>NC_088400.1:23931184-24261497 GCF_034236695.1 Oncorhynchus nerka
CGAAAGTATTCGGCCCCCTTGAACTTTGCGACCTTTTGCCACATTTCAGGCTTCAAACATAAAGATATAAAAATGTATCAACTGAATCAACAACAAGTGGGACACAATCATGAAGTGGAACGACATTTATTGGATGTTTCAAACTTTTTTTAACAAAAACAGCCCCTTTACTTTCAGTGCAGCAAACTCTCTCCAGAAGTTCAGTGAGGATCTCTGAATGATCCAATGTTGACCTAAATGACTAATGATGATAAATACAATCCACCTGTGTGTAATCAAGTCTCCTTATAAATGCACCTGCACTGTGATAGTCTCAGAGGTCCGTTAAAAGCGCAGAGAGCATCATGAAGAACAAGGAACACACCAGGCAGGTCCGAGATACTGTTGTGAAGAAGTTTAAAGCCGGATTTGGATACAAAAAGATTTCCCAAGCTTTAAACATCCCAAGGAGCACTGTGCAAGCGATAATATTGAAATGGAAGGCGTATCAGACCACTGCAAATCTACCAAGACCTGGCCGTCCCTCTAAACTTTCAGCTCATACAAGGAGAAGACTGATCAGAGATGCAGCCAAGAGGCCCATGATCACTCTGGATGAACTGCAGAGATCTACAGCTGAGGTGGGAGACTCTGTCCATAGGACAACAATCAGTTGTATATTGCACAAATCTGGCCTTTATGGAAGAGTGGCAAGAAGAAAGCCATTTCTTAAAGATATCCATAAAAAGTGTCGTTTAAAGTTTGCCACAAGCCACCTGGGAGACACACCAAACATGTGGAAGAAGGTGCTCTGGTCAGATGAAACCAAAATTGAACTTTTTGGCAACAATGCAAAACGTTATGTTTGGCGTAAAAGCAACACAGCTCATCACCCTGAACACACCATCCCCACTGTCAAACATGGTGGTGGCAGCATCATGGTTTGGGCCTGCTTTTCTTCAGCAGGGACAGGGAAGATGGTTAAAATTGATGGGAAGATGGATGGAGCCAAATACAGGACCATTCTGGAAGAAAACCTGATGGAGTCTGCAAAAGACCTGAGACTGGGACGGAGATTTGTCTTCCAACAAGACAATGATCCAAAACATAAAGCAAAATCTACAATGGAATGGTTCAAAAATAAACATATCCAGGTGTTAGAATGGCCAAGTCAAAGTCCAGACCTGAATCCAATCGAGAATCTGTGGAAAGAACTGAAAACTGCTGTTCACAAATGCTCTCCATCCAACCTCACTGAGCTCGAGCTGTTTTGCAAGGAGGATTGGGAAAAAATGTCAGTCTCTCGATGTGCAAAACTGATAGACATGCCCCAAGCGACTTACAGCTGTAATCGCAGCAAAAGGTGGCGCTACAAAGTAATTAACTTAAGGGGGCTGAATAATATTGCACGCCCAATTTTTCAGTTTTTGATTTGTTAAAAAAGATTGAAATATCCAATAAATGTTGTTCCACTTCATGATTGTGTCCCACATGTTGTTGATTCTTCACAAAAAAATACAGTTTTATTTCTTTATGTTTGAAGCCTGAAATGTGGCAGAAGGTCGCAAAGTTCAAGGGGGCCGAATACTTTCGCAAGGCACTGTATATATATATATATTTTTAATCGCCGCCCAAAAATACTATGCCCTAATTAATCTGCCATTCCGATTTGTCGGTCGACCTCTAGTCTAGTAGTGGAGGATCTAATAAAGGTGAGTCTAGTAGGGGAGGGGAGGGTCTAATAGAGATGGGTCTAGTAGGGGAGGGATAGGGTCTAGTAGGGGAGGGGTCTAGTAGGGGAGGGTCTAATAGAGGTGGGTCTAGTAGGGGAGGGATAGGGTCTAGTAGGCGAGAGATAGGGTCTAGTAGGGAGGGAAGGCCAAGTAGGGGAGGGGAGGGTCTAATACACGTGGGTCAAGTAGGGGAGGGAGGGTCTAGTAGGGGACGGTCTAATAGAGGTGGGTCTAGTAGAGGAGGGTCTAGTAGTGGAGGGGGCAGTCTAATAGGGGAGGGGAGGGTCTAATAGAGGTGGGTCTAGTAGTGGAGGGGAGGGTCTAGTAGGGGACGGTCTAATAAAGGTGGGTCTAGTAGGGGAGGGGAGTGTCTAATAGAGGTAGGTCTAGTAGGGGAGGGTCTAGTATGGGAGGGTCTAATAGAGGTGGGTCTAGTAGGGGAGGGGAGGGTCTAATAGAGGTGGGTCTAGTAGTGGAGGGGAGGGTCTAGTAGGGGAGGGTCTAGTAGCGGAGTTTCTAATAGTGGTGGGTGTAGTAGCTGAGGGTCGGGTCTAATAGAGGTGGGTCTAGTAGGGAAGGGGAGGGTCTAGTAGAGGATGGGAGGGTCTAATAGAGGTGGGTCTGGTATGGGAGGGGAGGGTCTTGTAGGTGCGGGGAAGAATGATGATGCTATGTGGTGATTGGCATCCTGGGACAGAGAGGAGAGGGGGCGTGTCTGATCAGCAGTGCGTGTGAACGGAGAGCGTTGCAGGGAGGGGGTGGAGCGTTGAATCAGACAGCCAGGCAGAGAGGGAGCCATGAGGCAGGGTTAACAAGTTCACACAATCCCTGCATGAAGTCAGCTATGGATGAGTGAGCGACAGTGAGTGAGAGAGAGGTCCTGTGATTCCTCACTACACTGGGTGGGGACTGTGACAGTCCACATGTCAGGGACAGATGATGGGTGCCAGACTAGAGGCCAAATGATGTCAGACAAGAGGCCAGATGATGTCAGACTAGAGGCCAGATGATGTCAGACTAGAGGCCAGATGATGTCAGACTGGAGGCCAGATGATGTCGGACTAGAGGCCAGATGATGTCGGACTAGAGGCCAGATGATGTCAGACTAGAGGCCAGATTATTTTATTTCACCTTTATTTAACCAGGTAGGCTAGTTGAGAACAAGTTCTCATTTACAACTGACCTGGCCAAGATAAAGCATAGCAGTGTGAACAGACAACAACACAGAGTTACACATGGAGTAAACAATAAACAAGTCAATAACACAGTAGAAAAATAAAAAAAAGAGTCTATATACATTGTGTGCAAAAGGCATGAGGAGGTAGGCGAATAATTACAATTTAGCAGATTAACACTGGAGTGAAATGATCAAATGGTCATGTGCAGGTAGAGGTACTGGTGTGCAAAAGAGCAGAAAAGTAAATAAATAAAAACAGTATGGGGATGAGGTAGGTAAATTGAGTGGGCTATTTACCGATGGACTATGTACAGCTGCAGCGATCGGTTAGCTGCTCAGATAGTAGATGTTTAAAGTTGGTGAGGGAGATAAAAGTCTCCAACTTCAGCGATTTTTGCAATTCGTTCCAGTCACAGGCAGCAGAGAACTGGAAGGAAAGGCGGCCAAATGAGGTGTTGGCTTTAGGGATGGTCAGTGAGATACACCTGCTGGAGCGCGTGCTACGGGTGGGTGTTGCCATCGTGACCAGTGAACTGAGATAAGGCGGAGCTTTACCTAGCATGGACTTGTAGATGACCTGGAGCCAGTGGGTCTGGCGACGAATATGTAGCGAGGACCAGCCGACTAGGGCATACAGGTCGCAGTGGTGGGTGGTATAAGGTGCTTTAGTAACAAAACAGATGGCACTGTGATAAACTGCTTCCAGTTTGCTGAGTAGAGGATTGGAAGCTATTTTGTAGATGACATCGCCGAAGTCGAGGATCGGTAGGATAGTCAGTTTTACGAGGGTAAGTTTGGCGCCGTGAGTGAAGGAGGCTTTGTTGCGGAATAGAAAGCCGACTCTAGATTTGATTTTAGATTGGAGATATTTGATATGAGTCTGGAAGGAGAGTTTACAGTCTAGCCAGACACCTAGATACTTATAGATGTCCACATATTCTAGGTCGGCACCATCCAGAGTGGTGATGCTAGTCGGGCGTGCGGGTGCAGGCAGCGAATGGTTGAAAAGCATGCATTGGTTTTACTAGCGTTTAAGAGCAGTTGGAGGCCACGGAAGGAGTGTTGTATGGCATTGAAGCTCGTTTGGAGTAAACAGAATGGTGTCGTCTGCGTAGAGGTGGATCAGGGAATCGCCCGCAGCAAGAGCAACATCATCGATATATACAGAGCCCTGTGGCACCCCCATAGAGACTGCCAGAGGACCGGACAACATGCCCTCCGATTTGACACACTGAACTCTGTCTGCAAAGTAGTTGGTGAACCAGGCAAGGCAGTCATTAGAAAAACCGAGGCTACTGAGTCTGCCGATAAGAATATGGTGACAGAGTCGAAAGCCTTGACCAGGTCGATGAAGACGGCTGCACAGTACTGTCTTTTATCGATGGCGGTTATGATATCGTTTAGTACCTTGAGCGTGGCTGAGGTGCACCCGTGACCGGCTCGGAAACTAGATTGCACAGCGGAGAAGGTACGGTGGGATTCGAGATGGTCAGTGATCTGTTTGTTGTCTAGGGTTTCAAAGACCTTAGACAGGCAGGGCAGGATGGATATAGGTCTGTAGCAGTTTGGGTCCAGGGTGTCTCCCCCTTTGAAGAGGGGGATGACTGCGGCAGCTTTCCAATCCTTGGGGATCTCAGACGATATGAAAGAGAGGTTGAACAGGCTGGTAATAGGGGTTGCGACAATGGCGGCGGTTAGTTTCAGAAATAGAGTGTCCAGATTGTCAAGACCAGCTGATTTGTACGGGTCCAGGTTTTGCAGCTATTTCAGAACATCTGCTATCTGGATTTGGGTAAAGGAGAAGTTGGGGAGGCTTGGGCGAGTAGCTGCAGGGGGGGCGGAGCTGTTGGCCGAGGTAGGAGTAGCCAGGAAGAAGGCATGACCAGCCGTTGAGAAATGCTTGTTGAAGTTATCGATTATCATGGATTTATCAGTGGTGACCGTGTTACCTAGCCTCGGTGCAGTGGGCAGCTGGGAGGAGGTGCTCTTGTTCTCCATGGACTTTACAGTGTCCCAGAACTTTTTGGAGTTAGAGCTACAGGATGCAAATTTCTGCTTGAAAAAGCTGGCCTTGGGTTTCCTGACTGACTGCATGTATTGGTTCCTGACTTCCCTGAACAGTTGCATATCGCGGGGACTATTCGACGCTATTTCAGTCCGCCACAGGATGTTTTTGTGCTCGTCGAGGGCAGTCAGGTCTGGAGTGAACCAAGGGCTATATCTGTTCTTAGTTCTGCATTTTTTGAACGGAGCATGAGGTCAATATCCTTCCAGGATACCCGGGCCAGGTCGATTAGAAAGGCCTGCTCGCAGAAGTGTTTTAGGGAGCGTTTGACAGTGATGAGGGGTGATCGTTTGACTGCGGACCCGTAGCGGATGCAGGCAATGAGGCAGTGATCGCTGAGATCCTGATTGAAGACAGCGGAGGTGTATTTGGAGGGCCAGTTGGTCAGGATAACGTCTATGAGGGTGCCATTGTTTACAGATTTAGGGTTGTACCTGGTGGGTTCCTTGATGATTTGTGTGAGATTGAGGGCATCTAGCTTAGATTGTAGGACTGCCGGGGTGTCAAGCATATCCCAGTTTAGGTCATCTAACAGAACAAACTCTGAAGCTAGATGGGGGGCGATCAATTCACAAATAGTGTCCAGGGCACAGCTCGGAGCTGAGGGGGGTCGGTAGCAGGCGGCAACAGTGAAATACTTATTTCTGGAGAGAGTCATTTTTAAAATTAGTAGTTCGAACTGTTTGGGTATGGACCTGGAAAGTATGAAATTACTTTGCAGGCTATCTCTGCAGTAGACTGTAACTCCGCCCCCTTTGGCAGTTCTATCTTGACGGAAAATGTTATAGTTGGGTATGGAAATCTCAGAATTTTTGGTGGCCTTCCTAAGCCAGGATTCAGACACGGCAAGGACATCAGGGTTGGCAGAGTGTGCTAAAGCAGTGAGTAAAACAAACTTAGGGAGGAGGCTTCTGATGTTGACATGCATGAAACCAAGGCTTTTTCGATCACAGAAGTCAACAAATGAGGGTGCCTGGGGACATGCAGGGCCTGGGTTTACCTCAACATCATCCGAGGAGTAGTATGAGAGTGCGGCTAAAGGCTATCAAAACTGGTCGCCTAGAGCGTTGGGGACAAAGAATAAAAGGAGCAGATTTCTGGGCATGGTAGAATATATTTAGGGCATAGTGCGCAGACAGGGGTATGGTGGGGTGCAGGTACAGCGGAGGTAAGCTGCATGTGTGGGAGGTGGGACAAAGGAGGTATCAGAGGTATGAAGAGTGGAACTAGGGGGTCCATTGTAAACTAAAACAATGATAACTAACCTGAACAACAGTATACAAGGCATATTGACATTTGAGAGAGACATACAGCGAGGCATAAAGTAATCGCAGGTGTTGATTGGGAGAGCTAGCTAAAACAACAGGTGAGACAACAACAGCTAATCAGCTAACACAACAACA
The DNA here is from genome assembly GCF_034236695.1 of Oncorhynchus nerka. NCBI lineage: Eukaryota > Metazoa > Chordata > Actinopteri > Salmoniformes > Salmonidae > Oncorhynchus > Oncorhynchus nerka. The sequence continues at coordinate 23,937,542 of NC_088400.1, forward strand.
GCAGGTAAAATGGCGATGACTAGGCAGAGAGGGTCGGATTAACTACACACAGAGCCGGAGTTCACGGCTGGGGCCGCCAGATAAAAAATAAATAAACAGAATGGAGTACCGTGATTACTGGACAGTCCAGCAGTCATCACCTATGTAGCCAAGTGATCATAGTGTCCAGAGGGCAGCAGTAGATGGAACAGGGAAGCCGCCACTACGCTAGCGCTTGGGCGACACAGCGTTTAAAGTTAGTAGCATCTGCTCTGACGGAGATCGGATGAAGGCACAGCGGATGGAGTATTCATCGGCAGACCAGTCGTGGTGGTGCGGCGGGGCGCCGTGTCGACAGAGAATCCAAGCCAGATGGCGAAAGAGGTATTGTAGAATTTAGTTTGCTAGCCGGGAGATGCGCCTGGCTCACAGCTAACTGGTGCTAGCTTCGTGGCAGTGGCGTTAGCCACTATAGCCAATCGGTAGCAGCGGTGAACCGGTGCCAAGGCCCAGAGTTTACAGCAAGGATCCGGTGGAGTATTGGGCTCTAGCCGTGTATGAGTGGGGTTCGGGTGAACAGCTGAGTAGGCCGGGAGGTGGGCCTCAGGGATAGCTTCGATACTGGATGCCACGGTGAGTGCAAACTAGCTGTGAGCTAGTTAGCTGCAAGCTAGCCGTGAAGATCAGAAGTAGTGGTCCAGGGATTACTGCAGGAATCCGGCGTTGTTGTGGAGAGACAGTCCGATACTGGTAGACTGGCGAGTATTATGTATTATCCAGGCTAAAAACATGGCTGGTATCTGTGCAGAAGGTAGCAGTGGCTAACAATGACTAATAAATAGCTTGTAGCTAATTAGCTGGTTAGCTTCTGGAGGTTCTAGAATGTGTTCTAAAGTTAAACAAATTAAAAATAATAGCGATACCGTATCACATTGGATGAGGCAGGTTACCGGAAGGTATAATCAAATTAAAAATCGAAAGGAGATTGAAAATAAAGTTGAAATATAAATACGAAAAATACAAAAATACACGAGACACGAACAAAACACGTCTTCACTGCTACGCCATCTTGGATCTAAGATGTCAGACTAGAGGCCAGATGATGTCAGACTAGAGGCCAGATGATGTCAGACTAGAGGACCACCGGATAGAACACAAGTACAAAATCATACTGTGCAGTTTAGCAACTTTTTCTTTCACCTACTGTAAACATAAGCACAAAGGCACATGGGGTCAGCTTGGTTATAGCGTCAATTGTTCTCATTTCACCCAGTTATTATTACTATAAAAAGAGAGCCTTGATACAAATAAATAAAATGCATGTCATGCATCATATAGAGTCAATACCATTCACTAGGGATCACATGGATCAAATTTGCCTAGGCTACATGTATTGGACATGGTACCATTTTTATCAATATATGTATATTTTTAAATATAACTATAATTTTTTACATTTATTTAACTAGGCAAGTCAGTTAAGAACAAATTCTTATTTTGAATGACGGCCTAGGAACAGTGGGTTAACTGCCTTGTTCAGGTGCAGAACAACAGATAGGTACCTTGTCAGCTTCGGGATTTGAACTTGCGACCTTTCGGCTGTTAGTCCAACACTCTAACCACTAGGCTAATCTGCCATTATACCTTCTTCATTGAGGAAAAATATAGTTACTTCTACTAAGATATGTGGTTGTCTCACCAAACTATCTTAAGATGAATGCACTAACTGTAAGTCACTCTGGATAAGAGTGTCTACTAAAGGACTAAAATGTAAATGTAAAAATTTAGATAATACAAGTTACACAACGGCTTTGTTTGAGGCGATAAGCCTCACAAGGTCACCAAAGTCAACCTGTTCACATACTGACCCTTCATCCTTGACACAGCCGCCATAGTAACATTACCACTTCCTGATAATGAAAAATGCAGAAACCCTCCCAATGCATTAACTCTGTAACAGTAAACCTGCACAGTGGGCTCTGGGCCCTGATTGATGCAGGCAGTCTAGCCAGCCAGCAGGTTCAGAGTAGCAGCTCTGAGAGGAAGCAGCAAGTCTTCCTGTAAATTTGAAGTAGAAATAGTAGAGCTTAGCAGCAGGCCAGCCTGCCGGGCAGGTAGCAGGCGGACACGTGGCGACATGAGAAAGGAAAAGAGAGAGGGAGGGAGGAAGAGAGAAAAGCAGAGAGAGAGAGAGAGAGAGGAGAGAGACCTGACAAAATCCCCAGCCATAACAAAGAGCAGGGGCTTACCTGGGCTGGCTGTGGCCTAGTCATTCTAGCCTGGTCTGAACTGACAAGAGGGGAAGGAGGGGAGCGCTGTGCTCTCCCACTGGGCCGCACACACACAGCACCTTGCAGAGGAAGGTGTGAAGGCCAGGCTTACAGCAGAGCTGTGTGGTACTGCATGTACAGGACACTGTGTGGACGTTAAAGTAAGGTCATGGGGCTTCACCGCTGCTTATCTTGAAACCTGGAAACCCAAAGTGCCTCCGTGGCATCCATTAAGTTCAACACAGATAAAACACGATACCAGCTCAATTTACAAATGGTGGCAGTCCAGGAGCGATAAATCAGAAGGACTTTTACACCCCCATCCTAGTGGCCCTAGTGGTATGATTTATGACGTGAGAGCAGTTTGCAGGTTGACAGTCAGACAACGGGGTAAAAGTTCAGAGTGTGTGCGTGCACGGGGCAGGAAAACAGTGAGTGAATGACCACTACAGAGGATATGGGTAGGAACCTGACACAGTCATGTTTCTTAGGAGCTGTGTGAGGGACACATCCGCATGCCTCTGAAGGTCGAGAAAATATCAACCACTAGAGATGTCAGTACAAGTCCAATGGTAACTGAGCGGACGCTTAAAATGACTTCCAGCCGGCCGGGGAGACACACATCCAAAGGGGGGCTGAGACGAGGGGGAGAGGAGGGTGAGAGGTGAGGTAGTCTGCTGTGGGGGAGGGTCTGGGGAGAGGGCCAAGATTTCAACAGTTTACTGAAATGTGTCAGTGAGGAAAAAATAAGAAACTCTAACCGACCTGGGATAATGGAAATGTGGGCTAAGTGGGAGGAGGGAAGGAGAGGAGTTTTGGTAAAACGTGCTGGGCCTGACTTGCTGAGTATCTCCAGCTAGTACGAACTTGGGAGTCACAACCACTACAGGCAGAACAAAACTCTGAGCAAGTTATCAAAATAACTTGCAGTCACAACCACTTGGGCTCTCTGAGGATCTGTGATCCAAGATAACATCTGAGATCAAGAAATACTAGTGTTTCAGGCCAACAACTTCAAATGTATACACAGTGTTTAATTTCATATATTTTTTGGGGAGGGAAATTGCTGAACCATTCATTGATTTTAATAATGTCAACTGATTATGTTTGATGAAATAAATAGTCTTTCAACTTACCCTATAACAAAAAGACAGAATAAGTAGTAAGCTTTAGGTGGTATTTCTCTTTCTACAGACATTCTGTGCCATGAGTTCTTCTCCCCGAGGGAATGTCAGTAAACACATCGTCTCTGTCAGGACGGTAACCAAAACATCAAGTCAAGACATGCAGATGTCATTCAAACCTTTTAAAGAGATGCTTTTTCATGAAAGATACTGTTGAGGTATTTTGACAAAACTAGTATTTCAAAGAGGGTGGGGATTTGGTTTAGTTTCTTTAAATTCTTTGTTAGGCCTTAGCTATATGATTGGCATGGCTCCGTGACATTACAAGCTTATGTTGCAGAAAACAGAAAGGGTATAAGCTATAGTTCAGGGGTCTCCAACCTTTTCTAGCATGAGAGCTACTTCAAAAAAAAAAAAGGAACACGTTGCGAGCTATTCTTTTTTTATAGCTTTCAAATAGGCATATTCTTCTCTTTTCCTCTTCCCAGCAAGTCTTCCCCGGGTCCTTGGTGCACAAGAGATGTGTTTTCTGCCAATATACCTGGTAAAATAATGGTTCATAAACGGTATTTGGCATGACAGTCCGATAAATTATATATTTTTTAAATCATTTTTTCCCTCTCAAATTTACAATTATTAATAGAGAAACAACTGAGGGCCTCCCGAGTGGTGCAGTGGTCTAAGGCACTGCATCGCTAGGTTAGCTATGCCACTATAGATCCTGGTTCGAGTCCAGGCTCTGTCACAGCCGGCCGTGACCGGGATACCCTTGGGGCGGCGCACAATTGGCCCAACGTCACCCGGGTTAGGGGAGGGTTTGACCGGCAGGGATGTTCTTGTCCCATCGCGCACTAGCGACTCCTGTGGCTGGCTGGGTGCAATGCACGCTGACACGGTTGCCAGGTGTATGGTGTTTCCTCCAACACATTGGTAAGGCTGGCTTCCGGGTTAAGCGAGCATTGTGTCAAGAAGCAGTGCGGTTTGGCTGTGTTGTGTTTCAAAGGACTCACGGCTCTCGACCTTTGCCTCTCCCGAGTCCATACGGGAGTTGCAGCGATGGGACAATTGGATACCATGAAATTGGGGATAAAAAGGGGGGGGGATAATAATAAAATAATTGTGCACCTAGCAAGAGAGGAATGCGTTGGTCTAGCAGTGTTTATGCTGTTAGGCCTAATGCTGCAGCACGTCATGGCAGCTTGTAAAACAATGGCAACCCAATTGTTACAAATAATCATAATATAGTTATGTCAGGTTAACATGAACATTTAACTGAGAAGGTTTTTAGGGAAAGTCTTTGTCCCTACCCACAAGATGGTTATCATTAGCACCGCTAACTGGCTACATACAGAGTGATAGACAAATGTGCACACCAAACAGACAGGGACAATATTGCTGGAAATGAATTGGCAAGTATTGTGTTAGGTTTGACTTTTTAAACCAATAGTGGCTAACCAGGGGTGGGATAATGTCAATGTGGCTTTGATTGGATAGTAGCCGGGAGTTTTGTGTTTATGACAGTTTGCATGTACTTTCAGAATTGATTAGCGAGCTGCTCATAGGTGGGCTGTGAGATACTGGTAGCTCTACCTGTTGGAGACCCTGCTGTAGCTCTACCTGTTGGAGATCCTGCTGTAGCTCCACCTGTTGGAGACCCTGCTGAAGCTCTACCCGTTGGAGATCCCTGCTGTAGCTCTACCTGTTGGAGATCCTGCTGTAGCTCTACCTGTTGGAGATCCCTGCTGTAGCTCTACCTGTTGGAGATCCCTGCTGTAGCTCTACCTGTTGGAGACCCTGCTGTAGCTCTACCTGTTAGAGACCCTGCTGTAGCTCTATCTGTTGGAGATCCCTGCTGTAGCTCTACCTGTTGGAGACCCTGCTGTAGCTCTACCTGTTGGATATCCCTGCTGTGGCTCTACCTGTTGGAAATCCCTGCTGTAGCTCTACCTGTTGGAGATCCCTGCTGTAGCTCGATCTGTTGGAAATCCCTGCTATATACTGCTTCCCCGTCATCTAGTTCTAATGCTGCTTCCCCGTCATCTAGTTCTAATGCTGCTTCCCCGTCATCTAGTTCTAATGCTGCTTCCCCGTCATCTAGTTCTAATGCTGCTTCCCCGTCATCTAGTTCTAATGCTGCTTCCCCGTCATCTAGTTCTAATGCTGCTTCCCCGTCATCTAGTTCTAATGTTGCTTCCCCGTCATCTAGTTATAATGCTGCTTCCCCGTCATCTAGTTCTAATGTTGCTTCCCCGTCATCTAGTTATAATGCTGCTTCCCCGTCATCTAGTTCTAATGTTGCTTCCCCGTCATCTAGTTCTAATGCTGCTTCCCCGTCATCTAGTTTTAATGCTGCTTCCCCGTCATCTAGGTCTAATGCTGCTTCCCCGTCATCTAGTTCTAATGCTGCTTCCCCGTCATCTAGTTCTAATGCTGCTTCCCCGTCATCTAGTTCTAATGCTGCTTTCTTGTCATCTAGTTCTAATGTTGCTTCCCCGTCATCTAGTTCTAATGCTGCTTCCCCGTCATCTAGTTTTAATGCTGCTTCCCCGTCATCTAGTTCTAATGCTGCTTCCCCGTCATCTAGTTATAATGCTGCTTCCCCGTCATCTAGTTATAATGCTGCTTTCTTGTCATCTAGTTATAATGCTGCTTTCCTGTCATCTAGTTATAATGCTGCTTTCTTGTCATCTAGTTATAATGCTGCTTTCCCGTCATCTAGTTATAATGCTGCTTCCCCATCATCTAGTTATAATGCTGCTTCCCCGTCATCTAGTTCTAATGCTGCTTTCCCGTCATCTAGTTATAATGCTGCTTTCCCGTCATCTAGTTATAATGCTGCTTCCCCGTCATCTAGTTATAATGCTGCTTCCCCGTCATCTAGTTCTAATGCTGCTTCCCCATCATCTAGTTCTAATGCTGTGCTGCTTCCCTGTCATCTAGTTCTAATGCTGCTTCCCCGTCATCTAGTTCTAATGCTGCTTCCCCGTCATCTAGTTCTAATGTTGCTTCCCCGTCATCTAGTTCTAATGTTGCTTCCCCGTCATCTAGTTCTAATGCTGCTTCCCCGTCATCTAGTTATAATGCTGCTTCCCCGTCATCTAGTTCTAATGTTGCTTCCCGTCATCTAGTTCTAATGTTGCTTCCCCGTCATCTAGTTCTAATGCTGCTTCCCGTCATCTAGTTCTAATGTTGCTTCCCGTCATCTAGTTCTAATGCTGCTTCCCCGTCATCTAGTTTTAATGCTGCTTCCCGTCATCTAGTTCTAATGCTGCTTCCCCGTCATCTAGTTCTAATGCTGCTTCCCCGTCATCTAGTTCTAATGTTGCTTCCCCGTCATCTAGTTCTAATGTTGCTTCCCCGTCATCTAGTTCTAATGTTGCTTCCCCGTCATCTAGTTCTAATGTTGCTTCCCCGTCATCTAGTTCTAATGCTGCTTCCCCGTCATCTAGTTCTAATGCTGCTTCCCCGTCATCTAGTTATAATGCTGCTTTCCCGTCATCTAGTTCTAATGCTGCTTCCCCGTCATCTAGTTATAATGCTGCTTTCTTGTCATCTAGTTATAATGCTGCTTTCCTGTCATCTAGTTATAATGCTGCTTCCCCGTCATCTAGTTATAATGTTGCTTCCCCGTCATCTAGTTATAATGCTGCTTTCCCGTCATCTAGTTATAATGCTGCTTCCCCGTCATCTAGTTATAATGCTGCTTCCCCGTCATCTAGTTCTAATGCTGCTTCCCCGTCATCTAGTTCTAATGCTGCTTCCCCGTCATCTAGTTATAATGCTGCTTCCCCGTCATCTAGTTCTAATGCTGCTTCCCCGTCATCTAGTTATAATGCTGCTTCCCCATCATCTAGTTCTAATGCTGCTTCCCCGTCATCTAGTTATAATGCTGCTTCCCCGTCATCTAGTTCTAATGCTGCTTCCCCGTCATCTAGTTCTAATGCTGCTTCCCCGTCATCTAGTTCTAATGCTGCTTCCCCGTCATCTAGTTCTAATGCTGCTTCCCCGTCATCTAGTTATAATGCTGCTTCCCCGTCATCTAGTTATAATGCTGCTTCCCCATCATCTAGTTCTAATGCTGCTTCCCCATCATCTAGTTAAAATGCTGCTTTCCTGTCATCTATTTATAATGCTGCTTCCCCATCATCTAGTTATAATGCTGCTTCCCCATCATCTAGAGTTAATCTGGCAGAGCAGGGTTACTGATGTCAGCATCTGGGATTCCAGAAGGTGACTGTTTATTTTTAGCTGGCACAATGTGTGTGCAGTGCACTGAGAGAGATTACATGTGCGAGTGTATGTGAGCGAGCGATTCAGTGAGCGAGTGAAAGTGAGCGAGGGAAATGGAGAGGAAATGGAGAGCGGGAGAGAAAGAGAGAAATCCCACAGAGGTGCATACTAGATATTAAAAGGAAGAGAGGGATAGAGAAGGGAGGGAGAGCGGGAGGAGAGGGAGAGACAGGAAGAGAGAGAATAGAGGAGAGGGAGAGACAGGAAGAGAGGGATAGAGAAGGGAGGGAGAGCGGGAGGAATGGTGACACATCATATCATTTGTAGGTCAGTCTTTTACAAATTCATGGTCCACTCATCTGTCCATCCAAAAATAATATTGATTTCAGAGGAAGGAGACTAATATATAATTTGATGTGTGCTTATATTTGTCCTATTTCACACATGTAAAAGTGTGCATACAGTGCATTGGGAAAGTATTCAGACCCCTTCCCCTTTTCCACAATTTGTGGAAAAAAAATGGATTACCATTTTTTTTTAAATTTATTATCTCTCTCTATAGATATACAGTGGGGCAAAAAAGTATTTAGTCAGCCACCAATTGTGCATGTTCTCCCACTTAAAAAGACGAAAGAGGCCTGTAATTTTCATAGGTACACTTCAACTATGACAGACAAAATGAGGAAAAAAATCCAGAAAATCACATTGTAGGATTTTAAATTAATTTATTTGCAAATTATGGTGGAAAATAAGTATTTGGTCAATAACAAAAGTTAATCTCAATACTTTGTTATATACCCTTGTTGGCAATGACAGAGGTCAAATGTTTTCTGTAAGTCTTCACAAGGTTTTCACACACTGTTGCTGGTATTTTGGCCCATTCCTCCATGCAGATCTCCTCTAGAGCAGTGATGTTTTGGGGCTGTTGCTGGGCAACACGGACTTTCAACTCCCTCCAAAGATTTTCTATGGGGTTGAGATCTGGAGACTGGCTAGGCCACTCCAAGACCTTGAAATGCTTCTTACGAAGCCACTCCTTCGTTGCCCGGGCGGTGTGTTTGGGATCATTGTCATGCTGAAAGACCCAGCCACGATTCATCTTCAATGCCCTTGCTGATGGAAGGAGGTTTTCACTCAAAATCTCACAATACATGGCTCCATTCATTTCTTCCTTTACACGGATCAGTCATCCTGGTCCCTTTGCAGAAAAACAGCCCCAAAGCATGATGTTTCCACCCCCATGCTTCACAGTCCAAACACAACGAGTTGAGTTTTTACCAAAAAGTTATATTTTGGTTTCATCTGACCATATGACATTCTCCCAATCTTCTTCTGGATCATCCAAATGCTCTCTAGCAAACTTCAGACGGGCCTGGACACATGTACTGGCTTAAGCAGGGGGACACGTCTGGCACTGCAGGATTTGAGTCCCTGGCGGCGTAGTGTGTTACTAATGGTAGGCTTTGTTACTTTGGTCCCAGCCCTCTGCAGGTCATTCACTAGGTCCCCCCGTGTGGTTCTGGGATTTTTGCTCACCGTTCTTGTGATCATTTTGACCCCACGGGGTGAGAACTTGCGTGGAGCCCCAGATCGAGGGAGATTATCAGTGGTCTTGTATTGCTCCCACAGTTGATTTCTTCATACCAAGCTGCTTACCTATTGCAGAGTCAGTCTTCCCAGCCTGGTGCAGGTCTACAATTTTGTTTCTGGTGTCCTTTGACAGCTCTTTGGTCTTGGCCATAGTGGAGTTTGGAGTGTGACTGTTTGAGGTTGTGGACAGGTGTCTTTTATACTGATAACAAGTTCAAACAGGTGCCATTAATACAGGTAACGAGGAGCCTCTTAAAGAAGAAGTTACAGGTATGTGAGAGCCAGAAATCTTGCTTGTTTGTAGGTGACCAAATACTGATTTTCCACCATAATTTGCAAATAAATTCATTAAAAATCCTACAATGTGATTTTCTGGATTTTTTTTCTCTCATTTTGTCTGTCATAGTTGAAGTGTACTTATGATGAAAATTACAGGCCTCATCTTTTTAAGTGGGAGAACTTGCACAATTGGTGTCTGACTAAATACTTTTTTGCCCCACTGTATATATTTTTAAAAACAGATATACCTTATTTAGATAAGTATTCCGACCCTTTGCTATGATACTCAAAATTGAGCTCAAGTGCATCATGTTTCCATTGATCATCCTTGAGATGTTTCAACAACTTGGAGTCCACCTGTGGTAAATTCAATTAATTGGACATGAGTCGGAAAGGCAAACACCTGTCTATATAAAAGGTCCTACAGTTGACAGTGCATGTCAGAACAAAAACCAAGCTATGAGATCAAAGGAATTGTCCGTAAAGCTCCAAGACAGGATTGTGTCGAGGCACAGATCTGGGGAAGGGTACCAAAACATTTCTGCAGCATTGAAGGCCCTCAAGAACACAGTGGCGTCCATCATTCATAAATGGAAGAAGTTTGGAACTAACAAGACTGTTCCAGAACTGGCCACCTGGCTAAACTGAACAAGAGATGTGGAAAACCTTCCAGAAGGGCAACCATTTTGCAGCACTCCACCAATCAGGCCTTTATGATAGAGTGGCCAGACAGAAGCCACTCCTTAGTAATAGGCATAACAGCCTGCTTGGAGTTTGCCAAAAAGGCACCTAAAGGACTCTCAGACCATGAGAAACAAGTTTCTCTGGTCTGATGGAACCAAGATTGAACTCTATGGCCTGAATGCCAAGCGTCACCTCTGGAGGAGAACTGTCACCATCACTACAGTGAAGCATGGTGGTGGCAGCATCATGCTGTGGGGATGTTTTTCAGCTGCATGTACTGGGAGACTAGTCAGGATCGAGGGAAAGATGAACAGAGAAAAGTACAGAGAGATCCTTGATGAAAACCTGCTCCAGAGTGCTCAGGACCTAAGACAGAGGCAACATTTCACCTTCCAACAGGAAGGCTTTGGGACAAGTCTCTGAATGTCCTTGAGTGGCCCAGCCAGAACCCGGACTTGAACCCGAACATCTCTGGAAAAACCTGAAAATAGCTGTGCAGTGATGCTCCCCATCCAACCTGACAGAGCTTGAGAGGATCTACAGAGAAAAATTGGAGAAACTCCCCAAATACAGGTGTGCCAAGCTTGTAGCATCATACCCAAAAAGAATAGGCTATAATCGCTGCCAAAGGTGCTTCAACAAAGTACTGAGTAAAGGTGATGTGGTTTTATTTTACTACATTTGTTAACATTTCAAAAAGTTATGGGATATTGAGTGTTGATTGCTGAGAAAAAAATCAACAATTGAATCAATTTTAGAATAAGGCTGAAACAAAATGGGGCGTCCCTGAGACGCCCTTGGACAGTAGGGTCCAAGCCAGGGTCTGCCATTATCAACGACAACCTTGGAGCAATTAGGGTTAAGTGCCTCAAGGGCACATCAATATATATTTTTTACCTTGTCGGCTCGGGGATTCGTAGTAGCAACCTATGGGTTACTGGCCGAACACTCTAAACCACTACCTGTTGGCCTTCATATCTAGCAGAGTTGATTCTTCTCTCCAAGTTGAATAAATTTCAAAACAATGTAATGACTGAAACAGGAGCTTGGGAACATTACCCATCTTAAAGCGGTATCATATCACCCTATCTTTCCTGTTTCTCGGACTACATGTAGTAGATTTCCTTTGGCAGACATCAACGTTACACACTAGCCCACAGACTACACTGCTCGCGTCGCGTGTGCGAGCGTTGCAAAATCATTTTTGAAATCTATATTATTCAATTATTGCACCCACTCTGCTTGCGAGCGTCTGTGTTGCCAAGGACTAAAATAGAAGTCAGTTCTATTTGTGATGCAGATCGCGCTGCAAGTCCTGCCTCTCCCATCTCCTCATTGGTTTGCAGAAGCAGATACCCACGTGCCATCTCCTCATTGGCTATACCCACGTAGGTGATTGAAAGGCAAACTGTGTTGTCGGTCGTCGTGGTAATACTATGAAAGTTTAGATGCCAATCACCATATAAGTTCAAAGAAAAGAAGAAAAGGCCTGGAAGGAGGAAAGATGACTAGAAACGATTCGGTTGACCGTTTTATGTGTGGATTAATTGTCGGAGTAGGGGACCTTGTGCATTTCAGGTAAAATAACAACTCAATGTTTATATCCCAGGACAAATTAGCTAGCTACAGCAACCTAGCTACATAGGACAAATTAGATAGCAAGTGCAAGCTAGCTAGCCAAATTGCCATAAATGTTTAATGCTTTTCGACCTGTCCCCAAATTCATGTAATTGGTTCAGAGTTGGTTTTGATATTTTAACCCGCATTTCGTGATCGTGTTTGGTGTGGGGGGGACAAAATACATTTATGCACGATGGCGCATGCGCGCAGCCGGTTTGGGTTCCGTGTAAGGATTGGGAGGCATTTACTTGCCAAGTGCTCTTAAAAGCTCTCCCCACAGTCAGAAGTTTACTTTACAAAACCATGAGGAAAGAGGAGGCTTAAAACCATGAGAATAGGGGAGGTTTAAAAACCATGAGGAAAGAGGAGGCTTAAAACCATGAGGATAGGGGAGGTTTAAAACCATGAGGAAAGAGGAGGCTTAAAACCATGAGGATAGGGGAGGTTTAAAAACCACGAGGAAAGAGGAGGCTTAAAAGACAGGCAGCTTTTCCTTTGTGGTTATCTTCTACAGTAGACACATACAGGTCAGAGACAAGGACATACTGTACAGTATATATACAGCAGTATGTAGACACCCCTTCAAATGAGTGCGATCCGGCTATTTCTGCCACACCCTTTGCTGACAGGTGTATACAATCGAGCACACAGCCATGCAATCTCCATAGAAAAACAATGACAGTAGAATGGTCTTACTGAATATTTCCCTTCCCAGAAGAGTGGAGGCTATTATATCGGCAAAGGGGGGACCAACTCCGTATTATGAGTTTGGAATGAGATGTTCGATGAGCACGTGTCCACATACTTTTGGTCATGTAGTGTATGTCTGCCACATACACCCACAGAGACAGACACACAATTTCGCTAATGGATTTGGGACAACATCCAAAAATGCCCCATAGTCTTTCTGTACAATGTAATGTTGAATGGTAGCTCCTTCCTATCTCACCTGGCTGTCTCACCTGGGGAAGGAAACCCTGACTTCCTCAGTCTTCGGGTTCATGTTCTAATTTTCCCCTTCACGCTGAATTCAGCTGACACACAATAAAAGCTTGGGATGCATTTCTGCCTGTGGAATGTTCATAGTTTACGTAGCAATGACAAATGCATTTACTTGAATTTTTTATGTTCTTTGCAGTAGAGATCGACCGATTAATCGGAATGGCCGATTAATTAGGGCCGATTTCAAGTTTTCATAACAATCGGAAATCGGTATTTTTGGACGCCGATTATGCCTATTTTTTTATTTATATAAAAAAAAATGTACACCTTTATTTAACTAGGCAAGTCAGTTAAGAACACATTCTTACTTTCAATGACGGCCAAGGAACGGTGGGTTAACTGCCTTGTTCAGGGGCAGAACGACAGATTTTTACCTTGTCAGCTCGGGGATTCAATCTTGCAACCTTACAGTTAACTAGTCTAATGCTCTAACCACCTGCCTCACTAGGAGCCTGCCTGTTACGCGAATGCAGTAAGAAGCCAAGGTAAGTTGCTAGCTAGCATTAAACTTAATCAATCATAATCACTAGTTAACTACACATGATTGATGATATTACTAGTTTATCTAGCGTGTCCTGCGTTGCATATAATCGATGCGGTGCGCATTTGCGAAAAGGACTGTCGTTGCTCCAACGTGTACCTAACCATAAACACCAATGCCTTTCTTAAAATCAATACACAGAAGTATATATTTTTAATCCTGCATATTTAGCTAAAATAAATCCAGGTTAGCAGGCAATATTAACCAGGTGAAATTGTGTCACTTCTCTTGCGTTCATTGCACGCAGAGTCAGGGTATATGCAACAGTTTGGGCCGCCTGGTTCTTTGCCAACTAATTTGCCAGAATTTTACGTAATTATGACATAACATTGAAGGTTGTGCAATGTAACAGGAATATTTAGACTGATGGATGCCACCCGTTAGATAAAATACAGAACAGTTCCGTATTTCACTGAAAGAATAAACGTTTTGTTTTCGAGATGATAGTTTCCGGATTCGACCATATTAATGACCTAAGGCTCGTATTTGTGTGTGTTATTATGTTATAATTAAGTCTATGATTTGAGAGAGCAGTCTGACTGTGCAATGGTTGGCACCAGCAGGCTCGTAAGCATTCATTCAAACAGCACTTTCGTGTGTTTTGCCAGCTGCTCTTCGCAATGCTTCAAGCATTGCGCTGTTTATGACTTCAAGCCTATCAACTCCCGAGTTTAGGCTGGTGTAACCGATGTGAAATGGCTAGCTAGTTAGCGGGGTGCGCGCTAATAGTGTTTCAAACCTCACTCGATCTGAGACTTGGGAGTAGTTGTTCCCCTTGCTCTGCATGGGTAACGCTGCTTCGAGGGTGGCTGTTGTCGTTGTGTTCCTGGTTCGAGCCGAAGTAGGAGCGAGGAGAGGGATGGAAGTTACACTGGCAATACTAAAGTGCCTATAAGAACATCCAATAGTCAAAGGTATATGAAATACAAATGTTATAGAGATAGTCCTATAATTCCTATAATAACTACAACCTAAAACGTCTTACCTGGGAATATTGAAGACTCATGTTAAAAGGAACCACCAGCTTTCATATGTTCTCATGTTCTGAGCAAGGAACTTAAACGTTAGCTTTTTTACATGGCACATATTACACTTTTACTTTCTACTCCCAACACTTTTTTGCATTATTTAAACCAAATTGAACATGTTTCATTATTTATTTGAGGATAAATAGATTTTATTGATGTATTATATTAAGTTAAAATAAGTGTTCATTCAGTTCCTTCAGTTAATCGGTATCTAAGCATTTCGCTACACTCGCATTAACATCTGCTAACCATGTGTATGTGACAAATAAAATTTGATTTGATTTGATCTTTTTTGGGTCCTCCAATAATCGGTATCGGCGTTGAAAAATCATAATCGGTCGACCTCTACTTTGCAGTGAAAGGCCAGGGAACAAGCCAATATTCATGCACCAAACCAATCAACTGCCCAGGAATCTTTGAGCTTTGGGATGGAGAACCATGATACTATCAGAACCAGATATTTTGTCCCCATGTAATACCCATGAGAGAACTAATGACATTAGAGAACATTAAGACTGAGCACAAGGTCCAGCTTAGCTGCAGCTCCCCCTCTGGCCACGAAGGCTACGTCCAAAAGGACACCCTATACCCTACATAGAGCTGTACTTCTGACCAGAGCCTTATAAGCCCTGCTCAAAAGCAGTGCACTATATAGGGAATAGGGAGCCATGTGGGACGAAGCCCAAAGCGGAGGGTGTTTATCTCTAAACAATGCCTGTGATTGTGACTGACCCTCTAAATGCTGCTGCAGCCTGTGAGACAAGGTCTATGGTTAAGGCCATAAGTCAGCCCCTTACTACAATCCACCGGCTTCTTACCACCACTGGTTCATATGATGCCCTCATACGCAAAGGAATAGTTTAGTCGTGGTTACTCTGCCAAATGGCTGAAATTCATATGTATGATCATGTATTATTCCTTTGTAGTGCCCTGTGTTTTGGCTAGTCATGTCACATGACCTGGATTTGAACCTTTATTTAAAGCTTTTTCATCAAATTGTCCCCTTTTCTTTTTTATGTAAGATGGTCCAGGACCATCCTCAGACAATTGCTTTCAATCGTCATTTCTGGAAAAGGTTTAAAATAAAGTTTAAAATCCAGGTTATGGGACATGATTAACCAAAACACAGTGTCCTATTCGTTTAATATGCGTGAATATTCTCTTGTTATTGTTTACTTTGTCGAGTTGCATCATGTAGCTCAGCTGCCAGGATGTTGTATTGTGTAAGCCTATTCTTCCTATTTGAAAAGCTACTGTAGCTGCTGGCTCTCAGACTGTCCACTGCTGACGCACACAGAAAACCCTCGACCAACAAAATTGAGCAAAAATGGTTCTGGCTCTGTCTCCCCGGGCATGTATTCTAATTTGAGGTCTTTTTCCTCCAATTCATATTCATTTCCAATAATGGCCATGGCCATTTACCCTCTGACCCGCTGTGTTGCTAGGAAACTTGAAGAGGCCTTGAATCAATGTAAGTCTTGGCGGTCCTCGGCTCAGCCTCCATTCAGCCTTTCTCTATGGGCTCGTTCAGGCTGAAAATACTCAGGCTCTCCTTTTCTCTGCCTAAGCAAACTGATTGGAGACGTTCTCAGGCCCCCTAACATACATCCCAGTTCCATCAGTTTGTGTCAGCTCTGCTCCCCACATTAACAAGAAGTAATTAAATCAACTCTGAGGTTAGACACGCTTAAAAAAATATTAGGATGGAGGAAACAAAACAGAACATCCTGGCACTGTGCGTTGTAGAGTGGCAATGCATTCTGGGGTTTGTGGTTAGCAGGGGGACTACATCTTCTGCTGAAAAGAAACGCGGGAGGTTGTCTTTTTCCTTTGATAAGCTACATGAACGAGGCCTACTGCTGAATATTAATCAGACAAGGCCAATAGGGCCCTCTCTCTCTCTCTCTTTTCATTATCAAAATGAGCTGTTTAACCAACAATGAAACATTATGGTTAAAATATCCCTTGCATATTGTAGGCTATTTTCTCTCTGGCAGAGGTGATTGCCTGCATTTTAAATGCTGTTTCCCAAGCATTACAAGCATGTTTAGCTGGTGTCATCTGACCCTGGTCCTGCCCGGTCCAATTGTTTGTCATCAGCCAAGATTCAGACAAAGGCCTCTGCACTGTCTGATTCAACCCTAGATCTGATCAGCCTGCTGAATCATACCAACTAACTCAGCCTTTTGACACAATGCTACCATTCCAGACTGATGTTCAGCCGTTAAGATACTATCATGAAAAATCATGGTGGTAAAAATACAGTGATGTCATCATGTAATATTGCTGGGTCCATCTATAATAACAGAGACACATTGTAATTTGTAAAGCAAATAATAGGTTGACATATTTCAAGACAAACAAGTACCTCGCCTGGAAAAATGTAAACTCCAACATCATCACACCTTACTACAGTACAAACAGCAACACACACACAGAATGAGCCGTAGTAGCTAGCTCCATGTCGACGGAGCAGAGCAGAGACTGACAGACCCACCTGATGTCATGTAGCCCCGGGGGGACTGGCAGATGTACTGAGGGGGGTAGTGTTTGTGAAGGCGGTAGTCCTTCTCGCTGCGGGACCGGGTGCGTTCCGAGGCCCGGTCCGAGAAATCTGAGCTGGGCCAGGCCCGACGCAGGGTGGTGCTCTGTGTCTTCTTCATGGGGAGGCAGGGAGGGAGGGAGGGCTAGGCTGACCTCCTGAGGGTTGTTGATACCCCGTCCCCACATCCACCCTGAGGGAGGGCTACACCTCAGCCCAGGTCAGGCTGGAGACATGGAAGCAGGCAGCTAGATCACTGGAATACTATTACTCTCCCTCCGTCTCTCTCCCTGCCACACACACACACACACACACACACACACAAACTCACGGCACGATCTCACAGACAAACCGTGGTAACGCTAGCTGCTTGGCTGAATGCTGTGGGAAGGTCTCGTTCCTTTTCCTTGAGTGATCCAAAAGCAGAGGCAGCGTCCAGCGATGCATTACCTTCCTCCGTCTGCCATTAATCCAGGCTTCCAGCCTCCAGCTTCAGCGTGACCAGAGACAAACGAACACTGGGGGGGGGGGGGGGGGCAGCGTGAGAGACCCCGAAATCCAGACAATAGCTCAATTCAGTGCGGGAGGGAGGGCTTGGCTAACCACGAGCCGCGAACACAAAAGAGGCCAAACAGATGAGATCTGCAGCCAGGGGAGGGCTGTCCAGAGCCAGTGTCACTCACCGTCTCCCTGGACTCCCAGAGAAAAGGACGGGAAGCTCTGTGCCGTGCCGTGGGCCCTGCGCCAAGCCAAACAGCACATGAACAAACAAAACCCCAACCCTCCTCTCCTCTAATCAAAATCCAATCAGGGAAATCTGTGAAGCAAAAGTGCAAAAAAATAAACGCTTCTTCATCAGTAGCAGGCGATCCCCTGTTAAAACTGGTCCATCCACGGCCACAGCTCTCTCTCCTTCAGAAAGGGTGTGTAGTGAGCGAGCGTATCTATGCTCTGTCTGCGCGTGTGTGGATGGATGATGGAGGATGGGAGCTTGATACATATGAGCGAGGATAAGAAAAACACACGGGCGCGCAGGGAAGAAAACCACCCAGCCAGTGTGTATGAGCAGAAAGCAATGACTTTCTCCTTTCCTTTGTATTCCTGTTTTTCTCCTCCAACCCTCAGTGCGGCAGTCTCTCTCCCTCGCTCTCTCTTAAAGCAGTCTCTCGCTCTCCTTTACAGCTCTCTCTCTCCCTCTCTCTTAAAGCAGTCTCTCGCTCTCCTTTACAGCTCTCTCTCTTAAAGCAGTCTCTCGCTCTCCTTTACAGCTCTCTCTCGCTCTCTCTCTCTCCTGCTCGCTTGCCGGCTGTGTTGTCCTGAACGTCTACTCTGCTCACAGATCCGGCTGCTCTGGAAGAGGAGTGGGTAGGGGAGGCAGGGAGGGGGGAGGGAGGGAGGCAGGAGGGAGGGAGGCAGGGAGGGGGGAGCAGGAAGCAAGTCAGTCAGCCCCCCTGTCCCATGCCAATGGAGGAGCTGTCTTGAGTTAGACTCACTGATCCTGTCAGGCTTTGCATTTCAATGTTGAAACACCCTTTAGGCTCCCACAGCCCCCCTGGCTCCCAGCCCAGCCTATGAGTGAAGAGCTGGATGGTTATTTACATACAAAGCTGTCCAATTTATAGAAACTCTGCCTCAAGTTTTAACCTCTTCCACCTCAGAAGGAGAAAGAAAACTCTTATCGGCTGCTCCTGCTAAAAGACACTGTCCTGCTGCTTTTGCCTTCTCTCCACTCTGTGAGCTCTCGTTCCACCTCTTCTTCCTATCCTCCCTCCTCTGCTCAGGGTCATCCGCAGGGTCCCCATGATTTCCACTCACTCGTTAGGATTCAGTCCAACAGCTGCAGTAGCAATTCCTCAGGAATGAGAGTTTGAGAGATAATTCCACGACAGCAAGGCGGCAGGGAGTGGAGTGGGCTGGCTGGAAGAATTTGAGCCTCTCTCTCGTTTCTCTCTCCCTCGTTTCTCTCTCCCCGTCTCTGTGAGCTTGATCAGTATATCTCATCCTCAGGACGATGGGTTGTCTCTCAGAGATGGCGTTTGTTTCCATCCAGACAGACTCCAGCCAGCCTACCAGCTCAGAGTGAGAGCAGAACACCTCCGCTCCACAACCTCTCCACATCAGGAATAGGATGACAGCTAGCGAGAGGCAGGAGACAAATTCTACATACATTAAATATACATCAACATGCACTAAAGTGCACTGTGTTCACGTATGTTCACATAAAGTGCAGGCAGGGCAAGAGGTACTTCAGAGTTAGCCTGGATTTCAGGATAGTCTGTGTTTCATTGAAATCCACTGAAGAAACATGAGAAATGGTATATTCCTCTCTGCGCTAGAACTGGGCAATATATTGAATTCATTTGAATTGATGTTTGTTACGCGATATTCCAAATGCCTGTAAAGCAAAAACATTCAAAAATGTTGATCTATATCGTGAATCGCCCATATGTTAGAAAACAATTCCGATATGATTTTTAAGCCATATCGCCCAGCCCTACTCTGAGCCAACCATTCATCTCATTCTCTAATTTGTCCAATGAAGATGAGGTCAGAGTTCACTGTTTGGGAATAAAGAAAACTTCTCCACCTTTATTTCCTCTGTAGGAATGGCCCAGCTGGACAATAATGTGACTGACTTAGCCACAGCCAAAAGAACAGTCACAGATTAAAGGAAGAATCAAAATACAGTGTGTTCAGAAAGTATTCACACCCCTTGACTTTTTCCACATTTTGTTCTGTTACAGCCCAAACTTAAAATGGCGAAAAAATATTTTTGAAATCCCCCACTGGCCTACACACACACACAATACCCCATAATGTCAAAGTAGAATTATGTTCTTCAAAATGTTGACAAATGCATTAAAAAGGAAAATGTGAAATGTCTTGAGTCAACATATATTCAACCCCTTTTTTATAGCAATCCTAAATATGTTCAGGAGTAAACATTTTCTTAACAAGTCACATAATATGTTGCATAACAGTGTCTCTCTCTCGGAGGACCTGAGCCCTAGGTTTATGCCTCAGGACTACCTGGCATGATGACTCCTTGCTGTCCCCAGTCCACCTGGCCGTGCTGCTGCTCCAGTTTTAACTGTTCTGCCTGCGGCTAAGGAACCCTGACCTGTTCACCGGATGTGCTACCTGTCCCAGACCTGCTGTTTTCAACTCTCTAGAGACAGCAGGAGCGGTAGAGATACTCTCAATGATCGGCTTTGAAAAGCCAACTGACATTTAATCCGTAAGTGCTGACCTGTCGCACCCTCGACAACTACTGTGATTATTATTATTTGACCATGCTGGTCATTTATGAACATTTGAACATCTTGGCCATGTTCTGTTATAATCTCCACCCGGCACAGCCAGAAGAGGACTGGCCACCCCTCATAGCCTGGTTCCTCTCTAGGTTTCTTCCTAGGTTCTGGCCTTTCTAGGGAGTTTTTCCTAGCCACTGTGCTTCTACACCTGCATTACTTGCTGTTTGGGGTTTTAGGCTGGGTTTCTGTACAGCACATTGAGATATCAGCCGATCTAAGAAGGGCTATATAAATAAATTTGATTAAACTGTTTTTTTTACGAGTACTTAATCTCTGTACCTCACACATAAAAGTATCTGTAAAGGTCCCTCAGTCGAGCAGTGAATTTCAAACACAGATTCAACAACAGCAAGGTTTTCCAATGCCTCACAAAGAAGGGCACATTGGTAGATGGTATTTTTTTATTTTATAAAAGCAGACATTGAATATCCATTTGACCATGGTGAAGTAATTAATTACACTACAAAGACAGGCGTCTTTCCTAACTCAGTTGCCAGAGATGAAGGAACCCGCCCAGTGATTTCACCATGAGGTCAATGGTGACTTTAAAACAGTTACAGAGTTTAGTGGCAGTGATAGGAAAAAACTGAGGCTGGATCAACAATATTGTAATTACTCCACAATACTAACCTAAATGACAGAGAGAAAATAAGGAAGCCTGTACAGAATAAATTATATTAAAACATGCATCCTGTTGTAATAAGGCACTTAAGTAAAACTGCAAAAAATGTGACAAAGAAATGAACTTCATTCCTGAATATAGAAAGCGTTATGTTTGGGGTAAATCCAACACAACACATCACTTAGTACGCATAGTGCTGGCTGCATCATGTGATGAGTATGCTTGTCATTGGCAACGACTACAGAGTTTTTTATGATACAAATAAATGGAATAGAGCTAAGCACAAGCAAAATCTTAGAGGAAAACCTGGCTCAGTCTGCTTTCCAATAGACACATGTACATTTCAGCAGGACAATAACCAAAAACAAATATACACTGGAGTTGCAAATTACACTGGAGTTGCTTACCAAGACAACACTGAATGTTCCTGAGTGGCCTAGTTACAGTTTTGACATACACCACCAATCAAAAGTTTGGAAACACCTACTCATACCAGAGTTTTTCTTAATTTTTTTACTATTGTCTACATAGAATAATAGTGAAGACTTCAAAACTATGAAATAACACATATTGAATCATGTAGTGAACAAATAGCCAACCTTTGCCTTGATGACAGCTTTGCACACTCTCGACCAGCTTCATGAGGTAGTCACCTGGAATGCATTTCAATTAACAGATGTGCCTCGTTAAAAGTTCATTTGTGGAATTTCTTTCCTCCTTTAATGCATTTGAGCCAATGTTGTGACAACGTAGGGGGGGTTACAGAAAATAGCCCTATTTGATAAAATACCAAGTCCATATTATGGCAAGAACAGCTCAAATAAGCAAAGAGAAATGACAGTCCATCATTACTTTAAGACATGAAGGACAGTCAATATGGAAAATTTCAAGAACTTTGAAAGTTTCTTCAAGTGCAGTTGCAAAAACCATCAAGCGATATGATGAAACTGGCTCTCATGAGGACCACCACAGGAAAGGAAGACCCAGAGGTACTTCTGCTGCAAAGGATAAGTTCATTAGAGTTGCCAGCCTCAGAAATTGCATCCCCAAAAAATTCTTCACAGAGTTCAAGTAAGAGACACATCTCAACATCAACTGTTCAGAGGAGACTGTGTGAATCAGGCCTTCATGGTCGAATTGCTGCAAAGAAACCACTGCTAAAGGACACCAATAAGAAGAATGTCACGCCTGCTCCCCCTTCCTGGGGCTCGAGGGCGTCAGGCTACCCGTCTTTACACGCACCTGTCAACATCAGACGGCCTACAGGGAGGAGGTGGGGGCCCTCGGAGTGTGGTGTCAGGAAAATAACCTCTCACTCAACGTCAACAAAACAAAGGAGATGATTGTGGACTTCAGTAAACAGCAGAGGGAGCACTCCCCTATCCACATCGACGGGACAATTGTGGAGAAGGTGGAAAGTTAAGTTCCTCGGCGTACACATCACTGACACACTGAAATGGTCCACCCTCACAGACATCGTGGTGAAAAAAGCGCAACAGCGCCACTTCAACCTCAGGAGGCTGAAGAAATGGGGCATGTCAGCTAAAACACTCACAAACTTTTACAGATGCACAATCGATAGCATCCTGTCGGGCTGTATCACAGCCTGGTACAGCAACTGCTCCGCCCACAATCGCAAGGCTCTCCAGAGGGTAGTGAGGTCTGCACAACGCATCACCGGGGGGAAACGACCTGCCCTCCAGGACACCTACAGCACCCGATGTCACAGGAAGGCCAAAAAGATCATCAAGGACAGCAACCACCCGAGCCACTGCCTGTTCACCCCGCTATCATCCAGAAGGTGGGGTCAGTACAGGTGCATCAAAGCGGGGATCGAGAGACTGAAAAACAGCTTCCATCTCAAGGCCATCAGACTGTTAAACAGCCATCACTAACAGAGTGGCTGCTGCCAACATACAGATTCAAATCTCTGGCCACTTAAATAAATGTAATACATGGATTTAATAAAGGTATCACTAGTCACTTTAAATAACACCACTTTAATCATGTCTACACATACACACTACTTTATTTTAAGAATGTGAAATGTCAGAATAATAGTAGGGGGCTGAATAATTTTGCACGCCCAATTTTTCCGTTTTTGATTTGTTAAAAAAGTTTGAAATATCCAATAAATGTCGTTCCACTTCATGATTGTGTCCCACTTGTTGTTGATTCTTCACAAAAAAATAGTTTTATATTTGTGTTTGAAGCCTGAAATGTGGCAAAAGGTCGCAATGTTCAAGGGGGCCGAATACTTTCGCAAGGCACTGTATATACTCTATTCTATCTACTGCATCTTGCCTATGCCGCACGGCCATCGCTCATCCATATATTTATATGTACATGTTCATATTCATCCCTTTAAATTTGTGTGTATTAGGTCGGAACTAGAAGCACAAGCATTTCGCTACACTCGCATTAACATCTGCTAACCATGTGTATGTGACCAATAAAATTTGATTTGATCATTACGCGCAGCTACGCTCATTGGACTCACCTGGACTCCTTCACGTGGTTGATTCCCCCTGTATATCTGTCTGTTCCTCGGTGATGTTCCCTGTGTTCGCATTAATTGTTGTTATGTGTTCCTGTCCAGACGCTGTTCCTGTTCGGTTTCATGTCCGTCAGTTATTAGACCTTCACTCCCTGTACCTGCTTCTCATCTCCTGCGTCGATCCTTTCAAAGAAGAGACTTGATTGGGCCAAGAAACACGAGCAATGGACATTAGACCGGTGGAAATTTGTACTTTGGTCTGGAGTCCAAACTGGAGATTTTTTGTTCCAATCGCTGTGTCTTTGTGAGACACAGAGTAGATGAAAGGATGATCTCAGCATGTGTGGTTCCCACCGTGAAGCATGGAGGTGGTGGTGTGATGGTGCTTTGCTGGTGACACTGTCTGTGATTTATTTAGAATTCAAGGCACACTTAACCAGCATGGCTAACACAGCATTCTGCAGCGATACACCATCCTATCTGGTTTGCCTTTAGTGGGACTATTATTTGTTTTTCAACAGGACAATGACCCAACACACCTCCAGGTTGTGTAAGGGCTATTTGACGAAGAAGGAGAGTGATGGAGTGCTGCATCAGATGACCTGGCCTCCACAATCCCCCGACTTCAACCCAATTGAGATGGTTTGGAATGTGATGGATCACAGAGTGAAGGAAAAGCAGCAAACAACAAATAAGTGCTCAGCTTATGTGGGAACTCCTTCAAGACTTTTGGAAAAGTATTCCAGGTGAAGCTGGTTGAGACAACGCCAAGAGTGTGCAAAGCTGTCATCAAGGCAAAGGGTGGCTATTTGAAGAATCTCATATATAAACTATATTTTTGCTTAACAATTTTTTATTTACTACATGATTCCATGTTTCATAGTTATTTAATAGCTTTGATGTCTTCACTATTATTCTACAATGTAGACAATAGTAAAAGTAAAGAAAAACCTTTGAATGAGTAGGTGTTCTAAAGATTTTGACCGGTAGTGTAAATCGACTTTATAATCGATGGCAAGACTTGAAAATAGCTTAGTATTGATAAACAACCAACTTGACAGAGATTGAAGATTTTGGAAAAGAATAATGGGCAAATGTTGCACAATCGAGGTGAGCAAAGCTCTTAGATACTTACCCAGAAAGACTCGCTGCCAAAAGGTGAATCTAACATCTTGAATACTTATCTAGTTAAGTTATATTAGTGTTTTATTTTTCATAATTGTTTTTCAAATGCTAGAATTTTTCTTCCACTTTGACAGAGTATTTTGTTTAGATCGACAAAAAAATGACAATGAAACTCATGTTAATCCCACTTTACGTGGAATAAGTAAAGAGGTGTGAACACTTTCTGAAGGCACTGTAACCAGTATAAAATCAAAACATAGGCCAGTAAATGGCAAAATAACCACTGAAATTCAAGACTGGTGCTACAAAAATCATTTAAAAACAGTAAATGTTAGCTAGCGCCGACAGATTTTTCACTTTTCATATCAAGAGAAAACATTTGATTGGCTTCGAGCCATGTGGCAACTCCCGTTACTCCCGTTACTCCCGTTCCATCCTCAAGAGTTATAGGCTAACTCTGACTCTGAGCTGATGCTAAGCAGACGTGGTTTTAAATGACATTTCCGTGTAATGAGACACTATGGAGCCCCAGAGGGATAAAACTCATGATAAAAGCTGTCTAAGCCTAAGGTCAATGTCATTCACCCTCAGCTTCCCCCCAACACTGCAGCCTTACACACCAATTAGTATTCTGAAAGGATGGACCAGTAATAAATAACTGCGTGGGTTTTCAACCACTCACCAAGCCAAGAGGAACATCAGCCCACTCGTTTAATAAATGTTGTTATCCTTGCTGAAGTCATTGTATCCATATTGGGGTGTTGGGGTTGGGGTTAGGGATGAGCATTTGAAATGTTTTGACTGTTCGATAGGCTTGGGCGATATTTCCCGGGGGGAGTGGGAGCGTGCTACACAACTGCTTACAACTAAAAGTATAAATATAAGAAATCAAATCAATTATATCCAGCTCAGGGCTCCAGTTATGCATTTGGTTTGCTAACTTGCTAGCTAAGTGGCTGGATGTCAAGATCAAGCTTCTTGGTTACATCAGAGACATTCAATCCCCTCCTGGATCAAGATCCCTGTTGCCTAAATAGTTTTGATAAAGTAAATATACCCCTTCTGTGCACATTCGGCAATACCGTATACCCCGGTGTGGTATAGAAAATCTAAAATAGGTATAAAATCGAGCAAACAGCCATGCAATCGCCATAGACAAACATTGGCAGTAGAATGGCCTTACTTAATTAAGAGCTCACTGAGACTTTCAACGTGGCACTGTCATATGATGCCGCCTTTAAATTTCTAGCCTGCTAGTGTTGCCCCGGTCAACTGTACGTGCTGTTATTGTGAAGTGGAAACATCTAGGAGCAACAACGACTCGGCCGCTAAGTGGTAGGCTGCACAAGCTCACAGAATGGGACCGCCGAGTGTTAAAGAGCATAACAATCGTCCATCCTCGGTTGCAAAACTCACTACCGAGTCCCAAATTGCCTTTGGAAGCAACGTCAGTACAAGAAATGTTTGTCAGGAGCTTCATGAAATGCAGCCGCACACAAGCCTAAGATCTTCATGCGCAATGCCAAGTGTCGGCTGGAGTGGTGTAAAGCTCGCCACCATTGGACTCTGGAGCAGTGGAAACACGCTCTCTGTAGTGATGAATCACGCTTCACCATCTGGCAGTCCGACAGACGAGTCGGAGTTTGGCAGATGCCAGGTGAACTCTACCTGCCTGAATGCATAATGCCAACTGTAAAGTTTGGTGGAGGAGGAATAATGGTCTGGGGCTGTTTTTCTTGGTTTTGGCTAGGCCCCTTAGTTCCAGTGAAGAAAAATCTTAAAGCTACAGCATACAATGACATACCAAACAATTCTGTTTCCAACTTTGTGGCAACAGTTTGGGGAAGGCCTTTTCCTATTTCAGCATGACAATGCCCCCATGCACAAAGCAAGGTTCATACAGAAATTGTTTGTTGAGATCAGTGTGGAAGAACTTGACTGGCCTGCACAGAGCCCTGACCTCAACCCCATTGAACACCTTCGGGATAAATTGGAATGCCGACTGCAAGCCAGGCCTAATTGTCCAACATCAGCGCCCGACTTCACTAATGCTCTTCACTAAGTCCCCGCAGCAATGTTCCAACATCTAGTGGAAAGCCTTCCTAGAAGAGTGGAGGCTGTGATAGCAGCAAAGGGAGGCCCAACTCCATATTAATGCCTATAATTTTAAATAGAGATGTTTGAAGAGCAGGTGTCCACTACTTTTGGTCATGTAGTGTACTTTCCAACCTCAAATCAACCAATCCATTTTGAATTGATGATAACACTTTCGTCATTTGGCAAGGAATGTAGCTTGTGTACCCCATCAGCTACGTTTTATAGGTATTTATTTCTGGCATAACAGGAGCTTGTGTACCCCATAAGCTATGTTTTATAGGTATTTATTTCTGGCATAACGGGAGCTTGTGTGCCCCATCAGCTACGTTTTATAGGTATTTATTTCTGGCATAACGGGAGCTTGTGTGCCCCATCAGCTACGTTTTATAGGTATTTATTTCTGGCATAACGGGAGCTTGTGTACCCCATCAGCTACGTTTTATAGGTATTTATTTCTGGCATAACGGGAGCTTGTGTGCCCCATCAGCTATGTTTTATAGGTATTTATTTCTGGCATAACGGGAGCTTGTGTGCCCCATCAGCTACTTTTTATATGTATTTATTTCTGGCATAACGGGAGCTTGTGTACCCCATCAGCTATGTTTTATAGGTATTTATTTCTGGCATAACGGGAGCTTGTGTACCCCATCAGCTACGTTTTATAGGTATTTATTTCTGGCATTAACGGGAGCTTGTGTGCCCCATCAGCTATGTTTTATAGGTATTTATTTCTGGCATAACGGGAGCTTGTGTACCCCATCAGCTATGTTTTATAGGTATTTATTTCTGGCATAACGGGAGCTTGTGTACCCCATCAGCTATGTTTTATAGGTATTTATTTCTGGCATACCGGGAGCTTGTGTCCCCATCAGCTACGTTTTATAGGTATTTATTTCTGGCATAACGGGAGCTTGTGTACCCCATCAGCTATGTTTTATAGGTATTTATTTCTGGCATAACGGGAGCTTGTGTACCCCATCAGCTATGTTTTATAGGTATTTATTTCTGGCATAACGGGAGCTTGTGTGCCCCATCAGCTACGTTTTATAGGTATTTTTTTCTGGCATAACGGGAGCTTGTGTACCCCATCAGCTATGTTTTATAGGAATTTATTTCTGGCATAACGGGAGCTTGTGTACCCCATCAGCTATGTTTTATAGGTATTTATTTCTGGCATACCGGGAGCTTGTGTGCCCCATCAGCTACGTTTTATAGGTATTTATTTCTGGCATAACGGGAGCTTGTGTACCCCATCAGCTATGTTTTATAGGTATTTATTTCTGGCATAACGGGAGCTTGTGAACCCCATCAGCTATGTTTTATAGGTATTTATTTCTGGCATAACGGGAGCTTGTGTGCCCCATCAGCTACGTTTTATAGGTATTTTTTTCTGGCATAACGGGAGCTTGTGTACCCCATCAGCTATGTTTTATAGGTATTTATTTCTGGCATAACGGGAGCTTGTGTACCCCATCAGCTATGTTTTATAGGTATTTATTTCTGGCATAACGGGAGCTTGTGTGCCCCATCAGCTATGTTTTATAGGTATTTATTTCTGGCATAACGGGAGCTTGTGTGCCCCATCAGCTATGTTTTATAGGTATTTATTTCTGGCATAACGGGAGCTTGTGTACCCCATCAGCTATGTTTTATAGGTATTTATTTCTGGCATAACGGGAGCTTGTGTGCCCCATCAGCTACGTTTTATAGGTATTTTTTTCTGGCATAACGGGAGCTTGTGTACCCCATCAGCTATGTTTTATAGGTATTTATTTCTGGCATACCGGGAGCTTGTGTGCCCCTTCAGCTACGTTTTATAGGTATTTATTTTTGGCATAACGGGAGCTTGTGTACCCCATCAGCTATGTTTTATAGGTATTTATTTCTGGCATAACGGGAGCTGTGTACCCCATCAGCTATGTTTTATAGGTATTTATTTCTGGCATAACGGGAGCTTGTGTGCCCCATCAGCTACGTTTTATAGGTATTTTTTTCTGGCATAACGGGAGCTTGTGTACCCCATCAGCTATGTTTTATAGGTATTTATTTCTGGCATAACGGGAGCTTGTGTACCCCATCAGCTATGTTTTATAGGTATTTATTTCTGGCATAACGGGAGCTTGTGTACCCCATCAGCTATGTTTTATATGTATTTATTTCTGGCATAACGGGAGCTTGTGTGCCCCATCAGCTATGTTTTATAGGTATTTATTTCTGGCATAACGGGAGCTTGTGTGCCCCATCAGCTACGTTTTATAGGTATTTATTTCTGGCATAACGGGAGCTTGTGTACCCCATCAGCTATGTTTTATAGGTATTTATTTCTGGCATAACGGGAGCTTGTGTGCCCCATCAGCTACGTTTTATAGGTATTTTTTCTGGCATAACGGGAGCTCGTGTACCCCATCAGCTATGTTTTATAGGTATTTATTTCTGGCATAACGGGAGCTTGTGTACCCCATCAGCTACGTTTTATAGGTATTTATTTCTGGCATACCGGGAGCTTGTGTGCCCCATCAGCTACGTTTTATAGGTATTTATTTCTGGCATAACGGGAGCTTGTGTGCCCCATCAGCTACGTTTTATAGGTATTTTTTTCTGGCATAACGGGAGCTTGTGTACCCCATCAGCTATGTTTTATAGGTATTTATTTCTGGCATAACGGGAGCTTGTGTACCCCATCAGCTACGTTTTATAGGTATTTATTTCTGGCATAACGGGAGCTTGTGTGCCCCATCAGCTACGTTTTATAGGTATTTATTTCTGGCATAACGGGAGCTTGTGTACCCCATCAGCTATGTTTTATAGGTATTTATTTCTGGCATAACGGGAGCTTGTGTGCCCCATCAGCTACGTTTTATAGGTATTTATTTCTGGCATAACGGGAGCTTGTGTGCCCCATCAGCTATGTTTTATAGGTATTTATTTCTGGCAGAACGGGAGCTTGTGTGCCCCATCAGCTACGTTTTATAGGTATTTTTTTCTGGCATAACGGGAGCTTGTGTGCCCCATCAGCTATGTTTTATAGGTATTTATTTCTGGCATAACGGGAGCTTGTGTACCCCATCAGCTATGTTTTATAGGTATTTATTTCTGGCATAACGGGAGTTTGTGTGCCCCATCAGCTATGTTTTATAGGTATTTATTTCTGGCATAACGGGAGCTTGTGTACCCCATCAGCTATGTTTTATAGGTATTTATTTCTGGCATACCGGGAGCTTGTGTGCCCCATCAGCTACGTTTTATAGGTATTTATTTTTGGCATAACGGGAGCTTGTGTACCCCATCAGCTATGTTTTATAGGTATTTATTTCTGGCATAACGGGAGCTGTGTACCCCATCAGCTATGTTTTATAGGTATTTATTTCTGGCATAACGGGAGCTTGTGTGCCCCATCAGCTACGTTTTATAGGTATTTTTTTCTGGCATAACGGGAGCTTGTGTACCCCATCAGCTATGTTTTATAGGTATTTATTTCTGGCATACCGGGAGCTTGTGTGCCCCATCAGCTATGTTTTATAGGTATTTATTTCTGGCATAACGGGAGCTTGTGTGCCCCATCAGCTACGTTTTATAGGTATTTATTTCTGGCATAACGGGAGCTTGTGTGCCCCATCAGCTATGTTTTATATGTATTTATTTTTGGCATAACGGGAGCTTGTGTACCCCATCAGCTATGTTTTATAGGTATTTATTTCTGGCATAACGGGAGCTGTGTACCCCATCAGCTATGTTTTATAGGTATTTATTTCTGGCATAACGGGAGCTTGTGTGCCCCATCAGCATAGGAGCTTTTGCCCCATCAGCTACGTTTTATAGGTAGCTATGTTTTTTTCTGGCATAACGGGAGCTTGTGTGCCCCATCAGCTACGTTTTATAGGTATTTATTTCTGGCATAACGGGAGCTCGTGTACCCCATCAGCTATGTTTTATAGGTATTTATTTCTGGCATAACGGGAGCTCGTGTGCCCCATCAGCTATGTTTTATATGTATTTATTTCTGGCATAACGGGAGCTTGTGTGCCCCATCAGCTATGTTTTATAGGTATTTATTTCTGGCATAACGGGAGCTTGTGTGCCCCATCAGCTACGTTTTATAGGTATTTATTTCTGGCATAACGGGAGCTTGTGTACCCCATCAGCTATGTTTTATAGGTATTTATTTCTGGCATAACGGGAGCTCGTGTGCCCCATCAGCTACGTTTTATAGGTATTTTTTTCTGGCATAACGGGAGCTTGTGTACCCCATCAGCTATGTTTTATAGGTATTTATTTCTGGCATAACGGGAGCTTGTGTACCCCATCAGCTATGTTTTATAGGTATTTATTTCTGGCATACCGGGAGCTTGTGTGCCCCATCAGCTACGTTTTATAGGTATTTATTTCTGGCATAACGGGAGCTTGTGTGCCCCATCAGCTACGTTTTATAGGTATTTTTTTCTGGCATAACGGGAGCTTGTGTACCCCATCAGCTATGTTTTATAGGTATTTATTTCTGGCATAACGGGAGCTATGTTTTTAGGTATTTATTTCTGGCATAACCCCATCAGCTACGTTTTATAGGTATTTATTTTGGCATAACGGGAGCTTGGCCCCATCAGCTTGTGTGCCCCATCAGCTACGTTTTATAGGTATTTATTTCTGGCATAACGGGAGCTTGTGTACCCCATCAGCTATGTTTTATAGGTATTTATTTCTGGCATAACGGGAGCTTGTGTGCCCCATCAGCTACGTTTTATAGGTATTTATTTCTGGCATAACGGGAGCTTGTGTGCCCCATCAGCTATGTTTTATAGGTATTTATTTCTGGCAGAACGGGAGCTTGTGTGCCCCATCAGCTACATTTTATAGGTATTTTTTTCTGGCATAACGGGAGCTTGTGTGCCCCATCAGCTACGTTTTATAGGTATTTATTTCTGGCATAACGGGAGCTTGTGTACCCCATCAGCTATGTTTTATAGGTATTTATTTCTGGCATAACGGGAGCTTGTGTGCCCCATCAGCTATGTTTTATAGGTATTTATTTCTGGCATAACGGGAGCTTGTGTGCCCCATCAGCTATGTTTTATAGGTATTTATTTCTGGCATAACGGGAGCTTGTGTACCCCATCAGCTATGTTTTATAGGTATTTATTTCTGGCATAACTTGTGGGAGTTTTTGTGCCCCATCAGCTATGTTTTATAGGTATTTATTTCTGGCATAACGGGAGCTGTGTACCCCATCAGCTATGTTTTATAGGTATTTATTTCTGGCATAACGGGAGCTTGTGTGCCCCATCAGCTACGTTTTATAGGTATTTTTTTCTGGCATAACAGGAGCTTGTGTACCCCATCAGCTATGTTTTATAGGTATTTATTTCTGGCATACCGGGAGCTTGTGTGCCCCATCAGCTATGTTTTATAGGTATTTATTTCTGGCATAACGGGAGCTTGTGTGCCCCATCAGCTACGTTTTATAGGTATTTATTTCTGGCATAACGGGAGCTTGTGTGCCCCATCAGCTATGTTTTATATGTATTTATTTCTGGCATACCGGGAGCTTGTGTGCCCCATCAGCTATGTTTTATAGGTATTTTTTTCTGGCATAACGGGAGCTTGTGTACCCCATCAGCTATGTTTTATAGGTATTTATTTCTGGCATAACGGGAGCTTGTGTACCCCATCAGCTATGTTTTATAGGTATTTATTTCTGGCATAACGGGAGCTTGTGTGCCCCATCAGCTATGTTTTATAGGTATTTATTTCTGGCATAACGGGAGCTTGTGTGCCCCATCAGCTACGTTTTATAGGTATTTATTTCTGGCATAACGGGAGCTTGTGTACCCCATCAGCTATGTTTTATAGGTATTTATTTCTGGCATAACGGGAGCTTGTGTGCCCCATCAGCTACGTTTTATATGTATTTTTTCTGGCATAACGGGAGCTTGTGTACCCCATCAGCTACGTTTTATAGGTATTTATTTCTGGCATAACGGGAGCTTGTGTGCCCCATCAGCTACGTTTTATAGGTATTTATTTCTGGCATAACGGGAGCTTGTGTGCCCCATCAGCTATGTTTTATAGGTATTTATTTCTGGCATAACGGGAGCTTGTGTACCCCATCAGCTACGTTTTATAGGTATTTATTTCTGGCATAACGGGAGCTTGTGTGCCCACTCAGCACGCGTGTGTGGAGGGAGAGGTCAGGGCGCAATTGAGTGAATGAGACACAAAAGGGAAAGGGAATTTAGGGAGAAGAGTGTAATGCTTGGCTTGGTTTATTTTTTGTTGTGCCCCGCAAATGCACATGTACAAATGGAACACTATAGTCAAGTAAGGCCTAATCAACGAGGGGCAATGCATTCTTTGGAAAATAATGAACAAGTGGAACAGAGTTGCTTTATTTTCCAGAGAATACGTTGAGCCCCGAGTTGACTATACCTTTCATACCATGGCTATAATTTAACACATTTGACGCTAGAAATGTGTTCATTTGCAGGTAGAAATGTGTTCGACAACATCCACTGAAATAGCTGCAGTAGTTGCCTTGGTAACCAAACCATCAGTCTTAGCTTGCTATAATGCAAATCGAATTCAACATTGCCAATAATGTTTTCAATTCGACTTTTGTTTTCAAAAGCAAATATAGAACAAGTAAGAATTAACTATAGCCATTGAATTCTACCCCGCTGATATACCATGCATTATAGGGAAATAATGCACGCTCTTGAATGCCCTTCAAGCCAATCAGAAATTAGTATTGAACAATGCCATGGTATAAGGTAAATTAACATTGTCTCCATGACCAAACTTCACTTCCCCTTCAAGCAGCCGCAAAGCACATTCCACAAAATAGTTTTACAGTATTTGAAAAAAATGTCATCTCTGGACCAAGATCGAGCTTGGAAGTTCGTTCGAGTCCTCGATTCCTCATACCCATCCCTAGTTGGGGCGGCTCTGTGGTGATCTCCCAGTCAGACCCCTGGGCCTCCGGAATTAGTTTGGGCTCATGTTACTGGGAGTGCTATGTCAGGCCTTTTAGTGATGACAGGCATGCACAGCCACACTGACCATGTGACCCCAGTAAGCAGCCAACGATACAGCCGCCGCAGCCCCCCTCTCACCCCATCATTCTTCTCCTTGGGGTCTTGGCGTGTTTGAGATATTCTGTCCCCCACCAACACCACCACCCCTCCATTCCCAGGACCTGAGAAACCCTCCTGGGACAAACAGCTCCTGCAGACTTCTCCCCATCACATAAACCTGGACCACTTTGGCCTTTTATCAGTGGAATCTCATAACATACATGACAGCGCTCCTCGAGGCTCAGCCAAACATGGTCTAAATTGTCAGCCATCCCCCCCTCCAACCTCCCTGTCTATCACCACAGCCCTCCCCCCTAACACCACAGCCCTCCTCCCCCCTTCTAACACCACAGCCCTCCTCCAACCCCCCTTTCTATCACCACAGCCCTCCTCCATCCCCCTTCTATCACCACAGCCCTCCTCCACCCCCCTTTTATCACCACAGCCCTCCTTCACCCCCCTTTCTATCACCACAGCCCTCCTCCACCCCCTTTCTATCACCACAGCCCTCCTCCACCCCATCCAACCCCTTTCTATCACTCCAGCCCCTCCAATCCCCCTCTCTATCACCACAGCCCTCCTCCACCCCCTCCAATCCCCCCTTTCTATCACCACAGCCCTTCTCCACCCCTCCCTATCACCACAGCCCTCCTCCTCCCCTCCCTATCACCACAGCCCCCTCCTCCTCCCCCTCCCTATCACCACAGCCCTCCTCCACCCTCCCTATCACCACAGCCCTCCCTATCACCACAGCCCTCCTCCACCCCCTCCCTATCACCACAGCCCTCCTCCACCCCTCCCTATCACCACAGCCCTCCTCCACCCCTCCCTATCACCACAGCCCTCCTCCATTCCTCCCTCCCTATCACCACAGCCCTGCCCCTCCACCCCCTCCCTATCACCACAGCCCTCCTCTACCCCCCTCCCTATCACCACAGCCCTCCTCCACCCCTCCCTATCACCACAGCCCTCCTCCACCCCCTCCCTATCACCACAGCCCTCCTCCTCCCCCTCCCTATCACCACAGCCCTCCTCCACCCCCTCCCTATCACCATAGCCCTCCTCCACCCCTCCCTATCACCACAGCCCTCCTCCACCCCCTCCCTATCACCACAGCCCTCCTCCACCCCCTCCCTATCACCACAGCCCTCCTCTACCCCCTCCCTATCACCACAGCCCTCCTCCACCCCTCCCTATCACCACAGCCCTCCTCTACCCCCTCCCTATCACCACAGCCCTCCTCCACCCCCTCCCTATCACCACAGCCCTCCTCTACCCCCTCCCTATCACCACAGCCCCCCTCCACCCCCTCCCTATCACCACAGCCCTCCTCCACCCCCTCCCTATCACCACAGCCCTCCTCCACCCCCTCCCTATCACCACAGCCCTCCTCTACCCCCTCCCTATCACCACAGCCCTCCTCCACCCCCTCCCTATCACCACAGCCCTCCACCCCTCCCTATCACCACAGCCCTCCTCTACCCCCTCCCTATCACCACAGCCCTCCTCCACCCCCTCCCTATCACCACAGCCCTCCTCTACCCCCTCCCTATCACCACAGCCCTCCTCTACCCCCTCCCTATCACCACAGCCCTCCTCCACCCCCTCCCTATCACCACAGCCCTCCTCTACCCCCTCCCTATCACCACAGCCCTCCTCTACCCCCTCCCTATCACCACAGCCCTCCTCTACCCCCTCCCTATCACCACAGCCCCCTCCACCCCCCCTCCCTATCACCACAGCCCTCCTCTACCCCCTCCCTATCACCACAGCCCTCCTCCCCCTCCCTATCACCACAGCCCTCCTCTACCCCCTCCCTATCACCCAGCCCTCCTCTACCCTCCCTATCACCACAGCCCTCCTCTACCCCTCCCTATCACCACAGCCCTCCTCCACCCCCTCCCTATCACCACAGCCCTCCTCTACCCCCTCCCTATCACCACAGCCCTCCTCTACCCCCTCCCTATCACCACAGCCCTCCTCCACCCCTCCCTATCACCACAGCCCTCCTCTACCCCCTCCCTATCACCACAGCCCTCCTCCACCCCCTCCCTATCACCACAGCCCTCCTCTACCCCCTCCCTATCACCACAGCCCTCCTCCTCCCCCTCCCTATCACCACAGCCCTCCTCTACCCCCTCCCTATCACCACAGCCCTCCCTCCCCCCCCCTATCACCACAGCCCTCCTCCACCCCTCCCTATCACCACAGCCCTCCTCCACCCCCTCCCTATCACCACAGCCCTCCTCCACCCCCTCCCTATCACCACAGCCCTCCTCCACCCCCTCCCTATCACCACAGCCCTCCTCCACCCCCTCCCTATCACCACAGCCCTCCTCTACCCCTCCCTATCACCACAGCCCTCCTCCACCCCCTCCCTATCACCACAGCCCTCCTCTACCCCCTCCCTATCACCACAGCCCTCCTCCACCCCTCCCTATCACCACAGCCCTCCTCTACCCCCTCCCTATCACCACAGCCCTCCTCTACCCCCTCCCTATCACCACAGCCCTCCTCTACCCCCTCCCTATCACCACAGCCCTCCTCTACCCCCTCCCTATCACCACAGCCCTCCTCTACCCCTCCCTATCACCACAGCCCTCCTCTACCCCTCCCTATCACCACAGCCCTCCTCTACCCCTCCCTATCACCACAGCCCTCCTCCACCCCCTCCCTATCACCACAGCCCTCCTCCACCCCCTCCCTATCACCACAGCCCTCCTCTACCCCCTCCCTATCACCACAGCCCCTCTACCCCCTCCCTATCACCACAGCCCTCCTCCACCCCCTCCCTATCACCACAGCCCTCCTCTACCCCCTCCCTATCACCACAGCCCTCCTCCACCCCCTCCCTATCACCACAGCCCTCCTCTACCCTCCCTATCACCACAGCCCTCCTCCTCCCCCTCCCTATCACCACAGCCCTCCTCTACCCCCTCCCTATCACCACAGCCCTCCTCTACCCCCTCCCTATCACCACAGCCCTCCTCTACCCCCTCCCTATCACCACAGCCCTCCTCCACCCCCTCCCTATCACCACAGCCCTCCTCTACCCCCTCCCTATCACCACAGCCCTCCTCCACCCCCTCCCTATCACCACAGCCCTCCTCCACCCCCTCCCTATCACCACAGCCCTCCTCTACCCCTCCCTATCACCACAGCCCTCCTCCACCCTCCCTATCACCACAGCCCTCCTCTACCCCCTCCCTATCACCACAGCCCTCCTCTACCCCCTCCCTATCACCACAGCCCTCCTCTACCCCCTCCCTATCACCACAGCCCTCCTCCACCCCTCCCTATCACCACAGCCCCCTCTACCCCCTCCCTATCACCACAGCCCTCCTCTACCCCCTCCCTATCACCACAGCCCTCCTCCACCCCCTCCCTATCACCACAGCCCTCCCACCCCCTCCCTATCA
Source organism: Oncorhynchus nerka (assembly GCF_034236695.1). Lineage (NCBI taxonomy): Eukaryota > Metazoa > Chordata > Actinopteri > Salmoniformes > Salmonidae > Oncorhynchus > Oncorhynchus nerka. The sequence goes on from NC_088400.1 coordinate 23,974,569, forward strand.
CCACAGCCCTCCTCTACCCCCTCCCTATCACCACAGCCCTCCTCCACCCCTCCCTATCACCACAGCCCTCCCTCCCTACCACAGCCCCCCTCCCTATCACCACAGCCCTCCTCTACCCCCTCCCTATCACCACAGCCCTCCTCTACCCCCTCCCTATCACCACAGCCCTCCTCTACCCCCTCCCTATCACCACAGCCCCCTCTACCCCCTCCCTATCACCACAGCCCTCCTCTACCCTCCCTATCACCACAGCCCCCTCCACCCTCCCTATCACCACAGCCCTCCTCTACCCCCTCCCTATCACCACAGCCCTCCTCTACCCCCCTCCCTATCACCACAGCCCTCCTCTACCCCCTCCCTATCACCACAGCCCTCCTCTACCCCCTCCCTATCACCACAGCCCCCTCCACCCCCTCCCTATCACCACAGCCCTCCTCTACCCCCTCCCTATCACCACAGCCCTCCTCTACCCCTCCCTATCACCACAGCCCTCCTCCCCCTCCCTATCACCACAGCCCTCCTCTACCCCCTCCCTATCACCACAGCCCTCCTCTACCCCCTCCCTATCACCACAGCCCTCCTCTACCCCTCCCTATCACCACAGCCCTCCTCTACCCCTCCCTATCACCACAGCCCTCCTCTACCCCCTCCCTATCACCACAGCCCTCCTCCACCCCTCCCTATCACCACAGCCCTCCTCTACCCCCTCCCTATCACCACAGCCCTCCTCCTACCCCCTCCCTATCACCACAGCCCTCCTCTACCCCCTCCCTATCACCACAGCCCTCCTCTACCCCCCTCCCTATCACCACAGCCCTCCTCTACCCCCTCCCTATCACCACAGCCCTCCTCTACCCCCTCCCTATCACCACAGCCCTCCTCCACCCCCTCCCTATCACCACAGCCCTCCTCTCACCACAGCCCTCCCCCCTCCCTATCACCACAGCCCTCCTCTACCCCCTCCCTATCACCACAGCCCTCCTCTACCCCCTCCCTATCACCACAGCCCTCCTCTACCCCCTCCCTATCACCACAGCCCTCCTCTACCCCCTCCCTATCACCACAGCCCTCCTCTACCCCCTCCCTATCACCACAGCCCTCCTCTACCCCCTCCCTATCACCACAGCCCTCCTCTACCCCCTCCCTATCACCACAGCCCTCCTCTACCCCCTCCCTATCACCACAGCCCTCTACCCCCTCCCTATCACCACAGCCCCTCCTCCCTATCACCACAGCCCTCCTCTACCCCTCCCTATCACCACAGCCCTCCTCTACCCCCTCCCTATCACCACAGCCCTCCTGGATTTAATATTTTGCTGCTGCTGCTCTCCCATTTCCTAATTTGACCAATGTTCCATTTCCCAGAAAGAGAAAGATCTCTGAAAATGAGCGCCAGAAAGAGCTCTGAAAATGGTAGCTAGCTAGCTGCTCCACCAGCGAAACCCCCCACTCCTCTCCATACAACCCCTCATCCCCAACCAAGTCGTTTTTAATGCAGCTCCAGCACTGTTTGGGTAATAAAATGATCTCATGCTCTCTGCATGCTGCCATACCATTAGTAGGCCCGGACTGAGAGAGTGCAGGTCCCCCTCTCCTCTCCTCCTCTGCACGGCCTCTGACCCCGGTCAGGCAGAGAGCACTGTGGGAAGATCAGATGGAATAACAGGGGGGGTTGTGTCCTCAGGGAGAGGACCTGAGTGGAAGCAGGGATTTCAGGGGCACACAGGGAACTCTGAGGAGAACCAACTCCCTCATGGTGCCCCATCCTACCTAGTAGGACACAGCAGCCACCAATGAACATCTTTAAAGATAATCATGTACATTTAATACCAAAGCTGTCACTACCTTCCAGATAATCAAATCCCTTTTTGATGGTTTGATCTCTGACCTTTTCTTCCGCTCAATGGTCGTCTGTGTGTAGCAGTTGCATGAATCACAATGGTGACTGACTTTCTGATATTTCTACCATTCCAGTTGAACAGTCTATTCAGTATCCTCTCCACAGTTCAGGGCCATTGGCCACTGGCCCAGGGACAAAAACATTAGCAAGATTTCAGACAGAAATATTTCATCAGATTAAAGAGTCCCTCATTGGCTGTAAGTCTCCTAGACAGAGTAGGGAAGTGTCTGTATTGGATCGGAACAGTTTGAGCAGTTTGGGCAGCGGGGTAACTTTTTCTGTTCTGTAAGGAAAAAGTCAAGACAGAATTAAAAATAATATAACACAGTTTTTACAGAAATGTGGTGAAAACGTGTTAGCACTTAAAATTCTGATTTATTCCGTTTCTAACAAGGCCTGCTTCTAGCAGTTGAGGCACGATAAAGGAATACATGGTAATTAACCAATTGACATGATTAAATGTTTAGGGCCGTCCTCTCCTTCTAGATGTGATGGAACACAAGTCGACCTGCCGTCCACACATGTGGAAAGACCTGCACAAGAACAGCCAATCCCCGCCAGCCAATTGGCACAGTAAGTGTCCGGTACACGACACAATCACTCTCCAATCAACTAAAATAACACAGCTATGACCCACTCAACTGCCTGTCTCCAAATGTGTGTGTGTGTGTGTGTGTGTGTGTGTGTGTGTGCGCATGTGTGTGTTTGCACCCCAACAAAGAAAACCCACAAATACCCCCAAATTGGAAGGATTCACACAACTCCTAAAGCACCATGCAGCATCATTTAAAAAGACATCGCCATGTGTGAAGGGGGTAGGATGAAAGCGCTTAATGAAAACCTGATGACTCTGTCATTCTATAGTCCACCCAATGGAACAAGGTTTGTTGTAGCAGAGTTGAGCCCTTGCTGAATGGCTTGGATTATGTGCAAGCTATGGCTTGATCTAGCATGATAACTATTGGCCACTTTCCAATATCAACTTCAAGTGTTGCCAGTGATGTTATAACTTGAGACTCGCAAACCACAGCGATATTTACGGTTGTGGTGTTTATATTGGTTACATATAAACACAATGACAAAACATTTGAAAGGCCATTGGAAAAAGCACTAGGCCCTTGTTCCATTTAAGTTGTTCATCTGTAGGATTCCCTGCTCAGTTCAGCACAAGTAATCATTTCACAGCCCATGTGACAAATACAATTTGATTTGATTTGAGCCGTGGTGAACTGTCTGTATCCATTCTGGGATTATTTTGAAAGCTTTTTTGTAAGGCAGCGGCAGCCTGGGTGGGTTGTAGTTTAGTCTGAGTAAATGTAAAAATCTCAGCCTGGAAATAAAGACATTGCCATGAGTGACATAGAGCAAGGAAGAGTGAACAAACAGGGAGCCAGTCTGGAGACGACCCAGAACATTTCTAAACACGTCCCCCTGCTACAGGGAGCCAGTCTGGAGACGACCCAGAACATTTCTAAACACGTCCCCCTGCTACAGGGAGCCAGTCTGGAGACGACCCAGAACATTTCTACACACGTCCCCCTGCTACAGGGAGCCAGTCTGGAGACGACCCAGAACATTTCTACACACGTCCCCCTGCTACAGGGAGCCAGTCTGGAGACGACCCAGAACATTTCTACACACGTCCCCCTGCTACAGGGAGCCAGTCTGGAGACGACCCAGAACATTTCTACACACGTCCCCCTGCTACAGGGAGCCAGTCTGGAGACGACCCAGAACATTTCTAATCACGTCCCCCTGCTACAGGGAGCCAGTCTGGAGACGACCCAGAACATTTCTACATAAACTGAACAAGTTCCACAGACATGTGACTAACAGAAATGGAATAATGTGTCCCTGAACAAAGGGGGGGGGGGATCAGTCAAAAGTAACAGTCAGTATCTGCTGTGGCCACCAGCTGCATTGAGTACTGTAGTGCATCTTCTCCTCATGGACTGCACCAGATTTGCCAGTTCTTGGTGTGAGATGTTAACATACTCTTGCACCAAGGCAACTGCAAGTTCCCGGACATTTCTGAGGGGAATGGCCCTAGCCCTCACCCTCGGATTCAACAGGTTCCAGAAGTGCTCAATGGGATTGAGTTTCGGGCTCTTCGCTGGCCATGGCAGAACACTGACATTCCTGTCTTGCAGGAAATCACTCACAGAACGAGCAGTATGGCTGCTGGCATTGTCATTCTGGAGGGCCAGGATGAGCCTGCAGGAAGGGTACCACATGAGGGAGGAGGATGTCTTCCCTGTAGCGCATAGCGTTGAGATTGCCTGCAATGACAACAAGCTCAGTCCGATGATGCTGTGACACACTACCCCAGACCATGACGGACCCTCCACCTCCAAATTGATACCGCTCCAGAGTACAGGCCTCGGTGTAACGCTCATTCCTTCAGCGATAAACGCAAATCCGACCATCACCCCTGGTGAGACAAAACCGCGACTCGTCAGTGAAGAGCACTTTTTGCCAGTCCTGTCTGGTCCAGCGACAGTGGGTTTGTGCCCATAGGCGACGTTGTTGCCGGTGATGTCTGGTGAGGACCTGCCTTACAACAGGCCTACAAGCCCTCAGTCCAGCCTCTCTCAGCCTATTGCAGACAGTCTGAGTACTGATGGAGGTATTGTACGTTCCTGGTGTAACTCGGGCAGTTGTTGTTGCCATCCTGTACCTGTCCCGCAGGTGTGATGTTCGGATGTACCGATCCTGCGCAAGTGTTGTTACACGTGATGCCACTGCGAGGACGATCAGCTGTCCGTCCCGTCTCCCTGTAGCGTGTCTTAGGCGTCTCACAGTACGGACATTGCAATTTATTGCCCTGGCCACATCTGCAGTCCTCATGTCTCCTTGCAGCATGCCTAAGGCATGTTCACACAGATGAGCATGGACCCTGGGCATGTTTCTTTTGGTGTTTTCCAGAGTCAGTAGAAAGGCCTCTTTAGTGTCCTAAGTTTTCATAACTGTGAGCTTTATTGCCTACCGTCTGTAAGCTGTTAGTGTCTTAACGACCGTTCCACAGGTGCATGTTCATGGTTCATTGAACAAGCATGTGAAACAGTGTTTAAACCCTTTACAATGAAGATCTATGAAGTTATTTGGATTTTTACGATTTATCTTTGATGGACAGGGTCCTGAAAAAGGGACGTTTCTTTTTTTGCTGAGTTTACATTAGCTATAAGCATGTTATGTGAGTTTACATTAGCTATAAGCATGTTATGTAATTCATTATCTAACCCAATAGCCTATATACTATATCGTGATTGTTAGAAGAGAATTTGGCTGTAGAGATTTTTTCCCCCTCTAATTCCTCCTCGCACATCAAAACATCACCAAAACACACCTCTCACTCTTTGTGCAACACAACGTTCACCACAATAACAACAGCAAGCCCTCAGAAACACTTTAGCTTCCCATTATGAAAAAGGATAACTGCTTCATGCAATAACTCTCCCTGCGGCAAGCCATTCAGTAACACTAGCCCACATTACAAAGCACACCACTGCTTTCTACACAACAATGTTTAGCTCCAAGGATGCCCCTCCCTCTCCAAATACTAGAGTGGTGTTTTCTGCTTAGATGCTGCATTTTAGTGACCATTTTCAGGAACTGGGTCACACTTGTGGCACTATACAAGTATCTGCCAAAATAAAGGAAACACATGAGTAAATGAGGGTTCCGGTGGCTCGGTTCTGGTGTGGGGTGCATTTTCCTGCCATGGTTTAGGTCCTCTCAACCCTTTGGAAGGCAAGGTAAACTAGTCATTTATATCCTGATGGGAGTGGTCTCTTCCAGGATGACCACGCCCCCATCCACAGGGTGTGAGTGGTCACTGAATGGTTTGATGAGCATAAAAACAATGTAAAGCATATGCCATGGTAGTCTCAGTCACCAGATATTAACCCAATTGAACACTTATGGGAGATTCTGGAACGGCGCCTGGGAGAGCGTTTTCCACCACCATCAACAAAACACCAAATTATGGAATTTCTCGTGGAAGAATGGTGTCTTATCCATCCAAAAATTCTAGACACTTGTAGAATCTATGCCAAGGTGCATTGAAGCTGTTCTGGTGGCTCGTGGTGGTCCAGCACCCTATTAAGACAATTTATGTTTGCGTTTCCTTTATTTTGGCAGTTACCTGTACCTTTTGCTTTAAAGGGGAAATCAGCAGTTGCTACATTCATTTTTGGACATATAATTTAATTATACGTACCCATTGATTCTTGAAGAATATAAATGCCTCATGAACTTAGTTCAAATGTCATACCCCATCAGAACCTGAAATAAGCTTTTTTTTACCCAATATTTGTAAACAAAGTAAATGTAAACAAACACGAAATCAAATCCAATTTTATTTGTCACATACACAAGGTTAGCAGATGTTAATGCGAGTGTAGCGAAATGCTTGTGCTTCTAGTTCCGACAATGCAGTAATAACCAACGAGTAATCTAACCTAACAATTTCACAACAGCTACCTTATACACACAAGTGTAAAGGGATGAAGAATATGTACATAAAAATATATGAATGAGTGATGGTACATAACGGCATAGGCAAGATGCAGTAGATGGTATAGAGTACAGTATATACATATGAGATGAGTAATGAAGGGTATGTAAACATTAAGTGACATTGTTTAAAGTGGCTAGTGATACATTTTTACATCAATTTTTCCATTATTAAAGTGGCTGGAGTTGAGTCAGTATGTTGGCAGCAGCTTCTCTATGTTAGTGGTGGCTGTTTAACAGTCTGATGGCCTTGAGATAGAAGCTGTTTTTCAGTCTCTCGGTCCCTGCTTTGATGCACCTGTACTGACCTCGCATTCTGGATGATAGCGGGGTGTACAGGCAGTGGCTCGGGTGCTTGTTGTCCTTGATGATCTTTATGGCCTTCCTGTGACATCGGGTGGTGTAGGAGTCCTGGAGGTCAGGTAGTTTGCCCCCGGTGATGCGTTGTGCAGACCTCACTACCCTCTGGAGAGCCTTACGGTTGTGGGCGGAGCAGTTGCCATACCAGGCGGTGATACAGCCCGACAGGATGCTCTCGATCGTGCATCTGTAAAAGTTTGTGAGTACTTATGGTGACAAGCCGAATTTCTTCAGCTTCCTGAGGTTGAAGAGGCGCTGCTGCGCCTTCTTCACCACGCTGTCTGTGTGGGTGGACCAATTCAGTTTGTCCGTGATGTGTATGACGAGGAACTTAAAACTTACTTTAATCTAAAAACATGGTTAAAACTATAATGTTGATATCATGGATAGTCAGTCCTTACACCCATAGTTCGGTCTACGAATTTGAGGGTGGCTCCATTTCTCCAGCCCCGTACCTCAGCCTGTTACTGAAACAGTCGCTTTGTTATTGTTTCAACTACTAATTGCTGCTTTAAACTATCAGGAATTATCTGACAATTCAGAGAAAAAAAATTACAGAACATATCTTTCTGGGAGAGGCTCAAAACCAATGAACTATGATCTTACAAGACAGAATCCGAAAATACGTATTTTAGAATAATTTATTTAGACCCCTTCCCTGTTTCCAAATGTTGTTACGTTACAGCCTTATTCTAAAATGGATTGAATTATATTCCATTTACACACAATACCCCATAATGACAAATGTTGTTACGTTACAGCCTTATTCTAAAATGGAATGAATTATATTCCATTTACACACAATACCCCATAATGACAAAGCGAAAACAGTTGACATTTTTGCACATTTATTACAAATAAAAAAACAGAAATACCTTATTTACAGACCCTTTGCTATGGGACAGACCCTTTGCTATGGGACAGACCCTTTGCTATGGGACAGACCCTTTGCTATGGGACAGACCCTTTGCTATGGGACAGACCCTTTGCTATGGGACTAGGAATTGAGCTCAGCTGCATCATGTTTCCATTGATCATCCTTGAGTTGTTTCTACAACTTGATTGGAGTCCACCGGTGGTAAATTCAATTGATTGGACATGATTTAGAAAGGCACACACCTGTCTATATAAGGTCCCACAGTTGACAGTGCATGTCAGAGCAAAAACCAAGCCATGAGGTCGAAGGAATTGTCAGTAGAGCTCCGAAACAGGATTGTGTCGAGACACAGATCTGGGGAAGGGTACCAAAAAATGTCTGCAGCATTGAAGGTCCCCAAGAACACAGTGGCCTCCACCATAATTGTAGGTTGGTTAAGTTGATCCTGGTGTAACAAAGGCCTGTTTATTCAGCTGGTGCTCTATAAGTGTTACAATGTGATTGGTAACTAATAGCAAGGTAGAATGGATGTGCAGAAAAACTGTTGATAAAAAGGTTGTTACTGTCATGCAGCTGAGACTATAAGAAAACTAAATCAATAAGCACCAGTGACTTGGTCAATAAAGAAGTGGTCAGATGACTCAGATGCTAAGCTACAGGACTGTTTTGCTAGCACAGACTGGATTATGTTCCGGGATTCTTCCGATGGCATTGAGGAGTACACCATATTAGAGGTCGAACGATTAATTAGGACCGATTTCAAGTTTTCATAACAATCGGAAATTAGTATTTTTGGACGCTGATTTTTCCGCTTTTTGTATTTATAAAAAAATGACACCTTTATTTAACTAGGCAAGTCAGTTAAGAACACATTCTTACTTTCAATGACAGCCAAGGAACAGTGGGTTAACTGCCTTGTTCAACCTTACAGTTAACTAGTCCAACGCTCTAACCACCTGCCTCACGAGGAGCCCGCCTGTTACGCGAATGCAGTAAGAAGCCAAGGTAAGTTGCTAATCAATCATAATCTCTAGTTATAACTACACATGGTTGATGATATTATTAGTTTGTCTAGCGTGTCCTGCGTTGCATATAATCAATGCGGTGCGCATTCGTGGAAAAGGACTGTCGTTGCTCCAACGTGTACCTAACCATAAACATCAATGCCTTTCTTAAAATCAATACATATATTTTTTTACTTGCATATTTAGCTAAAAGAAATCCAGGTTAGCAGGCAATATTAACCAGGTGAAATTGTGTCACTTCTCTTGCGTTCATTGCACGCAGAGTCAGGGTATATGCAACAGTTTGGGCCGCCTGGCTCTTTGCCAACTAATTTGCCAGAATTTTTCGTATTTATGACATAACATTGAAGGTTGTGCAATGTAACAGCAATATTTTGACTTAGGGTTGCCACCCGGTAAAATACGGAATGGTTCTGTATTTCACTGAAAGAATAAACGTTTTGTTTTCGAGATGATAGTTTCCGGATTCGACCATATTAATGACCTAAGGCTCGTATTTCTGTGTGTTATTATGTTATAATTAAGTCAATGATTTGATAGAGCAGTCTGACTGAGCGATGGTAGGCACCAGCAGGCTCATAAGCATTCATTCAAACAGCACTTTCGTGCGTTTTGCCAGCAGCTCTTCGCTGTGCTTCAAGCATTGCGCTGTTTATGACTTCAAGCCTATAAACTCCCGAGATTAGGCTGGTGTAACCGATGTGAAATGGCTAGCTAGTTAGCGGGTTGCGCGCTAATAGCGTGTCAAACGTCACTCGCTCTGAGACTTGGAGTAGTTGTTCCCCTTGCTCTGCATGGTTAATGCTGCTTCGGTGGTGGCTGTTGTCATTGTGTTGCTGGTTCAAGCCCAGGTAGGAGCGAGGAGAGGGATGGAAGCTATACTGTTACACTGGCAATACTAAAGTGCCTATAAGAACATCCAATAGTCAAAGGTATATGAAATACAAATGGTATAGAGAGAAATAGTCCTATAATTCCTATAATAACTACAACCCAAAACTTCTTACCTGGGAATATTGAAGACTCATGTTAAAAGGAACCACCAGCTTTCATGTTCTCATTTTCTGAGCAAGGAACTTAAACGTTAGCTTTCTTACATGCCACATATTGCACTTTTACTTCTCCAACACTTAGTTTTTGCATTATTTAAACCAAATTGAACATGTTTCATTATTTATTTGAGGCTAAATTGATTTTATTGATGTATTATATAAAGTTAAAATAAGTGTTCATTCAGTATTGTTGTAATTGTCATTATTACAAATAAAAAACAAACAATTGGCCGATTAATCGGAACTGGCTTTTTTTGGTCCTCCAATAATCATTATCGGTATCGGCGTTGAAAAATCATAATCGGTCAACCTCTACACCACATCAGTCACTGGCTTCATCAATAAGTTCATTGATGACATCATCCCCACAGTGACCGTACGCACAGTGACCCGCTATGCCCTCAGTCGAACCATCAAACAGCCAAAGCGTCAATACAGGACAAAGTTTGAATCCTACTACACCGGCTCAGACGCTTGTCGGATGTGGCAGGACTTGCAAACTATTACAGACTACAAAGGGAAGCACAGCAGTGAGCTGCCCAGTGACACGAGCCTACCAGACAAGCTAAATTACTTCTATGCTCGGGTCGAGGCAAGCAACACAGAAGCATGCATGAGAGCATCAGCTGTTCCAGACGACTGTGTGATCATGCTCTCCGTAGCCGATGTGAGTAAGACCTTTAAACAGGTCAACATTCACAAGGCCGCAGGGCCAGAAGGATTACCAGGATGTGTACTCCAAGCATGCGCTGACCAACTGGCAAGTGTCTTCACTGACATTTTCAACATGTCCCTGTAATAATAACATGTTTCAAGCAGACCAACATAGTCCCTGTGCCCAAGAACACTAAGGTAACCTACCTAAATGACTACCGATCCATAGCACTCACATCTGTAGCCAAGAAGTGCTTTGAAAGGCTGGTCATGGCTCACATCAACACCATTATCCCAGAAACCCTAGACCCACTCCATAATTTGCATACCGCCCCAACAGATCCACAGATGATGTGATGTCTATTGCACTCCACACTGCCCTTTCCCACCTGGTCAAAATGAACTCCTACGTGAGAATGCTATTCATCAATTACAGCTCAGCGTTCAACACCAAAGTGCCCTCAAAGCTAATCACTAAGCTAAGGACCCTGGGACTAAACACCTCCCTCTGCAACTGGATTCTGGACTTCCTGTAAAAATACAAATATGAATAATATTATGCTGACTCAGCTGTGCCTCATAAGTAATACAACAAATGATCTGTTACCAGTGTGATCATACACCTAAAATTTGAAAATATAATTTGAGAAGAACAGCATTGGCAGGGCAAACCAGGCATGGCCAATACACAGTGATAATGTATTGGGCCAATAGCCTACTGCACAAACCTCATTGAAAACAGAACTGTTTTTAATGAGTTAATGTTGCATATGCTTACATTTTTTAAGTCATGTTTTTTTTAAATCTGAGTGGTAGATCTCAGCTTGCATTTTAAATCAGAAATTGATGTTCAATCAGAAAAGGTCAGTGACCACTGGTACAGTATAGTGTTTACTCAAAGTAAATGGTTCTCAGGTGCCGTCTTTAGAACCCCCTTGAAACTATGCAATTAGACCAGAACACGTCAGTTTGAGTAGACTTAACCTGACAAGAGATCACAACAAGACTAAACATGCTCTTTGCAAATAGGCAACAGGATGGGAGCTACCTTACAAATGTGTTGTAGGGAAGGTAACAAAGAGCCCCAAATGGTATGTGTCCCGCTAGCCTACCTCATTCTAGCTGGCTAGCAGAATCATTCAGAAAAAACACCTGCAAGAGCAATGCATATTACAGTGTGTTACAACATCTGATGCTTGTGCTTCAGGCCATACTTATTTACTCACCAGATCAGTTATTCGTGTCAGTCTAAAAATGTCTATGGATAAAAATGAATTCCCTGTCTTATCTCTTGAAATAGCTCCAGATACTGGTATGTGCACCATAAAGAGGACATCATTAAAATGGTGGGGTGGTATTCTTCGCTATGCAACTGTGGCACCTAGTGGACAAAGAAGGACTTAAAAGTCAAATATTTACAATGATGTTAGCTTTTGTTGCATTTCTTAGGCGAAGTCGTTACCATAACAAACCTACCTGCAGAGCTTTCAAAGAAAAGTCCAACAAAATACAGTCAGAATTGCAATGACATCCAATGACAACTCAAGCATCACAGTTAGAAATAGACTGAATGGTACTTGTATGTCCCGATGCTTGAAGTTAACTAATGTTTTTGCACATTCAAGGCTAAGCCCTAAATATTTACTGAGAAGTTAGCTAGCTCATCCTCAGGATGTCGCTGGATGTGTGACTTATGTTATTCCAGTGTATTACAATTGGAGTCAACTATGGTAATTTCCATGTAAAAGGACCCATGAGCACCAACATGTGAAGTTTTTATAGAAGCATGTCAAATTGAGTGTCAAATGAAAGCGAAGTCTATATTCTTGAGAAATTAAGGCATATACACATTTTGCAACCATTTTACATCCTAAAAATGTGGAATAAGCAAAGGCTCTGATTTGTGGTCAAACAGATGGAAAAGGGGTCTTAGACAACATTTACCAGACAAAACTGCCGCAAATACATCAAAACACAATGATGTAGAAGTACAGACCCCTGCCAACTAATATCAACACTTATTATGTTTTGGATAGATTGTTCTGCCTTCGGTAAGCTTAAGAAACATTGCCTTGTGCCTTAAAAGTCTATTACCCAAAACCCACATTTCTTTAAGTTATTTTCTCATTTCTCTCCCTCTTGAGGGGGGAAGGATAATGAAAGATAACACAAGGTAGACCTAAAAATATGTTAGTGTTTTAACTGATATCAATTGTTTCTGTATTATTAAGAGATTAAAACTCAATTCCGTTACCAAATTGTACTTCCGAAAAAAATGATTGGTAACGGAATTTCTGCAATTGAACTGGCTACAATGGGAAGTCATAGTAGTCACACCAACAGTTGGGTTCCCAAGTTTGGACAGCACAGTAGAGTATGCAAGAGTTGAGTACACTATAATGTACTGTACTGTTTCGTACTGAAGTATGATGTGCTACACTCTACTGAGCTCTACTGTTCTGTACTTTAATGTCCAAACTCATGAAACATAGACGTCTATGATTGGTTCGGATTTGGTCCGGTCCGGACCAACCACATGGTCTTGTTTGGGGGGCAGAGCTAATTAAAATAATACCCCGTGTGTAGAATAATACCCAAATATGCAAAGAAGGATATTGCATATTTATACATTTGTGGTTCAATAACCAAATGTTATTGTTGTTGTTTAAGTCAAGGTGTCATGTCACAGCAGACACCCCATTGTTCCTGCAGACATGTTGAATCTTCATTTGGAGCAGAAAACATGGACACATGAAAAACTGAGGGAGATTTTATAGAAATTCTGTTACCAAACTTTGCATCTGCACAATTCTACCAGTAAATGTGTGACACACACAGGTGTCTGTAATCATGGCCGGGTGTGGCCTGATATCATTGGTTAATTCTTAGATGTAAAAATAACATACCAAAAACATGAATGGATAGCATACGATCATAGATACAATGTGGCTCCATAGGCCTACAAAAATGTACAATGCTGTCTGGATCTTTAATTTAAAAAGACTCTTGCTCCCGTCGGGCCTCATTTACTGAAGGGAGCAAGAGTCTTTAAATTAAAGATCCAGGCAGCCTCTCGTTTTAACAATAAATTGTCCCTTCAGTCTCAACATAGACTTTGATCTGAAGCCATTCTTGTGATTCCTGTGATTTTGTCATTGTAAATGTTTGTAGGCCTTTGTAGCCACATTGTATCTATGATCGTATGCTATCCATTCATGTTTTTGGTATGTTATTTTTACATCTAAGAATTAACCAATGATATCAGGCCACACCCGGCCATGATTACAGACACCTGTGTGTGTCCTTTGACACTATATAAACTAGTCACCCAACGTTGGTTATTAGGTTATTCAATTATTGCATCTGAGCTGCTAGAGTGTGCGTCTCTCCTTTAATTTTTCAGTTGTTCAACTTATAAATCAATGGTTTTTGTTTGGCATACATTTTAAGAGTCTCGGTGCAATTCTGTTACCATGGGATTGCCCCTATCCAAAAGCAGTATTACTGGGGGATGATCCTGCTTAAAGGATGAGTGCCTTCCCCACTGGAAATACTTCAGAGATCAGAAAGGAACCCCGTGACCACAACATAATGACTCTCACAGGCATTGTCTACACCTGAGTCTGATCCACCTTTCTCTCAGAGAGTCAGAGAAAAAGAGATCAAGAGCGAGAGAGGGGGAGGGAGAGAGAGCACTATCCCGTCCTGCTCACCTGTTTTGTGTCTAGATTCTAAGTCTAAGACATGTTGATACCTACTCAACCTGAGCCATATATTGAGGCCTTATGTTCATTAGGCCCTTATGTTAATAATAAAACATACGGCCAAATAATTCTATGAAATAAAATGCAACTGTATTTGTTCAAACAAGAAGGCACTACATAGGTAGTCCAACCTCATTAGGTGGCAGCACTGAACCAGGTTGTTGTAAAAAGGTAAGCTACCATTCTTTTTAACATTACCAAGTGAAGTACTGAATGATGAAGGGAAAAAATAAAATGCCTTTGTGTGTGTACACGTGTGTGTCTGAGAGAGAGAAGGGGGGGGGGGGGGGCAAGAGAGAGAGGCCAGGAAACAACCTGCCTGGAGGTGTGAGCCCAACACAGCTGGCAGGGAAACAGTGGTCTGATGAGAGAGGAGAGGAGATTTACGAGGAGCTGTGACACGTAGCGCCCTCCTCCTGCCTGCAGAGACAGAGTCCACACGGAACACACCACTGACTCCCCCACACAGCAGACAGAGCCAGGGAAGAGGAACAGAACAGTACCAGAGCACTACATTATCACCTCAATGCTGCTGGGCTGTTCTTCTGCTCATCTTTGTAGAGAAACAAAAGGGTGTTTCTTTTTTTTTATCTGATGAATTCAACTACCGGTAATTGTGTTGCGGGAATAGGTGTGTAGATGTATGCGTGTGTGTCACAGGAGTGGGTAATTTGATAACAGTGTAATTTTATCCTCAGACAAATTACAACTACAAAGGCTCTAGAGACCTTCATGTTACCATAGGTAGATGAGGCAGACTAGATGAAGGAACAGTTTAAAGGATGGGTGTCCTGGTAGGTGAGGGGGTTCCCCTTTCTGCCTCCTCCTACCCCTGACTACTAGTCACAAACACAGATGTAAGGGTGCATGGCTCTTCCTTGGGCCTTGATGCCCTATAAAAGACCAGAGACCACAAGTACAGTAACTGAAAGATAATAGCGAGGAAAGAACATTGTCACGTGGTTGAGAGCAAACACTTAGAGAATGTTGGGACTCGATATCAATGATGACCCAAGTGCTGCACTGTGGTTGGCAGTGTTCCGCACTGGGACTCAAACACAATACAGTCCTTGATGCAATGTGATTCAGCAGCAATGCCTCATCTCTTACCGCTCCAACCCCAACCCACTTTTATCCTACAGAAAGGAGAGAGTCTACAGCAGCTGGTACTGAAAAACACATCAGGGCAACACTTCACTATTGTGGAGTTTAACAGTTAGGTAGATACAGTGCCTTTAGAAAGTGTTCAGACCCCTTGACTTTTTCCACATTTTGTTACATTACAGCCTTATTCTAAAATATATTAAATATATTTTTTTCAGCAATCTACACATAAAGAAAACAGTTTTTGTAATTTTTGCATATGTATAAAAAAACATTGTATTTACATAAGTATTCAAACCTTTTGATATGTGACTAGAAATTGAGCTCTGGTGCATCATGTTTCCATTGATCATCCTTGAGATGTTTCTACAGCTTGATTGGAATCCAACTGTGGTAAATTTAAGTGATTGAACATGATTTGGAAAGGCACACACCTGTCTATATAAGGTCCCACAGTTGACAGTGCATGTCAGAGCAAAAACCAAGCCATGAGGTTGAAGGAATTGTCCGTAGAGCTCCGAGAAAGGATTGTGACGAGGGCACAGATCTGGGGAAGGGTATCAAAAAATGTCTGCAGCATTGAAGGTCCCCAAGAACACAGTGGCCTCCATCATTCTTAACTGGAAGAAGTTTGGAAGCACCAAGAGTCTTCCTAGAGCTGGCCGCGCCCAAACTGAGCAATCGGGGGAGAAGTCCCTTGGTCAGCAAGGTGACCAAGAACCTGATGGTCACTGACAGAGATCCAGAGTTCCTCTGTGGAGATGGGAGAACCTTCCAAAAGGACACCCATCTCTGCAGTACTCCACCAATCAGGCCTTTATGGTAGACTGGCCAGACGGAAGCCACTCCTCAGTAAAAGGCACACAACAGCCCGTTTGCCAATAGGGATCTAAAGGACTCTCAGACCATGAGAAACAATATTCTCTGATCTGATGAAACCAAGGTTGAACTCTTTGGCCTGAAAGCCAAGCGTCACGTCTGAAGGAAACATGGCACCATCCCTACGGTGAAGCATGGTGGTGGCAGCATTATGCTGTGGGGATTTTTTCAGCGGCAGGGACTGGGTGTATAGTCAGGATTGAGGCAAAGATGAACGGAGCAAAGTACAGAGAGATCCCTTTATGAAAAACGTGCTCCAGAGTACTCAGGACCTCAGACTGGGGTGAAGGTTCACCTTCCAACAGGACAACGATCCTAAGCACACAGCCAAGACAATGCAGGAATGGCTTCGGGACAAGTCTCTGAATGTCCTTGAGTGGCCCAGCCAGAGCCCGGACTTGAACTTGATCTAACATCTCTGGAGAAACCTGAAAATAGCTGTGCAGCAACGCTCCACATCCAACCTGATAGAGCTGAGAGGATCTGCAGAGAAGAATGGGAGAAACTTCCCAAATACAGGTGTGCCAAGCTTGTAGCGTCAGGGTAGCCTAGTGGTTAGAGTGTTGGGCTAGTAACCAGAAGGTTGCAAGTTCAAACCCCCGTGCTGACAAGGTACAAATCTGTCGTTCTGCCTCTGAACAGGCAGTTATAACCCACTGTTCCTAGGCCGTCATTGAAAATAAGAATTTGTTCTTAACTGACTTGCCTAGTTAAATAAAGGAAAAATAAAATAAATACCCAAGAAGACTCAAGGGTGTACTCGCTGCCAAAGGTGCTTTAACAAACTACTGATTAAAGGGTCTGAATACTTACAGTGGGACAAAAAAGTATTTAGTCAGCCACCAATTGTGCAAGTTCTCCCACTTAAAAAGATGAGAGAGGCCTATAATTTTCATCATAGGTACACTTCAACTATGACAGACAAAATGAGAAGAAAAAAAATCCTGAAAATCACATTGTAGGAATTTTTATGAATTTATTTGCAAATTATGGTGGAAAATAAGTATTTGGTCAATAACAAAAGTTTATCTCAATACTTTGTTATATACCCTTTGTTGGCAATGACAGAGGTCAAACGTTTTCTGTAAGTCTTCACAAAGTTTTCACACACTGTTGCTGGTATTTTGGCCCATTCCTCCATGCAGATCTCCTCTAGAGCAGTGATGTTTTGGGGCTGTTGCTGGGCAACATGGACTTTCAACTCCCCCCAAAGATTTTCTATGGGGTTGAGATCTGGAGACTGCCTAGGCCACTCCAGGACCTTGAAATGCTTCTTACGAAGCCACTCCTTCGTTGCCCGGGTGGTGTGTTTGGGATCATTGTCATGCTGAAAGACCCAGCCACGTTTCATCTTGAATGCCCTTGCTGATGGTAGAATTTGTTACTTTGGTCCCAGCTCTCTGCAGGTCATTCACTAGGTCCCCCTGTGTGGTTCTGGGATTTTTGCTCACCGTTCTTGTGATCATTTTGACCCCACGGGGTGAGATCTTGAGTGGAGCCCCAGATCGCGGGAGATTTTCAGTGGTCTTGTATGTCTTCCATTTCCTAATAATTGCTCCCACAGTTGATTTCTTCAAACCAAGCTGCCTACCTATTGCAGATTTAGTCATCTCAGCCTGGTGCAGGTCTACAATTTTGTTTCTGTCTGGTGTCCTTTGACAGCTCTTTCGTCTTGGCCATAGTGGAGTTTGGAGTGTGACTGTTTGAGGTTGTGGACAGGTGTCTTTTATACTGATGAGCCATAAATCTTGCTTGTTTGTAGGTGACCAAATACTTATTTTCCACCATAATTTGCAAATAAATTCATAAAAAATCCTACAATGTGATTTTCTGGATTTTTTCCCCCTCATTTTGTCTGTCATAGTTGAAGTGTACCTATGATGAAAATTACAGGCCTCTCATCTTTTTAAGTGGGAGAACTTGCACAATTGGTGGCTGACTAAATACTTTTTTGCCCCACTGTATTTAAATGTTGTTTTTTTTTTTTCTAATACATTTGCAAAAATGTCTGAATGCCTATTTTTGCTTCATCATTATGGGTTATTGTGTTAAATACATTTGAGAATAAAGCTCTAAAGTAACCAAATGTCAAGCGGTCTGAATACTTCCTGAACGCACTGTATGCAGCCTACATTTCCCACTTCTCATATAGGGCTCTTTTTTCACCATTTTCTTTTCTACCACATAGGCTTCGGCTACACCGGATAGTAGGTCTGAAGTGATGTAAACACTGCTCTATTGCTACTTTGAAAACATGCCTGTCGGCCTGTCTAGAATAAAGAGATGTGTGTGATGTTTCTGCTCTGATTGGAGAGAATAAAAGGAGGAATGTTTGTGATAAAGCACTCATTCTCTACTGTAGAAAATGCACTAAAATGTAGTCTGGAGAAATACAACATTGGTAATAACAATGTTATGGGCTAAATGTAAAAAATTATATTTCCCATGTATCTACAGCCAACCTACAAAGTGACTTTGGCAGAATGTAGTGCTGAGCCATTAAACTAATTAACCAACATCCGCTCAAACTCCTGAACTCATCATGAGAGGCCAGTGGCTCATGGGTCTGTGTACCCACATCCATAGCAACATTTCAGAGGCGGTCCTAGCTTTTTGGGTGCCCTAAGTTTTATTTACAATACGTGTCTCCAAAATGACAACACATTATTTATGGTTCATTTCTATTGGGCACAAAATCATCTCAAACACAACCAAAACCAACAGCAAATGCCTCCAACACATTTGTAGAGTCACAAGCTTGATGTAGTCATTGTGTGCTATGAATATGGGACCAAATACTAAACTTTTGACTACTTTAATACACATAAGTGTATTTGTGCCAATACTTTTGGTCCCCTAAAATGGGGGGACTATGTACAAAGTGCTGTAATTTCTAAATGGTTCACGCAATTTGGATACAAATACCTTCAAATTAAAGCTGACAGTCTGCGCTTTAAACTCAGTCATTATATCATTTCAAATCCAAATTGCTGGAGTACAGGGCCAAAACAACAACAAAATTGTCACTGTCCCAATACCTTTGGAGCTCAATGTATATTGGAAATTGATCTGTGGCCTACAGAAGGGGGGCCGCCAGTTGCCCATCCCTGATGTATAGGATGAGTAATTGAGGCCTGGGTGTGTAAGCTTACACCACCAGAGTGATTGGCATGCATGATTCTATTCATAAACTGAGACAAGTCGCTCTCCTCCTCCGAGGTGTATTCAATGTCTTTAAACAGCTGACTAAGAGCATATCAAATACATCGCTATGGTTCCTATGGCAAGACCTCTGTTTAGTTCATGTTTGCCTGTCGGTAGATGTTGAAATAGCCCTTGGCCCGATAAAGTATATTCCTGCTTAGGCATGTTACATTAATTGTCTAAAAGTGTTGCAAAGCGAACATTGAAGATTTTGAATGCAGCCCAAAATGGCCAAACAGTGGTTAACACCACTTCTGATGTGCCTGCATTGTATTGATGCTGGTGTGCCGCATAGCATCAACAATAACAACACAACAACATAGACATAAAATGATATTGCTGATGGCATTGTTTTAAAGTACACAATGCCATCATTTTGCTTACCTAAATATTTGATGTGGAACCCTCGCGGAGGTTTGAGAGACCTCCTCATCCATCCCTCTCTGAGAACCTCCAGGTGATCCTCTTTACCCTGGATCAACAGCACGTGCTCGTCAATCCAGCCCAGGAAAAACGTGTCCGATATGGCGTCCGATATTCTTTGATTCCAAACGTGCTGTGTGTTCTCAGCTTTAAAATCCGCAAAAATCTCATAGCCGGTGTGATGGCGCGGCAGTTCGTCGCTCTCAGACACACCAGTCGAATCACCCTTGCCGATCCGAGTCAATACGATGGCCAGGGAGTGCGGCGCTATCTGCAGAAAAGACTCCATTGTCGAGTTGTCCTAAGTCGTGAACGTTAAGTCATGAACAACATCAAATATGACACCATTCCGTTTTATACATAAATCCGAGTAGGGTAGCTAGGCAGACGACTTTGTTCTGTAACGAAGACATAGCACACATTCCACAGTAGGCTGCACAGCTCCTATTTTTTTCTATCCAGCCTAGTCAAGGCAACGTACCTGTCTGATGTTTTATGTCGAACGTACTCCTCAAATTAATCGAAATGACATCCACGTCTCAACCCTGGTTAACCGGGGGCGAATTGTATCGAATTCGACTACAAATTGGGAGCTAATAATTTAATCTAACAGAGAACGGTTACCGAGAATTCGATCTCGTGGGACACCTGTCCCTACTGCACCGCGCTCAAACTCGTGCCATCGCCTATTGTATATTGAAGGTAAACCCCTTCTTACCTTACGAGCACAAGGAGTCCAATTTCAAGGTACCGGTGATCTTTCTCCAACAGGCAAGGTAAAATCCTTGGAGAAATCCTCAGGCGGGCCTCCAAGGTGTTATTACGCCACCTGCAGGCTGCTGTTCGCAGATAAACTTGAGTAAAGGTTGTTTCTTGTTGCACAGTGCAGCTGGTGCCAGCCAACCAGACAAAAATACCACTGTTCAGGCATAGGGCCTATAAAATAGATTCTGTAGCTGTCCATGAACAAAACCCCTAAACTTATTGAGAAGATGCAAATTAAGTACTTTTATATCTATTCTAGCTCTACTGTCCTAAAGAAATGGTTGGCACCCCATCCGTCCATTTCAATTGTGTTTATTGGAAACCAGTATATTAAACCAGTGCATTGTCACCTATACAACATTATCTAGTAAAGTTAAGTTTGGCTACTCTGTGTGACTCAAGCACTCAACGCGTGTCCTATGGTTGTTGGGCATATATCAGGGAGGTAATCATATATAACTCACCTTACCTCTCTTGACTTTTGGGGGGTTGAAGTCAGCCTATGAGCAACCCTATTGGTTTGGGTATTACCACATGCTGGTCCCTTTTGGTCCTGCACCTGACCTAGGCCAGCGATCAGTTGTCATGAGCCCGAGGAGCATCAGACAGACGTGAGACTGCCCACACAACCGGATTAGACCAAAGTCAGTCCTTACAGTGTAGATAAGTCCTTACAGTCTAGATAAGTCCTTAGTCTAGATAAGTCAGTCCTTACAGTGTAGGTGAGTGAATTCAGTGAAGGGAAAACAGTGAAGCAAAAGCCCAAACCTTCTCTACAGTACAAATATGACAGATTTATGACAGTCTAGAAGGTTTAACAGATGATATCTATCACTTGTATGGTGTTATTACCCCTGAAATGTAAAGCGTGAGTGGGTGAAATGTCTGTCCATGCCAGATTCAAACCAGATTAAAAAAGAGAACTAAAATACCTCCCAGATAGGCCTTTTTGGCAGGATGCCATGGTAGTGTATCGTAACATGTTGTTTCCCTTACTAGGTTCAGGTTTCTCTTGGACATGTTCCTGGATTTTCCTCTCTAAAGGGCACTGATATAAAGAGCATATGGAAATAGTATAAATTTCACAGCTGTGGTGAGAAAAACAGGTTTACACCTGGATTGATCTCCCATCAGGAAGAAAGTGCCAACAGCAGGCTGATATGATAGCACAATAAGTGATCAGATGACATTGATTGCCATCTCTGCCCCTAAAATCACGTACTTTTCCAAGAAAAGGTGAACAAGAGTTCAGTACAAAGAGAAGACTGCAAGTAAGCAAGACGACCCTAACTTCAACCCCTAACGGTAACTTCATGTCCATATCCCAGTATAATCCTAACCCTAGCTTCATGTCCATATCCCAGTATAACCCTAACCCTAGCTTCATGTCCATATCCCAGTATAACACTAACCCTAGCTTCATGTCCATATCCCAGTATAACCCTAACCCTAGCTTCATGTCCATATCCCAGTATAACCCTAACCCTAGCTTCATGTCCATATCCCAGTATAACCCTAATCCTAGCTTCATGTCCATATCCCAGTATAACACTAACCCTAGCTTCATGTCCATATCCCAGTATAATCCTAACCCTAGCTCCATGTCCATATCCCAGTATAACCCTAACCCTAGCTTCATGTCCATGTCCCAGTATAATCCTAACCCTAGCTTCATGTCCATATCCCAGTATAACTCTAACCCTAGCTTCATGTCCATATCCCACTATAATCCTAACCCTAGCTTCATGTCCATATCCCAGTATAATCCTAACCCTAGCTTCATGTCCATATCCCAGTATAACCCTAACCCTAGCTTCATGTCCATATCCCAGTATAACCCTAACCCTAGCTTCATGTCCATATCCCAGTATAACCCTAACCCTAGCTTCATGTCCATATCCCAGTATAATCCTAACCCTAGCTTCATGTCCATATCCCAGTATAATCCTAACCCTAGCTTCATGTCCATATCCCAGTATAACCCTAACCCTAGCTTCATGTCCATATCCCAGTATAACCCTAACCCTAGCTTCATGTCCATATCCCAGTATAACCCTAACCCTAGCTTCATGTCCATATCCCAGTATAATCCTAACCCTAGTTTAATGTCCATATCCCAGTATAATCCTAACCCTAGCTTCATGTCCATATCCCAGTATAATCCTAACCCTAGCTTCATGTCCATATCCCAGTATAATCCAAACCCTAGCTTCATGTCCATATCCCAGTATAACCCTAGCTTCATGTCCATATCCCAGTATAACCCTAGCTTCATGTCCATATCCCAGTATAACCCTAACCCTAGCTTCATGTCCATATCCCAGTATAACCCTAACCCTAGCTTCATGTCCATATCCCAGTATAACCCTAACCCTAGCTTCATGTCCATATCCCAGTATAATCCTAACCCTAGCTTCATGTCCATATCCCAGTATAATCCTAACCCTAGCTTCATGTCCATATCCCAGTATAACCCTAGCTTCATGTC
The DNA here is from genome assembly GCF_034236695.1 of Oncorhynchus nerka. NCBI lineage: Eukaryota > Metazoa > Chordata > Actinopteri > Salmoniformes > Salmonidae > Oncorhynchus > Oncorhynchus nerka. Next base: position 23,997,579 of record NC_088400.1, read on the forward strand.
CATATCCCAGTATAACCCTAGCTTCATGTCCATATCCCAGTATAACCCTAACCCTAGCTTCATGTCCATATCCCAGTATAACCCTAACCCTAGCTTCATGTCCATATCCCAGTATAATCCTAACCCTAGCTTCATGTCCATATCCCAGTATAATCCTAACCCTAGCTTCATGTCCATATCCCAGTATCCCAGCTTCATGTCCATATCCCAGTATAACCCTAGCTTCATGTCCATATCCCAGTATAACCCCAACCCTAGCTTCATGTCCATATCCCAGTATAACCCTAACTTCATGTCCATATCCCAGTATAACCCTAACTTCATGTCCATATCCCAGTTCAACCCTAACCCTAGCTTCATGTCCATATCCCAGTTCAACCCTAACCCTAGCTTCATGTCCATATCCCAGTATAACCCTAACCCTAGCTTCATGTCCATATCCCAGTATAATCCTAACCCTAGCTTCATGTCCATATCCCAGTATAATCCTAACCCTAGCTTCATGTCCATATCCCAGTATAATCCTAACCCTATTTTAATGTCCATATCCCAGTATAATCCTAACCCTAGCTTCATGTCCATATCCCAGTATAACCCTAGCTTCATGTCCATATCCCAGTATAACACTAGCTTCATGTCCATATCCCAGTATAACCCTAACCCTAGCTTCATGTCCATATCCCAGTATAACCCTAACCCTAGCTTCATGTCCATATCCCAGTATAATCCTAACCCTAGCTTCATGTCCATATCCCAGTATAACCCTAACCCTAGCTTCATGTCCATGTCCCAGTATAATCCTAACCCTAGCTTCATGTCCATATCCCAGTATAACCCTAGCTTCATGTCCATATCCCAGTATAACCCTAACCCTAGCTTCATGTCCATATCCCAGTATAACCCTAACCCTAGCTTCATGTCCATATCCCAGTATAATCCTAACCCTAGCTTCATGTCCATATCCCAGTATAACCCTAACCCTAGCTTCATGTCCATGTCCCAGTATAATCCTAACCCTAGCTTCATGTCCATATCCCAGTATAACCCTAGCTTCATGTCCATATCCCAGTATAACCCTAACCCTAGCTTCATGTTTAAGTCTCAGTTCAACCCCAACCCTAGCTTCATGTCCATATCCCAGTATAACCCTAACCCTAGCTTCATGTCCATGTCCCAGTATAATCCTAACCCTAGCTTCATGTCCATATCCCAGTATAACCCTAGCTTCATGTCCATATCCCAGTATAACCCTAACTTCATGTCCATATCCCAGTTCAACCCTAACCCTAGCTTCATGTCCATATCCCAGTTCAACCCTAACCCTAACTTCATGTCCATATCCCAGTATAAGCCTAGCTTCATGTCCATATCCCAGTTCAACCCTAACCCTAACTTCATGTCCATATCCCAGTATAACCCTAACCCTAGCTTCATGTCCATATCCCAGTATAATCCTAACCCTAGCTTCATGTCCATATCCCAGTATAATCCTAACCCTAGCTTCATGTCCATATCCCAGTATAACCCTAGCTTCATGTCCATATCCCAGTATAACCCTAGCTTCATGTCCATATCCCAGTATAACCCCAACCCTAGCTTCATGTCCATATCCCAGTATAACCCTAACTTCATGTCCATATCCCAGTATAACCCTAACTTCATGTCCATATCCCAGTTCAACCCTAACCCTAGCTTCATGTCCATATCCCAGTTCAACCCTAACCCTAGCTTCATGTCCATATCCCAGTATAACCCTAACTTCATGTCCATATCCCAGTATAACCCTAGCTTCATGTCCATATCCCAGTATAACCCTAACCCTAGCTTCATGTCCATATCCCAGTATAATCCTAACCCTAGCTTCATGTCCATATCCCAGTATAATCCTAGCCCTAGCTTCATGTCCATATCCCAGTATAATCCTAACCCTAGCTTCATGTCCATATCCCAGTATAACCCTAGCTTCATGTCCATATCCCAGTATAACCCTAGCTTCATGTCCATATCCCAGTATAACCCTAACCCTAGCTTCATGTCCATATCCCAGTATAACCCTAACCCTAGCTTCATGTCCATATCCCAGTATAATCCTAACCCTAGCTTCATGTCCATATCCCAGTATAACCCTAACCCTAGCTTCATGTCCATGTCCCAGTATAATCCTAACCCTAGCTTCATGTCCATATCCCAGTATAACCCTAGCTTCATGTCCATATCCCAGTATAACCCTAATCCTAGCTTCATGTCCATATCCCAGTTCAACCCCAACCCTAGCTTCATGTCCATATCCCAGTATAACCCTAACTTCATGTCCATGTCCCAGTATAATCCTAACCCTAGCTTCATGTCCATATCCCAGTATAACCCTAGCTTCATGTCCATATCCCAGTATAACCCTAACTTCATGTCCATATCCCAGTTCAACCCTAACCCTAGCTTCATGTCCATATCCCAGTTCAACCCTAACCCTAACTTCATGTCCATATCCCAGTATAACCCTAGCTTCATGTCCATATCCCAGTATAACCCTAACCCTAGCTTCATGTCCATATCCCAGTATAATCCTAACCCTAGCTTCATGTCCATATCCCAGTATATAATCCTAACCCTAGCTTCATGTCCATATCCCAGTATAACCCTAACCCTAGCTTCATGTCCATGTCCCAGTATAATCCTAACCCTAGCTTCATGCCCATATCCCAGTATAACCATAGCTTCATGTCCATATCCCAGTATAACCCTAATCCTAGCTTCATGTCCATATCCCAGTATAATCCTAACCCTAGCTTCATGTCCATATCCCAGTTATAACCCTAGCTTCATGTCCATATCCCAGTATAACCCCTAACTTCATGTCCATATCCCAGTATAACCCTAGCTTCATGTCCATATCCCAGTTCAACCCTAACCCTAGCTTCATGTCCATATCCCAGTTCAACCCTAACCCTAGCTTCATGTCCATATCCCAGTATAACCCTAACTTCATGTCCATATCCCAGTATAACCCTAACTTCATGTCCATATCCCAGTATAACCCTAACTTCATGTCCATGTCCCAGTTCAACCCTAACCCTAACTTCATGTCCATATCCCAGTTCAACCCTAACCCTAACTTCATGTCCATATCCCAGTTCAACCCTAACCCTAGCTTCATGTCCATATCCCAGTTCAACCCTAACCCTAGCTTCATGTCCATATCCCAGTATAACCCTAACTTCATGTCCATATCCCAGTATAACCCTAGCTTCATGTCCATATCCCAGTATAACCCCAACCCTAGCTTCATGTCCATATCCCAGTATAACCCTAACTTCATGTCCATATCCCAGTATAACCCTAACTTCATGTCCATATCCCAGTTCAACCCTAACCCTAGCTTCATGTCCATATCCCAGTTCAACCCTAACCCTAGCTTCATGTCCATATCCCAGTTCAACCCTAACCCTAGCTTCATGTCCATATCCCAGTATAACCCTAACTTCATGTCCATATCCCAGTATAACCCTAGCTTCATGTCCATATCCCAGTATAACCCTAACCCTAGCTTCATGTCCATATCCCAGCTTCATGTCCAATCCCAGTATAATCCTAACCCTAGCTTCATGTCCATATCCCAGTATAATCCTAACCCTAGCTTCATGTCCATATCCCAGTATAATCCTAACCCTAGCTTCATGTCCATATCCCAGTATAACCCTAACCCTAGCTTCATGTCCATATCCCAGTTCAACCCTAACCCTAGCTTCATGTCCATATCCCAGTATAACCCTAACTTCATGTCCATATCCCAGTATAACCCTAACTTCATGTCCATATCCCAGTATAACCCTAACTTCATGTCCATATCCCAGTTCAACCCTAACCCTAACTTCATGTCCATATCCCAGTTCAACCCTAACCCTAGCTTCATGTCCATATCCCAGTTCAACCCTAACCCTAGCTTCATGTCCATATCCCAGTATAACCCTAACTTCATGTCCATATCCCAGTATAACCCTAACTTCATGTCCATATCCCAGTATAACCCTAACTTCATGTCCATATCCCAGTTCAACCCTAACCCTAACTTCATGTCCATATCCCAGTTCAACCCTAACCCTAACTTCATGTCCATATCCCAGTTCAACCCTAACCCTAACTTCATGTCCATATCCCAGTATAACCCTAACTTCATGTCCATATCCCAGTATAACCCTAACTTCATGTCCATATCCCAGTATAACCCTAGCTTCATGTCCATATCCCAGTATAACCCTAGCTTCATGTCCATATCCCAGTATAACCCTAACTTCATGTCCATATCCCAGTATAACCCTAACTTCATGTCCATATCCCAGTTCAACCCTAACCCTAGCTTCATGTCCATATCCCAGTTCAACCCTAACCCTAGCTTCATGTCCATATCCCAGTATAACCCTAACTTCATGTCCATATCCCAGTATAACCCTAGCTTCATGTCCATATCCCAGTATAACCCTAACCCTAGCTTCATGTCCATATCCCAGTATAATCCTAACCCTAGCTTCATGTCCATATCCCAGTATAATCCTAGCCCTAGCTTCATGTCCATATCCCAGTATAATCCTAACCCTAGCTTCATGTCCATATCCCAGTATAACCCTAGCTTCATGTCCATATCCCAGTATAACCCTAGCTTCATGTCCATATCCCAGTATAACCCTAGCTTCATGTCCATATCCCAGTATAACCCTAACCCTAGCTTCATGTCCATATCCCAGTATAATCCTAACCCTAGCTTCATGTCCATATCCCAGTATAACCCTAACCCTAGCTTCATGTCCATGTCCCAGTATAATCCTAACCCTAGCTTCATGTCCATATCCCAGTATAACCCTAGCTTCATGTCCATATCCCAGTATAACCCTAACCCTAGCTTCATGTTTAAGTCTCAGTTCAACCCCAACCCTAGCTTCATGTCCATATCCCAGTATAACCCTAACCCTAGCTTCATGTCCATGTCCCAGTATAATCCTAACCCTAGCTTCATGTCCATATCCCAGTATAACCCTAGCTTCATGTCCATATCCCAGTATAACCCTAACTTCATGTCCATATCCCAGTTCAACCCTAACCCTAGCTTCATGTCCATATCCCAGTTCAACCCTAACCCTAACTTCATGTCCATATCCCAGTATAAGCCTAGCTTCATGTCCATATCCCAGTTCAACCCTAACCCTAACTTCATGTCCATATCCCAGTATAACCCTAACCCTAGCTTCATGTCCATATCCCAGTATAATCCTAACCCTAGCTTCATGTCCATATCCCAGTATAATCCTAACCCTAGCTTCATGTCCATATCCCAGTATAACCCTAGCTTCATGTCCATATCCCAGTATAACCCTAGCTTCATGTCCATATCCCAGTATAACCCCAACCCTAGCTTCATGTCCATATCCCAGTATAACCCTAACTTCATGTCCATATCCCAGTATAACCCTAACTTCATGTCCATATCCCAGTTCAACCCTAACCCTAGCTTCATGTCCATATCCCAGTTCAACCCTAACCCTAGCTTCATGTCCATATCCCAGTATAACCCTAACTTCATGTCCATATCCCAGTATAACCCTAGCTTCATGTCCATATCCCAGTATAACCCTAACCCTAGCTTCATGTCCATATCCCAGTATAATCCTAACCCTAGCTTCATGTCCATATCCCAGTATAATCCTAGCCCTAGCTTCATGTCCATATCCCAGTATAATCCTAACCCTAGCTTCATGTCCATATCCCAGTATAACCCTAGCTTCATGTCCATATCCCAGTATAACCCTAGCTTCATGTCCATATCCCAGTATAACCCTAACCCTAGCTTCATGTCCATATCCCAGTATAACCCTAACCCTAGCTTCATGTCCATATCCCAGTATAATCCTAACCCTAGCTTCATGTCCATATCCCAGTATAACCCTAACCCTAGCTTCATGTCCATGTCCCAGTATAATCCTAACCCTAGCTTCATGTCCATATCCCAGTATAACCCTAGCTTCATGTCCATATCCCAGTATAACCCTAACCCTAGCTTCATGTTTAAGTCTCAGTTCAACCCCAACCCTAGCTTCATGTCCATATCCCAGTATAACCCTAACCCTAGCTTCATGTCCATGTCCCAGTATAATCCTAACCCTAGCTTCATGTCCATATCCCAGTATAACCCTAGCTTCATGTCCATATCCCAGTATAACCCTAACTTCATGTCCATATCCCAGTTCAACCCTAACCCTAGCTTCATGTCCATATCCCAGTTCAACCCTAACCCTAGCTTCATGTCCATATCCCAGTTCAACCCTAACCCTAACTTCATGTCCATATCCCAGTTCAACCCTAACCCTAGCTTCATGTCCATATCCCAGTTCAACCCTAACCCTAGCTTCATGTCCATATCCCAGTATAACCCTAACTTCATGTCCATATCCCAGTATAACCCTAACTTCATGTCCATATCCCAGTATAACCCTAACTTCATGTCCATATCCCAGTTCAACCCTAACCCTGACTTCATGTCCATATCCCAGTTCAACCCTAACCCTAACTTCATGTCCATATCCCAGTTCAACCCTAACCCTAGCTTCATGTCCATATCCCAGTATAATCCTAACCCTAGCTTCATGTCCATATCCCAGTATAACCCTAGCTTCATGTCCATATCCCAGTATAACCCTAGCTTCATGTCCATATCCCAGTATAATAACCCTAGCTTCATGTCCATATCCCAGTATAACCCTAACTTCATGTCCATATCCCAGTATAACCCTAACTTCATGTCCATATCCCAGTTCAACCCTAACCCTAGCTTCATGTCCATATCCCAGTTCAACCCTAACCCTAGCTTCATGTCCATATCCCAGTATAACCCTAACTTCATGTCCATATCCCAGTATAACCCTAGCTTCATGTCCATATCCCAGTATAACCCTAACCCTAGCTTCATGTCCATATCCCAGTATAATCCTAACCCTAGCTTCATGTCCATATCCCAGTATAATCCTAGCCCTAGCTTCATGTCCATATCCCAGTATAATCCTAACCCTAGCTTCATGTCCATATCCCAGTATAACCCTAGCTTCATGTCCATATCCCAGTATAACCCTAGCTTCATGTCCATATCCCAGTATAACCCTAACCCTAGCTTCATGTCCATATCCCAGTATAACCCTAACCCTAGCTTCATGTCCATATCCCAGTATAACCCTAACCCTAGCTTCATGTCCATATCCCAGTATAACCCTAACCCTAGCTTCATGTCCATATCCCAGTATAATCCTAACCCTAGCTTCATGTCCATATCCCAGTATAACCCTAGCTTCATGTCCATATCCCAGTATAACCCTAACCCTAGCTTCATGTTTAAGTCTCAGTTCAACCCCAACCCTAGCTTCATGTCCATATCCCAGTATAACCCTAACCCTAGCTTCATGTCCATGTCCCAGTATCCTAACCCTAGCTTCATGTCCATATCCCAGTATAACCCTAGCTTATGTCCATATCCCAGTATAACCCTAACTTCATGTCCATATCCCAGTTCAACCCTAACCCTAGCTTCATGTCCATATCCCAGTTCAACCCTAACCCTAACTTCATGTCCATATCCCAGTATAATAAGCCTAGCTTCATGTCCATATCCCAGTTCAACCCTAACCCTAACTTCATGTCCATATCCCAGTATAACCCTAACCCTAGCTTCATGTCCATATCCCAGTATGTCCTTCATGTCCATATCCCAGTATAATCCTAACCCTAGCTTCATGTCCATATCCCAGTATAACCCTAGCTTCATGTCCATATCCCAGTATAACCCTAGCTTCATGTCCATATCCCAGTATAACCCCAACCCTAGCTTCATGTCCATATCCCAGTATAACCCTAACTTCATGTCCATATCCCAGTATAACCCTAACTTCATGTCCATATCCCAGTTCAACCCTAACCCTAGCTTCATGTCCATATCCCAGTTCAACCCTAACCCTAGCTTCATGTCCATATCCCAGTATAACCCTAACTTCATAACCCTAGCTTCATGTCCATATCCCAGTATAACCCTAACCCTAGCTTCATGTCCATATCCCAGTATAACCCTAACCCTAGCTTCATGTCCATATCCCAGTATAATCCTAACCCTAGCTTCATGTCCATATCCCAGTATAATCCTAACCCTAGCTTCATGTCCATATCCCAGTAATCCTAACCCTAGCTTCATGTCCATATCCCAGTCAACCCTAACCCTAGCTTCATGTCCATATCCCAGTTCAACCCTAACCCTAGCTTCATGTCCATATCCCAGTATAACCCTAAGCTTCATGTCCATATCCCAGTATAACCCTAGCTTCATGTCCATATCCCAGTATAACCCTAACCCTAGCTTCATGTCCATGTCCAGCTTCATGTCCATATCCCAGTATAATCCTACCCTAGCTTCATGTCCATATCCCAGTATAATCCTAACCCTAGCTTCATGTCCATATCCCAGTATAATCCCAGTATAACCCTAGCTTCATGTCCATATCCCAGTATAACCCTAACCCTAGCTTCATGTCCATGTCCCAGTATAATCCTAACCCTAGCTTCATGTCCATATCCCAGTATAACCCTAGCTTCATGTCCATATCCCAGTATAACCCTAACCCTAGCTTCATGTCCATATCCCAGTATAATCCTAACCCTAGCTTCATGTCCATATCCCAGCTTATGTCCATATAACCCTAGCTTCATGTCCATATCCCAGTATAACCCTAACCCTAGCTGTCATATCCCAGTCAATAACCCTAGCTTCATGTCCATATCCCAGTATAACCCTAACCCTAGCTTCATGTCCATATCCCAGTATAACCCTAACCCTAGCTTCATGTCCATATCCCAGTATAACCCTAGCTTCATGTCCATATAGCTTCATGTCCATATCCCAGTATAACCCTAACTTCATGTCCATATCCCAGTTCAACCCTAACCCTAGCTTCATGTCCATATCCCAGTTCAACCCTAACCCTAGCTTCATGTCCATATCCCAGTTCAACCCTAACCCTAGCTTCATGTCCATATCCCAGTTCAACCCTAACCCTAGCTTCATGTCCATATCCCAGTTCAACCCTAACCCTAGCTTCATGTCCATATCCCAGTATAACCCTAACTTCATGTCCATATCCCAGTATAACCCTAACTTCATGTCCATATCCCAGTATAACCCTAACTTCATGTCCATATCCCAGTTCAACCCTAACCCTGACTTCATGTCCATATCCCAGTTCAACCCTAACCCTAACTTCATGTCCATATCCCAGTTCAACCCTAACCCTAACTTCATGTCCATATCCCAGTATAATCCTAACCCTAGCTTCATGTCCATATCCCAGTATAACCCTAGCTTCATGTCCATATCCCAGTATAACCCTAGCTTCATGTCCATATCCCAGTATAACCCCAACCCTAGCTTCATGTCCATATCCCAGTATAACCCTAACTTCATGTCCATATCCCAGTATAACCCTAACTTCATGTCCATATCCCAGTTCAACCCTAACCCTAGCTTCATGTCCATATCCCAGTTAACCCCCTAACCCTAGCTTCATGTCCATATCCCAGTATAACTTCATGTCCATATCCCAGTATAACCCTAGCTTCATGTCCATATCCCAGTATAACCCTAACCCTAGCTTCATGTCCATATCCCAGTATAATCCTAACCCTAGCTTCATGTCCATATCCCAGTATAATCCTAACCCTAGCTTCATGTCCATATCCCAGTATAATCCTAACCCTAGCTTCATGTCCATATCCCAGTATAACCCTAGCTTCATGTCCATATCCCAGTATAACCCTAGCTTCATGTCCATATCCCAGTATAACCCTAACCCTAGCTTCATGTCCATATCCCAGTATAACCCTAACCCTAGCTTCATGTCCATATCCCAGTATAATCCTAACCCTAGCTTCATGTCCATATCCCAGTATAACCCTAACCCTAGCTTCATGTCCATGTCCCAGTATAACCCTAACCCTAGCTTCATGTCCATATCCCAGTATAACCCTAGCTTCATGTCCATATCCCAGTATAACCCTAACCCTAGCTTCATGTCCATAGTCCCAGTTCAATAACCCTAGCTTCATGTCCATATCCCAGTATAACCCTAACCCTAGCTTCATGTCCATATCCCAGTATAATCCTAACCCTAGCTTCATGTCCATATCCCAGTATAACCCTAGCTTCATGTCCATATCCCAGTATAACCCTAACTTCATGTCCATATCCCAGTTCAATAACCCTAGCTTCATGTCCATATCCCAGTTCAACCCTAACCCTAGCTTCATGTCCATATCCCAGTTCAATAACCCTAGCTTCATGTCCATATCCCAGTTCAACCCTAACCCTAACTTCATGTCCATATCCCAGTATAACCCTAACCCTAGCTTCATGTCCATATCCCAGTATAATAACCTAACCCTAGCTTCATGTCCATATCCCAGTATAATCCTAACCCTAGCTTCATGTCCATATCCCAGTATAACCCTAGCTTCATGTCCATATCCCAGTATAACCCTAGCTTCATGTCCATATCCCAGTATAACCCTAACCCTAGCTTCATGTCCATATCCCAGTATAACCCTAACTTCATGTCCATATCCCAGTATAACCCTAGCTTCATGTCCATATCCCAGTTCAACCCTAACCCTAGCTTCATGTCCATATCCCAGTTCAACCCTAACCCTAGCTTCATGTCCATATCCCAGTATAACCCTAACTTCATGTCCATATCCCAGTATAACCCTAGCTTCATGTCCATATCCCAGTATAACCCTAACCCTAGCTTCATGTCCATATCCCAGTATAATCCTAACCCTAGCTTCATGTCCATATCCCAGTATAATCCTAACCCTAGCTTCATGTCCATATCCCAGTATAATCCTAACCCTAGCTTCATGTCCATATCCCAGTATAACCCTAGCTTCATGTCCATATCCCAGTATAACCCTAGCTTCATGTCCATATCCCAGTATAACCCTAACCCTAGCTTCATGTCCATATCCCAGTATAACCCTAACCCTAGCTTCATGTCCATATCCCAGTATAATCCTAACCCTAGCTTCATGTCCATATCCCAGTATAACCCTAACCCTAGCTTCATGTCCATGTCCCAGTATAATCCTAACCCTAGCTTCATGTCCATATCCCAGTATAACCCTAGCTTCATGTCCATATCCCAGTATAACCCTAACCCTAGCTTCATGTTTAAGTCTCAGTTCAACCCCAACCCTAGCTTCATGTCCATATCCCAGTATAACCCTAACCCTAGCTTCATGTCCATGTCCCAGTATAATCCTAACCCTAGCTTCATGTCCATATCCCAGTATAACCCTAGCTTCATGTCCATATCCCAGTATAACCCTAACTTCATGTCCATATCCCAGTTCAACCCTAACCCTAGCTTCATGTCCATATCCCAGTTCAACCCTAACCCTAGCTTCATGTCCATATCCCAGTATAAGCCTAGCTTCATGTCCATATCCCAGTATAATCCTAACCCTAGCTTCATGTCCATATCCCAGTATAATCCTAACCCTAGCTTCATGTCCATATCCCAGTATAATCCTAACCCTAGCTTCATGTCCATATCCCAGTATAACCCTAACCCTAGCTTCATGTCCATGTCCCAGTATAATCCTAACCCTAGCTTCATGCCCATATCCCAGTATAACCATAGCTTCATGTCCATATCCCAGTATAACCCTAATCCTAGCTTCATGTCCATATCCCAGTATAATCCTAACCCTAGCTTCATGTTTAAGTCTCAGTTCAACCCCAACCCTAGCTTCATGTCCATATCCCAGTATAACCCTAACTTCATGTCCATATCCCAGTATAACCCTAACTTCATGTCCATATCCCAGTTCAACCCTAACCCTAGCTTCATGTCCATATCCCAGTTCAACCCTAACCCTAGCTTCATGTCCATATCCCAGTATAACCCTAACTTCATGTCCATATCCCAGTATAACCCTAACTTCATGTCCATATCCCAGTATAACCCTAACTTCATGTCCATATCCCAGTATAACCCTAACTTCATGTCCATATCCCAGTTCAACCCTAACCCTAACTTCATGTCCATATCCCAGTTCAACCCTAACCCTAGCTTCATGTCCATATCCCAGTTCAACCCTAACCCTAGCTTCATGTCCATATCCCAGTATAACCCTAGCTTCATGTCCATATCCCAGTATAACCCTAGCTCATGTCCATGTCCATATCCCAGTATAACCCTAGCTTCATGTCCCAGTATAACCCACTTCATGTCCATATCCCAGTATAACCCCTAGCTTCATGTCCATATCCCAGTTCAACCCTAACCCTAGCTTCATGTCCATATCCCAGTTCAACCCTAACCCTAGCTTCATGTCCATATCCCAGTTAACCCTTTAACCCTAGCTTCATGTCCATATCCCAGTATAACCCTAACCCTAGCTTCATGTCCATATCCCAGTATAACCCCTAGCTTCATGTCCATATCCCAGTAATAACCCTAGCTTCATGTCCATATCCCAGTATAACCCTAACCCTAGCTTCATGTCCATATCCCAGTATAACCCTAACCCTAGCTTCATGTCCATATCCCAGTATAATCCTAACCCTAGCTTCATGTCCATATCCCAGGATAACCCTAACTCTAGCTTCATGTCCATGTCCCAGTATAATCCTAACCCTAGCTTCATGTCCATATCCCAGTATAACCCTAGCTTCATGTCCATATCCCAGTATAACCCTAACCCTAGCTTCATGTCCATATCCCAGTATAACCCTAGCTTCATGTCCATATCCCAGTATAACCCTAACCCTAGCTTCATGTCCATGTCCCAGTATAATCCTAACCCTAGCTTCATGCCCATATCCCAGTATAACCCTAACTTAATGTCCATATCCCAGTTCAACCCTAACCCTAACTTCATGTCCATATCCCAGTTCAACCCTAACCCTAACTTCATGTCCATATCCCAGTTCAACCCTAACCCTAGCTTCATGTCCATATCCCAGTATAACCCTAAGTAGCTTCATGTCCATATCCCCCTAACCCTAGCTTCATGTCCATATCCCAGTATAACCCTAACCCTAGCTTCATGTCCATATCCCAGTATAATCCTAACCCTAGCTTCATGTCCATATCCCAGTATAACCCTAACCCTAGCTTCATGTCCATATCCCAGTATAACCCTAACCCTAGCTTCATGTCCATATCCCAGTATAACCCTAGCTTCATGTCCATATCCCAGTATAACCCTAATCCTAGCTTCATGTCCATATCCCAGTTCAACCCTAACCCTAGCTTCATGTCCATATCCCAGTTCAACCCTAACCCTAGCTTCATGTCCATATCCCAGTATAACCCTAACTTCATGTCCATATCCCAGTATAACCCTAACTTCATGTCCATATCCCAGTATAACCCTAACTTCATGTCCATATCCCAGTATAACCCTAACTTCATGTCCATATCCCAGTTCAACCCTAACCCTAACTTCATGTCCATATCCCAGTTCAACCCTAACCCTAGCTTCATGTCCATATCCCAGTTCAACCCTAACCCTAGCTTCATGTCCATATCCCAGTATAACCCTAACTTCATGTCCATATCCCAGTATAACCCTAGCTTCATGTCCATGTCCCAGTATAATCCTAACCCTAGCTTCATGTCCATATCCCAGTATAATCCTAACCCTAGCTTCATGTCCATATCCCAGTATATAATCCTAACCCTAGCTTCATGTCCATATCCCAGTATAACCCTAGCTTCATGTCCATATCCCAGTATAACCCTAACCCTAGCTTCATGTCCATGTCCCAGTATAATCCTAACCCTAGCTTCATGCCCATATCCCAGTATAACCATAGCTTCATGTCCATATCCCAGTATAACCCTAATCCTAGCTTCATGTCCATATCCCAGTATAATCCTAACCCTAGCTTCATGTCCATATCCCAGTATAATCCTAACCCTAGCTTCATGTCCATATCCCAGTATAATCCTAACCCTAGCTTCATGTCCATATCCCAGTATAACCCTAGCTTCATGTCCATATCCCAGTATAACCCTAGCTTCATGTCCATATCCCAGTATAACCCTAACCCTAGCTTCATGTCCATATCCCAGTATAACCCTAACCCTAGCTTCATGTCCATATCCCAGTATAATCCTAACCCTAGCTTCATGTCCATATCCCAGTATAATCCTAACCCTAGCTTCATGTCCATATCCCAGGATAACCCTAACCCTAGCTTCATGTCCATGTCCCAGTATAATCCTAACCCTAGCTTCATGTCCATATCCCAGTATAACCCTAGCTTCATGTCCATATCCCAGTATAACCCTAATCCTAGCTTCATGTTTAAGTCTCAGTTCAACCCCAACCCTAGCTTCATGTCCATATCCCAGTATAACCCTAACTTCATGTCCATATCCCAGTATAACCCTAACTTCATGTCCATATCCCAGTATAACCCTAACTTCATGTCCATATCCCAGTTCAACCCTAACCCTAGCTTCATGTCCATATCCCAGTTCAACCCTAACCCTAGCTTCATGTCCATATCCCAGTATAACCCTAACTTCATGTCCATATCCCAGTATAACCCTAACTTCATGTCCATATCCCAGTATAACCCTAACTTCATGTCCATATCCCAGTATAACCCTAACTTCATGTCCATATCCCAGTTCAACCCTAACCCTAACTTCATGTCCATATCCCAGTTCAACCCTAACCCTAGCTTCATGTCCATATCCCAGTTCAACCCTAACCCTAGCTTCATGTCCATATCCCAGTATAACCCTAACTTCATGTCCATATCCCAGTATAACCCTAGCTTCATGTCCATATCCCAGTATAATCCTAACCCTAGCTTCATGTCCATATCCCAGTATAACCCTAACCCTAGCTTCATGTCCATATCCCAGTATATAATCCTAACCCTAGCTTCATGTCCATATCCCAGTATAACCCTAGCTTCATGTCCATATCCCAGTATAACCCTAACCCTAGCTTCATGTCCATATCCCAGTATAACCCTAACCCTAGCTTCATGTCCATATCCCAGTATAACCATAGCTTCATGTCCATATCCCAGTATAACCCTAATCCTAGCTTCATGTCCATATCCCAGTATAATCCTAACCCTAGCTTCATGTCCATATCCCAGTATAATCCTAACCCTAGCTTCATGTCCATATCCCAGTATAACCTAACCCTAGCTTCATGTCCATATCCCAGTATAACCCTAGCTTCATGTCCATATCCCTAACCCTAGCTTCATGTCCATATCCCAGTATAACCCTAACCCTAGCTTCATGTCCATATCCCAGTATAACCCTAACCCTAGCTTCATGTCCATATCCCAGTATAATCCTAACCCTAGCTTCATGTCCATATCCCAGTATAATCCTAACCCTAGCTTCATGTCCATATCCCAGTATAACCCTAACCCTAGCTTCATGTCCATGTCCCAGTATAATCCCTAACCCTAGCTTCATGTCCATATCCCAGTATAACCTAACCCTAGCTTCATGTCCATATCCCAGTATAACCCTAACCCTAGCTTCATGTCCATATCCCAGTTCAACCCTAACCCTAGCTTCATGTCCATATCCCAGTATAACCCTAACTTCATGTAACCCTAACTTCATGTCCATATCCCAGTTCAACCCTAACCCTAGCTTCATGTCCATATCCCAGTTAACCCTAACCCTAGCTTCATGTCCATATCCCAGTATAACCCTAACTTCATGTCCATATCCCAGTATAACCCTAACTTCATGTCCATATCCCAGTATAATAATGTCCATAACCCAGCTTCATGTCCAATCCCTAACCCTAAACTTCATGTCCATATCCCAGTTCAACCCTAACCCTAGCTTCATGTCCATATCCCAGTTCAACCCTAACCCTAGCTTCATGTCCATATCCCAGTATAACCCTAGCTTCATGTCCATATCCCAGTATAACCCCCTAGCTTCATGTCCATATCCCAGTATAACCCTAACCCTAGCTTCATGTCCATATCCCAGTATAACCCTAACTTCATGTCCATATCCCAGTATAACCCTAACCCTTCATGTCCATATCCCAGTTCAACCCTAACCCTAACTTCATGTCCATATCCCAGTTCAACCCTAACCCTAGCTTCATGTCCATATCCCAGTTCAACCCTAACCCTAGCTTCATGTCCATATCCCAGTATAACCCTAACTTCATGTCCATATCCCAGTATAACCCTAGCTTCATGTCCATATCCCAGTATAACCCTAACCCTAGCTTCATGTCCATATCCCAGTATAATCCTAACCCTAGCTTCATGTCCATATCCCAGTATAATCCTAACCCTAGCTTCATGTCCATATCCCAGTATAACCCTAGCTTCATGTCCATATCCCAGTATAACCCTAACCCTAGCTTCATGTCCATATCCCAGTATAATCCTAACCCTAGCTTCATGTCCATATCCCAGTATAACCTAACCCTAGCTTCATGTCCATATCCCAGTATAACCCTAACCCTAGCTTCATGTCCATATCCCAGTATAACCCTAACCCTAGCTTCATGTCCATATCCCAGTATAACCCTAACCCTAGCTTCATGTCCATATCCCAGTATAATCCTAACCCTAGCTTCATGTCCATATCCCAGCTTCATGTCCATATCCCAATAACCCTAGCTTCATGTCCATATCCCAGTATAACCCTAAAGCTTCATGTCCATATCCCAGTATAACCCTAACCCTAGCTTCATGTCCATATCCCAGTATAATCCTAACCCTAGCTTCATGTCCATATCCCAGTATATCCTAACCCTAGCTTCATGTCCATATCCCAGTATAACCCTAACCCTAGCTTCATGTCCATATCCCAGTATAATCCTAACCCTAGCTTCATGTCCATATCCCAGTAATAACCCTAGCTTCATGTCCATATCCCAGTATAACCCCCTAGCTTCATGTCCATATCCCAGTATAACCCTAACCCTAGCTTCATGTCCATATCCCAGTATAACCCTAACTTCATGTCCATATCCCAGTATAACCCTAACTTCATGTCCATATCCCAGTTCAACCCTAACCCTAGCTTCATGTCCATATCCCAGTTCAACCCTAACCCTAGCTTCATGTCCATATCCCAGTATAACCCTAACTTCATGTCCATATCCCAGTATAACCCTAACTTCATGTCCATATCCCAGTATAACCCTAACTTCATGTCCATATCCCAGTTCAACCCTAACCCTAACTTCATGTCCATATCCCAGTTCAACCCTAACCCTAGCTTCATGTCCATATCCCAGTTCAACCCTAACCCTAGCTTCATGTCCATATCCCAGTATAACCCTAACTTCATGTCCATATCCCAGTATAACCCCTAGCTTCATGTCCATATCCCATATCCTAGCTTCATGTCCATATCCCAGTATAACCCTAACTTCATGTCCATATCCCAGTCATGTCCATATCCCAGTTCAACCCTAACCCTAACTTCATGTCCATATCCCAGTTCAACCCTCCTAGCTTCATGTCCATATCCCAGTTCAACCCTAACCCTAGCTTCATGTCCATATCCCAGTTCAACCCTAACCCTAGCTTCATGTCCATATCCCAGTATAACCCTAGCTTCATGTCCATATCCCAGTATAACCCTAACCCTAGCTTCATGTCCATATCCCAGTATAATCCTAACCCTAGCTTCATGTCCATATCCCAGTATAATCCTAACCCTAGCTTCATGTCCATATCCAGTATAATCCTAACCCAGTATAACCCTAGCTTCATGTCCATATCCCAGTATAACCCTAACCCTAGCTTCATGTCCATGTCCCAGTATAATCCTAACCTAGCTTCATGTCCATAGCTTCATGTCCATATCCCAGTATAATAACCCTAATCCTAGCTTCATGTCCATATCCCAGTATAACCCTAGCTTCATGTCCATATCCCAGTATAATCCTAACCCTAGCTTCATGTCCATATCCCAGTATAACCATAGCTTCATGTCCATATCCCAGTATAACCCTAGCTTCATGTCCATATCCCAGTATAACCCTAGCTTCATGTCCATATCCCAGTATAACCCTAACCCTAGCTTCATGTCCATATCCCAGTATAATCCTAACCCTAGCTTCATGTCCATATCCCAGTATAATCCTAACCCTAGCTTCATGTCCATATCCCAGTATAACCCTAACCCTAGCTTCATGTCCATATCCCAGTATAATCCTAACCCTAGCTTCATGTCCATATCCCAGTATAACCCTAGCTTCATGTCCATATCCCAGTATAACCCTAATCCTAGCTTCATGTCCATATCCCAGTATAATCCTAACCCTAGCTTCATGTTTAAGTCTCAGTTCAACCCCAACCCTAGCTTCATGTCCATATCCCAGTATAACCCTAACTTCATGTCCATATCCCAGTATAACCCTAACTTCATGTCCATATCCCAGTTCAACCCTAACCCTAGCTTCATGTCCATATCCCAGTTCAACCCTAACCCTAGCTTCATGTCCATATCCCAGTATAACCCTAACTTCATGTCCATATCCCAGTATAACCCTAACTTCATGTCCATATCCCAGTTCAACCCTAACCCTAGCTTCATGTCCATATCCCAGTTCAACCCTAACCCTAGCTTCATGTCCATATCCCAGTTCAACCCTAACCCTAGCTTCATGTCCATATCCCAGTTCAAACCTAACCCTAGCTTCATGTCCATATCCCAGTATAACCCTAACTTCATGTCCATATCCCAGTATAACCCTAACTTCATGTCCATATCCCAGTATAAACCTAACTTCATGTCCATATCCCAGTTCAACCCTAACCCTAGCTTCATGTCCATATCCCAGTTCAACCCTAACCCTAGCTTCATGTCCATATCCCAGTATAACCCTAACTTCATGTCCATATCCCAGTATAACCCTAACTTCATGTCCATATCCCAGTATAACCCTAACTTCATGTCCATATCCCAGTATAACCCTAACTTCATGTCCATATCCCAGTTCAACCCTAACCCTAACTTCATGTCCATATCCCAGTTCAACCCTAACCCTAGCTTCATGTCCATATCCCAGTTCAACCCTAACCCTAGCTTCATGTCCATATCCCAGTATAACCCTAACTTCATGTCCATATCCCAGTATAACCCTAGCTTCATGTCCATATCCCAGTATAACCCTAGCTTCATGTCCATATCCCAGTATAATCCTAACCCTAGCTTCATGTCCATATCCCAGTATATAATCCTAACCCTAGCTTCATGTCCATATCCCAGTATAACCCTAACCCTAGCTTCATGTCCATATCCCAGTATAACCCTAGCTTCATGTCCATATCCCAGTATAACCCTAACCCTAGCTTCATGTCCATGTCCCAGTATAATCCTAACCCTAGCTTCATGTCCATATCCCAGTATAACCCTAGCTTCATGTCCATATCCCAGTATAACCCTAACCCTAGCTTCATGTCCATATCCCAGTATAATCCTAACCCTAGCTTCATGTCCATATCCCAGTATAACCCTAACCCTAGCTTCATGTCCATGTCCCAGTATAATCCTAACCCTAGCTTCATGCCCATATCCCAGTATAACCATAGCTTCATGTCCATATCCCAGTATAACCCTAATCCTAGCTTCATGTCCATATCCCAGTATAATCCTAACCCTAGCTTCATGTCCATATCCCAGTATAACCCTAACCCTAGCTTCATGTCCATATCCCAGTATAATCCTAACCCTAGCTTCATGTCCATATCCCAGTTCAACCCCAACCCTAGCTTCATGTCCATATCCCAGTATAACCCTAACTTCATGTCCATATCCCAGTATAACCCTAACTTCATGTCCATATCCCAGTTCAACCCTAACCCTAGCTTCATGTCCATATCCCAGTTCAACCCTAACCCTAGCTTCATGTCCATATCCCAGTTCAACCCTAACCCTAGCTTCATGTCCATATCCCAGTATAACCCTAACTTCATGTCCATATCCCAGTATAACCCTAGCTTCATGTCCATATCCCAGTATAACCCTAACCCTAGCTTCATGTCCATATCCCAGTATAATCCTAACCCTAGCTTCATGTCCATATCCCAGTATAATCCTAACCCTAGCTTCATGTCCATATCCCAGTATAATCCTAACCCTAGCTTCATGTCCATATCCCAGTATAATCCTAACCCTAGCTTCATGTCCATATCCCAGTATAACCCTAGCTTCATGTCCATATCCCAGTATAACCCTAGCTTCATGTCCATATCCCAGTATAACCCTAACCCTAGCTTCATGTCCATATCCCAGTATAACCCTAACCCTAGCTTCATGTCCATATCCCAGTATAATCCTAACCCTAGCTTCATGTCCATATCCCAGTATAATCCTAACCCTAGCTTCATGTCCATATCCCAGGATAACCCTAACCCTAGCTTCATGTCCATGTCCCAGTATAATCCTAACCCTAGCTTCATGTCCATATCCCAGTATAACCCTAGCTTCATGTCCATATCCCAGTATAACCCTAATCCTAGCTTCATGTCCATATCCCAGTATAATCCTAACCCTAGCTTCATGTTTAAGTCTCAGTTCAACCCCAACCCTAGCTTCATGTCCATATCCCAGTATAACCCTAACTTCATGTCCATATCCCAGTATAACCCTAACTTCATGTCCATATCCCAGTTCAACCCTAACCCTAGCTTCATGTCCATATCCCAGTTCAACCCTAACCCTAGCTTCATGTCCATATCCCAGTTCAACCCTAACCCTAGCTTCATGTCCATATCCCAGTATAACCCTAACTTCATGTCCATATCCCAGTATAACCCTAGCTTCATGTCCATATCCCAGTATAACCCTAGCTTCATGTCCATATCCCAGTATAATCCTAACCCTAGCTTCATGTCCATATCCCAGTATAACCATAGCTTCATGTCCATATCCCAGTATAACCCTAGCTTCATGTCCATATCCCAGTATAACCCTAGCTTCATGTCCATATCCCAGTATAACCCTAACCCTAGCTTCATGTCCATATCCCAGTATAATCCTAACCCTAGCTTCATGTCCATATCCCAGTATAACCCTAACCGTAGCTTCATGTCCATGTCCCAGTATAATCCTAACCCTAGCTTCATGTCCATATCCCAGTATAACCCTAGCTTCATGTCCATATCCCAGTATAACCCTAATCCTAGCTTCATGTCCATATCCCAGTATAATCCTAACCCTAGCTTCATGTTTAAGTCTCAGTTCAACCCCAACCCTAGCTTCATGTCCATATCCCAGTATAACCCTAACTTCATGTCCATATCCCAGTATAACCCTAACTTCATGTCCATATCCCAGTTCAACCCTAACCCTAGCTTCATGTCCATATCCCAGTTCAACCCTAACCCTAGCTTCATGTCCATATCCCAGTATAACCCTAGCTTCATGTCCATATCCCAGTATAACCCTAACTTCATGTCCATATCCCAGTATAACCCTAGCTTCATGTCCATATCCCAGTATAACCCTAGCTTCATGTCCATATCCCAGTATAACCCTAACCCTAGCTTCATGTCCATATCCCAGTATAACCCTAACCCTAGCTTCATGTCCATATCCCAGTATAACCCTAGCTTCATGTCCATATCCCAGTAATAACCCTAGCTTCATGTCCATATCCCATATCCCAGTCATGTCCATATCCCCCTAACCCTAGCTTCATGTCCATATCCCATATCCCAGCTTCATGTCCATATCCCAGTATAACCCTAGCTTCATGTCCATATCCCAGTATAATCCCAGTATAACCCTAGCTTCATGTCCATATCCCAGTATAACCCTAACCCTAGCTTCATGTCCATATCCCAGTATAACCCTAACCCTAGCTTCATGTCCATATCCCAGTATAACCCTAGCTTCATGTCCATATCCCAGTATAACCCTAACCCTAGCTTCATGTCCATATCCCAGTATAATCCTAACCCCTAGCTTCATGTCCATATCCCAGTATAACCCTAACCTAACCCTAGCTTCTTCATGTCCATATCCCAGTTCAATCCCTAACCCTAGCTTCATGTCCATATCCCAGTATAACCCTAACCCTAGCTTCATGTCCATATCCCAGTATAATCCTAACCCTAGCTTCATGTCCATATCCCAGTTCAACCTAACCCTAGCTTCATGTCCATATCCCAGTATAACCCTAACTTCATGTCCATATCCCAGTATAACCCTAACTTCATGTCCATATCCCAGTTCAACCCTAACCCTAGCTTCATGTCCATATCCCAGTTCAACCCTAACCCTAGCTTCATGTCCATATCCCAGTTCAACCCTAACCCTAGCTTCATGTCCATATCCCAGTATAACCCTAACTTCATGTCCATATCCCAGCTTCATGTCCATATCCCAGTATAACCCTAACCCTAGCTTCATGTCCATATCCCAGTATAATCCTAACCCTAGCTTCATGTCCATATCCCAGTATAACCCTAACCCTAGCTTCATGTCCATATCCCAGTATAATCCTAACCCTAGCTTCATGTCCATATCCCAGTATAACCCTAACCCTAGCTTCATGTCCATATCCCAGTATAACCCTAGCTTCATGTCCATATCCCAGTATAACCCTAGCTTCATGTCCATATCCCAGTATAACCCTAACCCTAGCTTCATGTCCATATCCCAGTATAACCCTAACCCTAGCTTCATGTCCATATCCCAGTATAATCCTAACCCTAGCTTCATGTCCATATCCCAGTATAACCCTAACCCTAGCTTCATGTCCATATAACCCTAGCTTCATGTCCATAACCCTAGCTTCATGTCCATATCCCAGTATAACCCTAGCTTCATGTCCATATCCCAGTATAACCCTAATCCTAGCTTCATGTCCATAATCCTAACCCAGTTCATGTCCATATCCCAGTTAACCCTAGCTTCATGTCCATATCCCAGTATAACCCTAACTTCATGTCCATATCCCAGTATAACCCCCATGTCCATATCCCAACCCTAACCCTAACTTCATGTCCATATCCCAGTTCAACCCTAACCCTAGCTTCATGTCCATATCCCAGTTCAACCCTAACCCTAGCTTCATGTCCATATCCCAGTTCAACCCTAACCCTAGCTTCATGTCCATATCCCAGTATAACCCTAGCTTCATGTCCATATCCCAGTATAACCCTAACCCTAGCTTCATGTCCATATCCCAGTATAACCCTAACCCTAGCTTCATGTAATCCCAGTATAACCCTAGCTTCATGTCCATATCCCAGTATAACCCTAACCCTAGCTTCATGTCCATATCCCAGTATAATCCTAACCCTAGCTTCATGTCCATATCCCAGTATAACCCTAACCCTAGCTTCATGTCCATATCCCAGTATAACCCTAACCCTAGCTTCATGTCCATGTCCCAGTATAATCCTAACCCTAGCTTCATGTCCATATCCCAGTATAACCCTAGCTTCATGTCCATATCCCAGTATAACCCTAATCCTAGCTTCATGTCCATATCCCAGTATAATCCTAACCCTAGCTTCATGTTTATATCCAGTTCAACCCCCCTAGCTTCATGTCCATATCCCAGTATAACCCTAACTTCATGTCCATATCCCAGTATAACCCTAAGCTTCATGTCCATATCCCAGTATAATCCTAACCCTAGCTTCATGTCCATATCCCAGTTCAACCCTAACCCTAGCTTCATGTCCATATCCCAGTTCAACCCTAACCCTAGCTTCATGTCCATATCCCAGTATAACCCTAACTTCATGTCCATATCCCAGTATAACCCTAGCTTCATGTCCATATCCCAGTTAACCCTAACCCTAGCTTCATGTCCATATCCCAGTATAACCCTAACCCTAGCTTCATGTCCATATCCCATATCCCAGTCATGTCCATATCCCAGTATAACCCTAGCTTCATGTCCATATCCCAGTATAACCCTAGCTTCATGTCCATATCCCAGTATAACCCTAACCCTAGCTTCATGTCCATATCCCAGTATAATCCTAACCCTAGCTTCATGTCCATATCCCAGTATAACCCTAACCCTAGCTTCATGTCCATATCCCAGTATAACCTAACCTAGCTTCATGTCCATATCCCAGTATAACCCTAACCCTAGCTTCATGTCCATATCCCAGTATAACCCTAGCTTCATGTCCATATCCCAGTATAACCCTAACCCTAGCTTCATGTCCATATCCCAGTATAATCCTAACCCTAGCTTCATATCCATAAGTCTCAGTTCAACCTAACCCTAGCTTCATGTCCATATCCCAGTTAACCCTAACCCTAGCTTCATGTCCATATCCCAGTATAACCCTAACTTCATGTCCATACCCTAGCTTCATGTCCATATCCCAGTATAACCCTAAATGTCCATATCCCAGCTTCATGTCCATATCCCAGTTCAACCCTAACCCTAGCTTCATGTCCATATCCCAGTTCAACCCTAACCCTAACTTCATGTCCATATCCCAGTATAACCCTAACTTCATGTCCATATCCCAGTATAACCCTAACTTCATGTCCATATCCCAGTATAACCCTAACTTCATGTCCATATCCCAGTATAACCCTAACTTCATGTCCATATCCCAGCTTCATGTCCATATCCCAGTTCAACCCTAACTAACTTCTAGCTTCATGTCCATATATCCTAACTTCATGTCCATATCCCAGTATAACCCTAACTTCATGTCCATATCCCAGTATAATAACCCTAACTTCATGTCCATATCCCAGTATAACCCTAACTTCATGTCCATATCCCAGTTATAACCCTAGCTTCATGTCCATATCCCAGTATCCCTAACTTCATGTCCATATCCCAGTTTAACCCTAACTTCATGTCCATATCCCAGTTCAACCCTAACCCTAGCTTCATGTCCATATCCCAGTTCAACCCTAACCCTAGCTTCATGTCCATATCCCAGTTCAACCCTAACCCTAGCTTCATGTCCATATCCCAGTATAACCCTAACCCTAGCTTCATGTCCATATCCCAGTATAACCCTAACCCTAGCTTCATGTCCATATCCCAGTTCAACCCTAACCCTAGCTTCATGTCCATATCCCAGTATAACCCTAACTTCATGTCCATATCCCAGTATAACCCTAACTTCATGTCCATATCCCAGTTCAACCCTAACCCTAACTTCATGTCCATATCCCAGTTCAACCCTAACCCTAGCTTCATGTCCATATCCCAGTTCAACCCTAACCCTAGCTTCATGTCCATATCCCAGTATAACCCTAACTTCATGTCCATATCCCAGTATAACCCTAGCTTCATGTCCATGTCCCAGTATAATCCTAACCCTAGCTTCATGTCCATATCCCAGTATAATCCTAACCCTAGCTTCATGTCCATATCCCAGTATAATCCTAACCCTAGCTTCATGTCCATATCCCAGTATAACCCTAACCCTAGCTTCATGTCCATATCCCAGTATAACCCTAACCCTAGCTTCATGTCCATATCCCAGTATAACCCTAACCCTAGCTTCATGCCCATATCCCAGTATAACCATAGCTTCATGTCCATATCCCAGTATAACCCTAATCCTAGCTTCATGTCCATATCCCAGTATAATCCTAACCCTAGCTTCATGTCCATATCCCAGTACAACCCTAACCCTAGCTTCATGTCCATATCCCAGTATAACCCTAACCCTAGCTTCATGTCCATATCCCAGTAATAACCCTAGCTTCATGTCCATATCCAGTATCCCTAGCTTCATGTCCATATCCCAGTATAACCTAACCCTAGCTTCATGTCCATATCCCAGTATAATCCTAACCCTAGCTTCATGTCCATATCCCAGTATAATCCTAACCCTAGCTTCATGTCCATATCCCAGTATAACCCTAACCCTAGCTTCATGTCCATGTCCCAGTATAATAACCCTAGCTTCATGTCCATATCCCAGTATAACCCTAGCTTCATGTCCATATCCCAGTATAACCCTAACCCTAGCTTCATGTCCATATCCCAGTATAATCCTAACCCTAGCTTCATGTCCATATCCCAGTATAACCCTAACTTCATGTCCATATCCCAGTATAACCCTAACTTCATGTCCATATCCCAGTTCAACCCTAACCCTAGCTTCATGTCCATATCCCAGTTCAACCTAACCCTAGCTTCATGTCCATATCCCAGTATAACCCTAAATGTCCATATCCCTAGTATAACCCTAACTTCATGTCCATATCCCAGTATAACCCTAACTTCATGTCCATATCCCAGTTAACCCTAACAGCTTCATGTCCAACCTAAACTTCATGTCCATATCCCAGTTCAACCCTAACCCTAGCTTCATGTCTTCATGTCCATATCCCAGTTCCAATCCCTAACCCTAGCTTCATGTCCATATCCCAGTATAACCCTAACTTCATGTCCATATCCCAGTATAACCCTAACTTCATGTCCATATCCCAGTATAACCCTAACCCTAGCTTCATGTCCATATCCCAGTATAACCCTAACCCTAGCTTCATGTCCATATCCCAGTATAACCCTAACCCTAGCTTCATGTCCATATCCCAGTATATAACCCCTCATGTCCATATCCCAGTATAACCCTAACTTCATGTCCATATCCCAGTATAACCCTAACTTCATGTCCATATCCCAGTTCAACCCTAACCCTAACTTCATGTCCATATCCCAGTTCAACCCTAACCCTAGCTTCATGTCCATATCCCAGTATAACCCTAACCCTAGCTTCATGTCCATATCCCAGTATAACCCTAGCTTCATGTCCATATCCCAGTATAACCCTAGCTTCATGTCCATATCCCAGTATAACCCTAACCCTAGCTTCATGTCCATATCCCAGTATAACCCTAACCCTAGCTTCATGTCCATATCCCAGTATAACCCTAACCCTAGCTTCATGTCCATATCCCAGTATAACCCTAACCCTAGCTTCATGTCCATATCCCAGTATAACCCTAACCCTAGCTTCATGTCCATATCCCAGTATAACCCTAACCCTAGCTTCATGTCCATATCCCAGTATAACCCTAGCTTCATGTCCATATCCCAGTATAACCCTAATCCTAGCTTCATGTCCATGTCCCAGTATAATCCTAACCCTAGCTTCATGTCCATATCCCAGTATAACCCTAATCCTAGCTTCATGTCCATATCCCAGTATAACCCTAGCTTCATGTCCATATCCCAGTAATAACCCTAGCTTCATGTCCATATCCCAGTATAACCCTAACCCTAGCTTCATGTCCATATCCCAGTATAACCCTAACCCTAGCTTCATGTCCATATCCCAGTATAACCCTAACCCTAGCTTCATGTCCATATCCCAGTATTCCTAACCCTAGCTTCATGTCCATATCCCAGTCCAGTTAACCCTAGCTTCATGTCCATATCCCAGTATAACCCTAACTTCATGTCCATATCCCAGTATAACCCTAACTTCATGTCCATATCCCAGTATAATCCTAACCCTAGCTTCATGTCCATATCCCAGTTCAACCCTAAACATAGCTTCATGTCCATATCCCAGTTCAACCCTAACCCTAGCTTCATGTCCATATCCCAGTATAACCCTAACTTCATGTCCATATCCCAGTATAACCCTAGCTTCATGTCCATATCCCAGTATAACCCTAACCCTAGCTTCATGTCCATATCCCAGTATAATCCTAACCCTAGCTTCATGTCCATATCCCAGTATAATCCTAACCCTAGCTTCATGTCCATATCCCAGTATAACCTAACCCTAGCTTCATGTCCATATCCCAGTATAATCCTAACCCTAGCTTCATGTCCATATCCCAGTATCCCAGTATCCATATCCCAGTATAACCCTAGCTTCATGTCCATATCCCAGTATAACCCTAACCCTAGCTTCATGTCCATATCCCAGTATAACCCTAACCCTAGCTTCATGTCCATATCCCAGTATAATCCTAACCCTAGCTTCATGTCCATATCCCAGTATAATCCTAACCCTAGCTTCATGTCCATATCCCAGTATAACCCTAACCCTAGCTTCATGTCCATATCCCAGTATAATCCTAACCCTAGCTTCATGTCCATATCCCAGTATAACCCTAGCTTCATGTCCATATCCCAGTATAACCCTAACCCTAGCTTCATGTCCATATCCCAGTATAATCCTAACCCTAGCTTCATGTCCATATCCCAGTATAACCCTAGCTTCATGTCCATATCCCAGTATAACCCTAACTTCATGTCCATATCCCAGTATAACCCTAACTTCATGTCCATATCCCAGTTCAACCCTAACCCTAGCTTCATGTCCATATCCCAGTTCAACCCTAACCCTAGCTTCATGTCCATATCCCAGTTATAACCCTAGCTTCATGTCCATATCCCAGTATAACCCTAGCTCATGTCCATATCCCAGTATCCCAGCTTCATGTCCATATCCCAGTATAACCCTAGCTTCATGTCCATATCCCAGTATAATCCTAACCCTAGCTTCATGTCCATATCCCAGTATAACCTAATAGCTTCATGTCCATATCCAGTATAACCCTAACTTCATGTCCATATCCCAGTATAACCCTAGCTTCATGTCCATATCCCAGTATAATCCTAACCCTAGCTTCATGTCCATATCCCAGTATAACCCTAACCCTAGCTTCATGTCCATATCCCAGTATTCCTAACCCTAGCTTCATGTCCATATCCCAGTATAACCCTAGCTTCATGTCCATATCCCAGTATAACCCTAACCCTAGCTTCATGTCCATATCCCAGTATAATCCTAACCCTAGCTTCATGTCCAGTTATCCCAGCTTCATGTCCATATCCCAGTATAACCCTAGCTTCATGTCCATATCCCAGTATAACCCTATAACCCTAGCTTCATGTCCATATCCCAGTATAACCCTAACCCTAGCTTCATGTCCATATCCCAGTTCAATAACCCTAGCTTCATGTCCATATCCCAGTATAACCCTAACCCTAGCTTCATGTCCATATCCCAGTATAACCCTAACTTCATGTCCATATCCAGTATAACCCTAGCTTCATGTCCATATCCCAGTATAACCCTAGCTTCATGTCCATATCCCAGTATAATCCTAACCCTAGCTTCATGTCCATATCCCCCTAGTATCCAATCCCAGTATAACCCTAGCTTCATGTCCATATCCCAGTATAACCCTAGCTTCATGTCCATATCCCAGTATAACCCCCTAGCTTCATGTCCATATCCCAGTATAATCCTAACCCTAGCTTCATGTCCATATCCCAGTATAATCCTAACCCTAGCTTCATGTCCATATCCCAGTATAACCCTAACCTAGCTTCATGTCCATATCCCAGTATAATCCTAACCCTAGCTTCATGTCCATATCCCAGTATAACCCTAGCTTCATGTCCATATCCCAGTATAACCCTAATCCTAGCTTCATGTCCATATCCCAGTATAATCCTAACCCTAGCTTCATGTCCATATCCCAGTTATAACCCCAACCCTAGCTTCATGTCCATATCCCAGTATAACCCTAACCCTAGCTTCATGTCCATATCCCAGTATAACCTAACTTCATGTCCATATCCCAGTTAACCCTAACTTCATGTCCATATCCCAGTATAACCCTAACCCTAGCTTCATGTCCATATCCCAGTTAACCCTAACTTCATGTCCATATCCCAGTTCAACCCTAGCTTCATGTCCATATCCCAGTATAACCTAACCCTAGCTTCATGTCCATATCCCAGTATAACCCTAGCTTCATGTCCATATCCCAGTTCAACCTAACCCTAGCTTCATGTCCATATCCCAGTATAACCCTAACCCTAGCTTCATGTCCATATCCCAGTATAACCCTAACTTCATGTCCATATCCCTAACCCTAACCCATGTCCATATCCCAGTATAATCCCTAACCCTAGCTTCATGTCCATATCCCAGTATAACCCTAACCCTAGCTTCATGTCCATATCCCAGTATAAACCCTAACCCTAGCTTCATGTCCATATCCCAGTATAACCCTAACTTCATGTCCATATCCCAGTATAATCCTAACCCTAGCTTCATGTCCATATCCCAGTATAACCCTAGCTTCATGTCCATATCCCAGTATAACCCTAATCCTAGCTTCATGTCCATATCCCAGTATAATCCTAACCCTAGCTTCATGTCCATATCCCAGTTCAACCTAACCCTAGCTTCATGTCCATATCCCAGTATAACCCTAACTTCATGTCCATATCCCAGTATAACCCTAACTTCATGTCCATATCCCAGTATAACCCCCTAGCTTCATGTCCATATCCCAGTTCAACCCTAACCCTAGCTTCATGTCCATATCCCAGTATAACCCTAACCCTAGCTTCATGTCCATATCCCAGTATAACCCTATGTCCTCCCAGTATGTCTTCATGTCCATATCCCAGTTCAATCCTAACCCTAGCTTCATGTCCATATCCCAGTTCAACCCTAACCCTAGCTTCATGTCCATATCCCAGTATAACCCTAGCTTCATGTCCATATCCCAGTATAACCCTAACTTCATGTCCATATCCCAGTATAACCCTAACATATCTTCATGTCCATATCCCAGTATAACCCTAACTTCATGTCCATATCCCAGTATCCCTAACCCTAGCTTCATGTCCATATCCCAGTTCAACCCTAACCCTAGCTTCATGTCCATATCCCAGTTCAACCCTAACCCTAGCTTCATGTCCATATCCCAGTATAACCCTAACTTCATGTCCATATCCCAGTATAACCCTAACTTCATGTCCATATCCCAGTATAACCCTAGCTTCATGTCCATATCCCAGTATAACCCTAACCCTAGCTTCATGTCCATATCCCAGTATAACCCTAACCCTAGCTTCATGTCCATATCCCAGTATAACCCTAACCCTAGCTTCATGTCCATATCCCAGTATAATCCTAACCCTAGCTTCATGTCCATATCCCAGTATAACCCTAGCTTCATGTCCATATCCCAGTATAACCCTAGCTTCATGTCCATATCCCAGTATAACCCTAACCCTAGCTTCATGTCCATATCCCAGTATAACCCTAACCCTAGCTTCATGTCCATATCCCAGTATAATCCTAACCCTAGCTTCATGTCCATATCCCAGTATAATCCTAACCCTAGCTTCATGTCCATATCCCAGTATAACCCTAACCCTAGCTTCATGTCCATGTCCCAGTATAATCCTAACCCTAGCTTCATGTCCATATCCCAGTATAACCCTAGCTTCATGTCCATATCCCAGTATAACCCTAATCCTAGCTTCATGTCCATATCCCAGTATAATCCTAACCCTAGCTTCATGTCCATATCCCAGTTCAACCCCAACCCTAGCTTCATGTCCATATCCCAGTATAACCCTAACTTCATGTCCATATCCCAGTATAACCCTAACTTCATGTCCATATCCCAGTTCAACCCTAACCCTAGCTTCATGTCCATATCCCAGTTCAACCCTAACCCTAGCTTCATGTCCATATCCCAGTTCAACCCTAACCCTAGCTTCATGTCCATATCCCAGTATAACCCTAACTTCATGTCCATATCCCAGTATAACCCTAGCTTCATGTCCATATCCCAGTATAACCCTAACCCTAGCTTCATGTCCATATCCCAGTATAATCCTAACCCTAGCTTCATGTCCATATCCCAGTATAACCCTAACCCTAGCTTCATGTCCCATAATCTTCAGTCCATATCCCAGTATAACCCTAGCTTCATGTCCATATCCCAGTATAACCCTAACCCTAGCTTCATGTCCATATCCCAGTATAACCCTAACCCTAGCTTCATGTCCATATCCCAGTATAACCCCCTAGCTTCATGTCCATATCCCAGTATAACCCTTAACCCTAGCTTCATGTCCATATCCCAGTATAATCCCTAACCCTAGCTTCATGTCCATATCCCAGTATAACCCTAGCTTCATGTCCATATCCCAGTATAACCCTAACCCTAGCTTCATGTCCATATCCCAGTATAATCCTAACCCTAGCTTCATGTCCATATCCCAGTTACCCTAACCCTAGCTTCATGTCCATATCCCAGTATGTAACCCAGTATAACAGTTCCTAGCTTCATGTCCATATCCCAGTATAACCCTAACCCTAGCTTCATGTCCATATCCCAGTATAACCCTAACCCTAGCTTCATGTCCATATCCCAGTATAACCCTAACCCTAGCTTCATGTCCATATCCCAGTATAACCCTAACCCTAGCTTCATGTCCATATCCCAGTATCAATCCTAACCCTAGCTTCATGTCCATATCCCAGTATGTCATGTTCATGTCCCATATAACCCCTTCATGTCCATATCCCAGTATAACCCTAGCTTCATGTCCATATCCCAGTATAACCCCTAGCTTCATGTCCATATCCCAGTATCAACCCTAACCCTAGCTTCATGTCCATATCCCAGTATAACCCTAACCCTAGCTTCATGTCCATATCCCAGTATAACCCTAACCTAGCTTCATGTCCATATCCCAGTATAACCCTAACCCTAGCTTCATGTCCATATCCCAGTATAACCATAGCTTCATGTCCATATCCCAGTATAACCCTAGCTTCATGTCCATATCCCAGTATAACCCTAGCTTCATGTCCATATCCCAGTATAACCCTAACCCTAGCTTCATGTCCATATCCCAGTATAATCCTAACCCTAGCTTCATGTCCATATCCCAGTATAACCCTAACCGTAGCTTCATGTCCATGTCCCAGTATAATCCTAACCCTAGCTTCATGTCCATATCCCAGTATAACCCTAGCTTCATGTCCATATCCCAGTATAATCCTAACCCTAGCTTCATGTCCATATCCCAGTATAACCCTAGCTTCATGTCCATATCCCAGTATAACCCTAATCCTAGCTTCATGTCCATATCCCAGTATAATCCTAACCCTAGCTTCATATTTAAGTCTCAGTTCAACCCCAACCCTAGCTTCATGTCCATATCCCAGTTCAACCCTAACCCTAGCTTCATGTGCATATCCCAGTATAACCCTAACTTCATGTCCATATCCCAGTATAACCCTAACTTCATGTCCATATCCCAGTATAACCCTAACTTCATGTCCATATCCCAGTTCAACCCTAACCCTAACTTAATGTCCAATCCCAGTTCAACCCTAACCCTAGCTTCATGTCCATATCCCAGTTAACCCTAACCCTAGCTTCATGTCCATATCCCAGTATAACCCTAACCCTAGCTTCATGTCCATATCCCAGTATCCTTCATGTCCATATCCCAGTATAACCCTAACTTCATGTCCATATCCCAGTATAACCTAAACTTCATGTCCATATCCCAGTTCAACCCTAACCCTAACTTCATGTCCATATCCCAGTTCAACCCTAACCCTAGCTTCATGTCCATATCCCAGTATAACCCTAACCCTAGCTTCATGTCCATATCCCAGTATAATCCCTAAATGTCCATATCCCAGTATAACCCTAACTTCATGTCCATATCCCAGTATAACCCTAACTTCATGTCCATATCCCAGTATAACCCTAACTTCATGTCCATATCCCAGTTCAACCCTAACCCTAGCTTCATGTCCATATCCCAGTTCAACCCTAACCCTAGCTTCATGTCCATATCCCAGTTCAACCCTAACCCTAGCTTCATGTCCATATCCCAGTATAACCCTAACTTCATGTCCATATCCCAGTATAACCCTAACTTCATGTCCATATCCCAGTATAACCCTAACTTCATGTCCATATCCCAGTTCAACCCTAACCCTAGCTTCATGTCCATATCCCAGTTCAACCCTAACCCTAGCTTCATGTCCATATCCCAGTTCAACCCTAACCCTAGCTTCATGTCCATATCCCAGTATAACCCTAACTTCATGTCCATATCCCAGTATAACCCTAGCTTCATGTCCATATCCCAGTATAACCCTAACCCTAGCTTCATGTCCATATCCCAGTATAATCCTAACCCTAGCTTCATGTCCATATCCCAGTATAACCCTAACCCTAGCTTCATGTCCATATCCCAGTATAATCCTAACCCTAGCTTCATGTCCATATCCCAGTATAACCATAGCTTCATGTCCATATCCCAGTATAACCCTAATCCTAGCTTCATGTCCATATCCCAGTATAATCCTAACCCTAGCTTCATGTTTGTCTCAGTTCAACCCCAACCCTAGCTTCATGTCCATATCCCAGTATAACCCTAGCTTCATGTCCATATCCCAGTATAACCCTAACTTCATGTCCATATCCCAGTATAACCCTAACCCTAGCTTCATGTCCATATCCCAGTTCAACCCTAACCCTAGCTTCATGTCCATATCCCAGTATAACCCTAACTTCATGTCCATATCCCAGTATAACCCTAGCTTCATGTCCATATCCCAGTCAACCCTAACCCTAGCTTCATGTCCATATCCCAGTTCAACCCTAACCCTAGCTTCATGTCCATATCCCAGTATAACCCTAACCCTAGCTTCATGTCCATATCCCAGTATAACCCTAGCTTCATGTCCAATCCCAGTATAACCCTAGCTTCATGTCCATATCAGTATAATCCTAACCCAGCTTCATGTCCAATCCCCCTAACCCTAGCTTCATGTCCATATCCCAGTATAACCTAACCCTAGCTTCATGTCCATATCCCAGTATAATCCTAACCCTAGCTTCATGTCCATATCCCAGTATAACCCTAACCCTAGCTTCATGTCCATATCCCAGTATAATCCCCCTAACTCATGTCCATGTCCATATCCCAGTATAACCCTAACTTCATGTCCATATCCCAGTATAACCCTAACCCTAGCTTCATGTCCATATCCCAGTATCAACCCTAACCCTAGCTTCATGTCCATATCCCAGTTCAATCCCCTAACCCTAGCTTCATGTCCATATCCCAGTATAACCCTAGCTTCATGTCCATATCCCAGTATAACCCTAACTTCATGTCCATATCCCAGTATAACCCCATGTCCATATCCCAGTATAACCCTAACCCTAACTTCATGTCCATATCCCAGTATAACCCTAACCCTAGCTTCATGTCCATATCCCAGTTCAACCCTAACCCTAGCTTCATGTCCATATCCCAGTTAACCTAACCCTAGCTTCATGTCCATATCCCAGTATAACCCTAGCTTCATGTCCATATCCCAGTATAACCCTAACTTCATGTCCATATCCCAGTATAACCCTAACCCTAGCTTCATGTCCATATCCCAGTATCAACCCTAACCCTAGCTTCATGTCCATATCCCAGTATAATCCTAACCCTAGCTTCATGTCCATATCCCAGTATCAACCCTAACCCTAGCTTCATGTCCATATCCCAGTATAACCCTAACCCTAGCTTCATGTCCATATCCCAGTATAATCCCCTAGCTTCATGTCCATATCCCAGTATAACCCTAGCTTCATGTCCATATCCCAGTATAACCCTAGCTTCATGTCCATATCCCAGTATAACCCTAATCCTAGCTTCATGTCCATATCCCAGTTCAACCCCAACCCTAGCTTCATGTCCATATCCCAGTATAACCCTAACTTCATGTCCATATCCCAGTATAACCCTAGCTTCATGTCCATATCCCAGTATAATCCTAACCCTAGCTTCATGTCCATATCCCAGTATAACCCTAACCCTAGCTTCATGTCCATATCCCAGTATAATCCTCCTAGCTTCATGTCCATATCCCTATAACCCAGCTTCATGTCCATATCCCAGTATAAACCCTAGCTTCATGTCCATATCCCAGTAATAACCCTAACCCTAGCTTCATGTCCATATCCCAGTATAACCCTAACCCTAGCTTCATGTCCATATCCCAGTATAATAACCCTAGCTTCATGTCCATATCCCAGTATAACCCTAACTTCATGTCCATATCCCAGTATAAGCTTCATGTCCATATCCCAGTTCAACCCTAACCCTAGCTTCATGTCCATATCCCAGTTCAACCCTAACCCTAGCTTCATGTCCATATCCCAGTTCAACCCTAACCCTAGCTTCATGTCCATATCCCAGTATAACCCTAACTTCATGTCCATATCCCAGTATAACCCTAGCTTCATGTCCATATCCCAGTATATAGCTTCATGTCCATATCCCAGTATAACCTAACCCTAGCTTCATGTCCATATCCCAGTTCAACCCTAACCCTAGCTTCATGTCCATATCCCAGTATAACCTAACCCTAGCTTCATGTCCATATCCCAGTATAACCCTAGCTTCATGTCCATATCCCAGTATAACCCTAGCTTCATGTCCATATCCCAGTATAATCCTAACCCTAGCTTCATGTCCATATCCCAGTATAACCCTAACCCTAGCTTCATGTCCATATCCCAGTATAATCCTAACCCTAGCTTCATGTCCATATCCCAGTATAACCCTAACTTCATGTCCATATCCCAACCTAACCCTAGCTTCATGTCCATATCCCAGTATAATCCTAACCCTAGCTTCATGTCCATATCCCAGTATAACCCTAACTTCATGTCCATATCCCAGTATAACCCCTAGCTTCATGTCCATATCCCAGTATAACCTAACCCTAGCTTCATGTCCATATCCAGTTACCCCTAACCCTAGCTTCATGTCCCAGTATAACCCCTAACTTCAATATCCCAGTATAACCCTAGCTTCATGTCCATATCCCAGTTCAACCCTAACCCTAGCTTCATGTCCATATCCCAGTTACCCTAACCCTAGCTTCATGTCCATATCCCAGTATAACCTAACCTAACTTCATGTCCATATCCCCTAACTTCATGTCCATATCCCAACCTAACCCTAGCTTCATGTCCATATCCCAGTATAACCCTAATCCTAGCTTCATGTCCATATCCCAGTTCAACCCTAACCCTAGCTTCATGTCCATATCCCAGTATAACCCTAACTTCATGTCCATATCCCAGTATAACCCTAGCTTCATGTCCATATCCCAGTATAACCCTAACCCTAGCTTCATGTCCATATCCCAGTATAACCCTAACCCTAGCTTCATGTCCATATCCCAGTATAATCCTAACCCTAGCTTCATGTCCATATCCCAGTATAACCCTAACCCTAGCTTCATGTCCATATCCCAGTATACCCTAACCCTAGCTTCATGTCCATATCCCAGTATAACCTAACTTCATGTCCAATCCCAGTATAACCCTAGCTTCATGTCCATATCCCAGTATAATCCTAACCCTAGCTTCATGTCCATATCCCAGTATAACCCTAACCCTAGCTTCATGTCCATATCCCAGTATAATCCTAACCCTAGCTTCATGTCCATATCCCAGTATAACCCTAACCCTAGCTTCATGTCCATATCCCAGTATAACCCTAACTTCATGTCCATATCCCAGTATAACCCTAAAGCTTCATGTCCATATCCCAGTTCAACCCCCCTAGCTTCATGTCCATATCCCAGTTCAACCTAACCCTAGCTTCATGTCCATATCCCAGTATAACCCTAAGCTTCATGTCCATATCCCAGTATATAACCCTAACTTCATGTCCATATCCCAGTATAACCCTAACATGTCCATATCCCAGTATAACCCTAACTTCATGTCCATATCCCAGTTCAACCCTAACCCTAACTTCATGTCCATATCCCAGTTCAACCCTAACCCTAGCTTCATGTCCATATCCCAGTTCAACCCTAACCCTAGCTTCATGTCCATATCCCAGTATAACTAACCCCTAACTTCATGTCCATATCCCAGTATAACCCTAGCTTCATGTCCATATCCCAGTATAACCTAACCCTAGCTTCATGTCCATATCCCAGTATAATCCTAACCCTAGCTTCATGTCCATATCCCAGTATAACCCTAACCCTAGCTTCATGTCCATATCCCAGTATAACCCTAACCCTAGCTTCATGTCCATATCCCAGTATAACCCTAACCCTAGCTTCATGTCCATATCCCAGTATAACCCTAACCCTAGCTTCATCCATATCCCAGTATCCTTCATGTCCATATCCCAGTATAACCTAACTTCATGTCCATATCCCAGTTAACCCTAGCTTCATGTCCATATCCCAGTATAACCCTAGCTTCATGTCCATATCCCAGTATAACCCTAAAGCTTCATGTCCATATCCCAGTATAACCCTAACTTCATGTCCATATCCCAGTATAACCTAACCCTAGCTTCATGTCCATATCCCAGTTAACCCTAACCCTAGCTTCATGTCCATATCCCAGTTCAACCCTAACCCTAGCTTCATGTCCATATCCCAGTATAATCCTAACCCTAGCTTCATGTCCATATCCCAGTATAACCCTAACTTCATGTCCATATCCCAGTATAACCCTAACTTCATGTCCATATCCCAGTATAACCCTAGCTTCATGTCCATATCCCAGTATAACCCTAACCCTAGCTTCATGTCCATATCCCAGTAACCTAACCCTAGCTTCATGTCCATATCCCAGTATAACCCTAACCCTAGCTTCATGTCCATATCCCAGTTCAACCCTAACCCTAGCTTCATGTCCATATCCCAGTCAACCCCTAACCCTAGCTTCATGTCCATATCCCAGTATAACCCTAGCTTCATGTCCATATCCCAGTATAACCCTAAACTTCATGTCCATATCCCAGTTCAACCCTAACCCTAGCTTCATGTCCATATCCCAGTTCAACCCTAACCCTAGCTTCATGTCCATATCCCATATCCCAGCTTCATGTCCAATCCCAGTATAACCCTAGCTTCATGTCCATATCCCAGTATAACCCTAACCCTAGCTTCATGTCCATATCCCAGTATAACCCTAACCCTAGCTTCATGTCCATATCCCAGTATAAATCCTAACCCTAGCTTCATGTCCATATCCCAGTATAATCCTAACCCTAGCTTCATGTCCATATCCCAGTATAACCTAACCCTAGCTTCATGTCCATATCCCAGTATAATCCTAACCCTAGCTTCATGTCCATATCCCAGTTAACCCTAACCCTAGCTTCATGTCCATATCCCAGTATAACCCTAACCCTAGCTTCATGTCCATATCCCAGTATAACCCTAAGCTTCATGTCCATATCCCAGTCAATAACCCTAGCTTCATGTCCATATCCCAGTATAACCCTAACCCTAGCTTCATGTCCATATCCCAGTATAACCCTAACCCTAGCTTCATGTCCATATCCCAGTTCAACCCTAACCCTAGCTTCATGTCCATATCCCAGTATAACCCTAAACTTCATGTCCATATCCCAGTATACCCTAGCTTCATGTCCATATCCCAGTTCAACCCTAACCCTAGCTTCATGTCCATATCCCAGTATAACCCTAGCTTCATGTCCATATCCCAGTATAACCCTAACTTCATGTCCATATCCCAGTATAACCCCTAGCTTCATGTCCATATCCCAGTATAACCCTAACCCTAAGCTTCATGTCCATATCCCAGTTCAACCCTAACCCTAACTTCATGTCCATATCCCAGTTCAACCCTAACCCTAGCTTCATGTCCATATCCCAGTAACCCTAACCCTAGCTTCATGTCCATATCCCAGTATAACCCCCTAGCTTCATGTCCATATCCCAGTATAACCCTAGCTTCATGTCCATATCCCAGTATAACCCCCTAGCTTCATGTCCATATCCCAGTATAACCCTAACTTCATGTCCATATCCCAGTATAACCCTAACTTCATGTCCATATCCCAGTTCAACCCTAACCCTAGCTTCATGTCCATATCCCAGTTCAACCCTAACCCTAGCTTCATTTCCATATCCCAGTTCAACCCTAACCCTAGCTTCATGTCCATATCCCAGTATAACCCTAACTTCATGTCCATATCCCAGTATAAACCTAGCTTCATGTCCATATCCCAGTATAACCCTAACCCTAGCTTCATGTCCATATCCCAGTATAACCCTAACCCTAGCTTCATGTCCATATCGCAGTATAATCCTAACCCTAGCTTCATGTCCATATCCCAGTATAATCCTAACCCTAGCTCCATGTCCATATCCCAGTATAACCCTAACCCTAGCTTCATGTCCATATCCCAGTATAACCCTAACCCTAGCTTCATGTCCATATCCCAGTATAACCCCCTAACTTCATGTCCATATCCCAGTATAACCCTTCATGTCCATATCCCAGTTCAATAACCCTAGCTTCATGTCCATATCCCAGTATAACCCCTTATGTCCCAGTATAACTAACCCTAGCTTCATGTCCATATCCCAGTTCAACCCTAACCCTAGCTTCATGTCCATATCCCAGTCAATAACCCTAGCTTCATGTCCATATCCCAGTATAACCCTAACTTCATGTCCATATCCCAGTATAACCCTAACCCTAGCTTCATGTCCATATCCCAGTTCAACCTTAACCCTTTCTTCATGTCCATATCCCAGTTCAACCCTAACCCTAGCTTCATGTCCATATCCCAGTATAACCCTAACCTTCATGTCCATATCCCAGTATAACCCTAACCCTAGCTTCATGTCCATATCCCAGTATAACCCTAACCCTTCATGTCCATATCCCAGTTAACCCTAACCCTGCTTCATGTCCATATCCCAGTATAACCCTAACCCTAGCTTCATGTCCATATCCCAGTATAATCCTAACCCTAGCTTCATGTCCATATCCCAGTATAACCCTAACCCTAGCTTCATGTCCATATCCCAGTATAACCCTAACCCTAGCTTCATGTCCATATCCCTAACCCTAGCTTCATGTCCATATCCCAGTATAACCCTAACCCTAGCTTCATGTCCATATCCCAGTATAACCCTAACCCTAGCTTCATGTCCATATCCCAGTTAATCCTAACCCTAGCTTCATGTCCATATCCCAGTATCAACCCTAACCCTAGCTTCATGTCCATATCCCAGTATAACCCTAACTTCATGTCCATATCCCAGTATAACCCCCTAGCTTCATGTCCATATCCCAGTATAACCCTAACCCTAGCTTCATGTCCATATCCCAGTATAACCCTAACCCTAGCTTCATGTCCATATCCCAGTTCAATCCTAACCTAGCTTCATGTCCATATCCCAGTATAACCCTAACTTCATGCTCCATGTCCATATCCCAGTATTCCTAACCCTAGCTTCATGTCCATATCCCAGTTCAACCCTAACCCTAGCTTCATGTCCATATCCCAGTATAACCCTAACCCTAGCTTCATGTCCATATCCCAGTATAACCCTAAGCTTCATGTCCATATCCCAGTATAATCCCAGTATAACCCCTAGCTTCATGTCCATATCCCAGTCAATAACCCTAGCTTCATGTCCATATCCCAGTTCAACCCTAACCCTAGCTTCATGTCCATATCCCAGTATAACCCTAACCCTAGCTTCATGTCCATATCCCAGTATAACCCTAACCCTAGCTTCATGTCCATATCCCAGTATAACCCTAGCTTCATGTCCATATCCCAGTATAACCCTAGCTTCATGTCCATATCCCAGTATAACCCTAACCCTAGCTTCATGTCCATATCCCAGTATAATCCTAACCCTAGCTTCATGTCCATATCCCAGTATAATCCTAACCCTAGCTTCATGTCCATATCCCAGTATAACCCTAACCCTAGCTTCATGTCCATATCCCAGTATAATCCTAACCCTAGCTTCATGTCCATATCCCAGTATAACCCTAACCCTAGCTTCATGTCCATATCCCAGTATAACCCTAGCTTCATGTCCATATCCCAGTATAACCCTAACCCTAGCTTCATGTCCATATCCCAGTTCAACCCTAACCCTAGCTTCATGTCCATATCCCAGTTCAACCCTAACTTCATGTCCATATCCCAGTATAACCCTAACTTCATGTCCATATCCCAGTATAACCCTAACTTCATGTCCATATCCCAGTATAACCCTAACCCTAGCTTCATGTCCATATCCCAGTTCATCCTAACCCTAGCTTCATGTCCATATCCCAGTTCACCCTAACTTCATGTCCATATCCCTAACCCTAGCTTCATGTCCATACCCATAAGTATAACCCTTCATGTCCATATCCCAGTATAATCCTAACCCTAGCTTCATGTCCATATCCCAGTTCAACCCTAACCCTAGCTTCATGTCCATATCCCAGTATAATCCTAACCCTAGCTTCATGTCCATATCCCAGTATAATAACCCTAGCTTCATGTCCATATCCCAGTATAACCCTAACCCTAGCTTCATGTCCATATCCCAGTTCAACCCTAACCCTAGCTTCATGTCCATATCCCAGTATAACCCCTAACCCTAGCTTCATGTCCATATCCCAGTATAACCCTAACCCTAGCTTCATGTCCATATCCCAGTATAACCCTAACCTAGCTTCATGTCCATATCCCAGTATAATCCTAACCCTAGCTTCATGTCCATATCCCAGTTCAACCCTAACCCTAGCTTCATGTCCATATCCCAGTTCATGTCCATATCCCTAACCCTAGCTTCATGTCCATATCCCAGTTCAACCCTAACCCTAGCTTCATGTCCATATCCCAGTATAACCCTAACCCTAGCTTCATGTCCATATCCCAGTATAACCCTAACTTCATGTCCATATCCCAGTATAACCCCTAACTTCATGTCCATATCCCAGTATAACCCTAACTTCATGTCCATATCCCAGTTCAACCCTAACCCTAGCTTCATGTCCATATCCATATAACCCAGTGTCCATATCCCAGTATAACCCTAGCTTCATGTCCATATCCCAGTATAACCCTAGCTTCATGTCCATATCCCAGTATAAAACCTAGCTTCATGTCCATATCCCAGTATAATCCTAACCCTAGCTTCATGTCCATATCCCAGTATAACCCTAACCCTAGCTTCATGTCCATATCCCAGTATAACCCTAACCCTAGCTTCATGTCCATATCCCAGTATAATCCTAACCCTAGCTTCATGTCCATATCCCAGTATAATCCTTCATGTCCATATCCCAATAACCCTAACCCTAGCTATCATGTCCATATCCCAGTATAACCCTAACCCTAGCTTCATGTCCATATCCCAGTATAACCCTAACCCTAGCTTCTTCATCCCAGTTCAACCCTAACCCTAGCTTCATGTCCATATCCCAGTATAATAACTTCATGTCCATATCCCAGTATAACCCTCTTCATGTCCATATCCCAGTATATGTCCATATCCCAGTTAACCCTAACCCTAGCTTCATGTCCATATCCCAGTATAACCCTAGCTTCATGTCCATATCCCAGTATAACCCTAAAGCTTCATGTCCATATCCCAGTATAACCCTAACCCCTTCATGTCCATATCCCAGTATAACCTAATAGCTTCATGTCCATATCCCAGTATAACCCTAACTTCATGTCCATATCCCAGTATAACCTAACCCTAGCTTCATGTCCATATCCCAGTATAACTTCATGTCCATATCCCAACCCTAACTTCATGTCCATATCCCAGTATAACCCTAACTTCATGTCCATATCCCAGTTCAACCCTAACCCTAGCTTCATGTCCATATCCCAGTTCAACCCTAACCCTAGCTTCATGTCCATATCCCAGTATAACCCTAACTTCATGTCCATATCCCAGTATAACCCTAACTTCATGTCCATATCCCAGTATAACCCTAACTTCATGTCCATATCCCAGTATAACCCTAACTTCATGTCCATATCCCAGTTCAACCCTAACTTCATGTCCATATCCCAGTTCAACCCTAACCCTAGCTTCATGTCCATATCCCAGTTCAACCCTAACCCTAGCTTCATGTCCATATCCCAGTATAACCCTAACTTCATGTCCATATCCCAGTATAACCCTAGCTTCATGTCCATGTCCCAGTATAATCCTAACCCTAGCTTCATGTCCATATCCCAGTATAATCCTAACCCTAGCTTCATGTCCATATCCCAGTATAATCCTAACCCTAGCTTCATGTCCATATCCCAGTATAACCCTAACCCTAGCTTCATGTCCATGTCCCAGTATAATCCTAACTCTAGCTTCATGTTTAAGTCTCAGTTCAACCCCAACCCTAGCTTCATGCCCATATCCCAGTATAACCCTAGCTTCATGTCCATATCCCAGTATAACCCTAATCCTAGCTTCATGTCCATATCCCAGTATAATCCTAACCCTAGCTTCATGTTTAAGTCTCAGTTCAACCCCAACCCTAGCTTCATGTCCATATCCCAGTATAACCCTAACTTCATGTCCATATCCCAGTATAACCCTAACTTCATGTCCATATCCCAGTATAACCCTAACTTCATGTCCATATCCCAGTTCAACCCTAACCCTAGCTTCATTTCCATATCCCAGTT
This sequence comes from Oncorhynchus nerka, assembly GCF_034236695.1. Lineage (NCBI taxonomy): Eukaryota > Metazoa > Chordata > Actinopteri > Salmoniformes > Salmonidae > Oncorhynchus > Oncorhynchus nerka. The sequence goes on from NC_088400.1 coordinate 24,041,895, forward strand.
CAACCCTAACCCTAGCTTCATGTCCATATCCCAGTATAACCCTAACTTCATGTCCATATCCCAGTATAAACCTAGCTTCATGTCCATATCCCAGTATAATCCTAACCCTAGCTTCATGTCCATATCCCAGTATAACCCTAACCCTAGCTTCATGTCCATATCGCAGTATAATCCTAACCCTAGCTTCATGTCCATATCCCAGTATAATCCTAACCCTAGCTCCATGTCCATATCCCAGTATAACCCTAACCCTAGCTTCATGTCCATATCCCAGTATAACCCTAACTTCATGTCCATATCCCAGTATAACCCTAACTTCATGTCCATATCCCAGTATAACCCTAACTTCATGTCCATATCCCAGTTCAACCCTAACTTCATGTCCATATCCCAGTTCAACCCTAACCCTAGCTTCATGTCCATATCCCAGTTCAACCCTAACCCTAGCTTCATGTCCATATCCCAGTATAACCCTAACTTCATGTCCATATCCCAGTATAACCCTAACTTCATGTCCATATCCCAGTTCAACCCTAACCCTAACTTCATGTCCATATCCCAGTTCAACCCTAACCCTAGCTTCATGTCCATATCCCAGTTCAACCCTAACCCTAGCTTCATGTCCATATCCCAGTATAACCCTAACTTCATGTCCATATCCCAGTATAACCCTAGCTTCATGTCCATGTCCCAGTATAATCCTAACCCTAGCTTCATGTCCATATCCCAGTATAATCCTAACCCTAGCTTCATGTCCATATCCCAGTATAATCCTAACCCTAGCTTCATGTCCATATCCCAGTATAACCCTAACCCTAGCTTCATGTCCATGTCCCAGTATAATCCTAACTCTAGCTTCATGTTTAAGTCTCAGTTCAACCCCAACCCTAGCTTCATGCCCATATCCCAGTATAACCCTAGCTTCATGTCCATATCCCAGTATAACTACAACCCCAGCTTCATGTCTACGTCCCAGTTCAACCCTAGTCTTAACCACAACCCCAGCTTCATGTCTACGTCCCAGTTCAACCCTAGTCTTAACCACAACCCCAGCTTCATGTCTACGTCCCAGTTCAAATCTAACTCTAGGGATCCCCAACCTCTTGATTTCCCAGTAACACCATTTGGTTTCTTCTTTCACCTGGATCCTGTTTTCTCCATCATACTGACAAAGGGCAGTTCATTTTTACTATATCTGATAACCTCTGTGGAATGTTTGAAATTCACATAAAGGAATAACAGGCCTTCAACGATGCACATAGTTAGTCTGCATCTCACCAGCAGAGGGGGGTGCACTGTAGATTTAAACCTTTTCAGCGAGGAGACCATTTTTTTGGCAGCAACTTCTGGCGACCCCAGCCCAAATATATTGACAGAACCTTCAACTTTGTCAAATTTATATTTTTATATTAACAAATAACCTTAAATTCCTTACATTTTCATTTCTCTAATCAAAAATGAAAAGTACCAATAAAGACATTGACTCAACTAAAATCATGAATTGTTTATCAAAAAAAGTTAGCATTTTTCCCATACAATAATCTGTACACTTAATTGTTTGTTCCCTAACAATGAAATTGTTTTTATGTGGTGACCCCACTGCAATTCCCCCATGACCCAACCCCCACCTTGAATACCACTGGTGAAGGCCATGGAGAGCACATGCAGCACCCTCATACACACCAAGAGCGAAGAAGCTCATCCTCAAACAAGCATGTTAAGTCATTTTAACAAATTAAAACTTGCACACACAATTATTATTTTTCATTCTCCACATGTTTCAACAATAGATTCCTGTCATGCTGTGGGCTGAGGGTTCCTGTGACACCACCTGAAGATTCTATAGAAGTCAATGGGTGCTCCAGTAAGAAAATCTCATTATTTTATTTGTCACATACACGTGTTTAGCAGATGTTATTGCGGGTGTAGCGAAATGCTTGTGTTTCTAGCGTCAACAGTGCAGTAATATTTAACAATACACACAAATCTAAAGTAAAGGAATTAAGAATATGTATATAAATATTTGGACAAGCAATGTCAGAGCGGCATATAATAAGATAGAATACAGTAATCTAGGTTTATACAGCGTTCTCCTCTGAAAGGTGATGCTCCTTTACCACATCAATATTTTGGTTATTTTTGACGTGTCCTTTCCTTGTGCTTACATCTGGGCCAGCACCTACAGTACACACAAGTGATAAAAAAAAAAGAGATAACGGTATTATATATATATAATCAAAAATGTATATATATATGAGTGAGTGAGTGAGTGTCAAACGCACCAGCAGTGGACTGTCTGTATTTGGGTGAGGTCCTCTGGCATGTCAGTCTCCTGTGTCTCAGGCAGCAGTAGATTAATCATCAGGTCAGTCTCCTGTGTCTCAGGCAGCAGTAGATTAATCATCAGGTCAGTCTCAGGCAGCAGTAGGTTAATCATCAGGTCAGTCTCCTGTGTCTCAGGCGGCAGTAGATTAATCATCAGGTCAGTCTCCTGTGTCTCAGGCGGCAGTAGGTTAATCATCAGGTCAGTCTCCTGTGTCTCAGGCAGCAGTAGATTAATCACCAGGTCAGTCTCCTGTGTCTCAGGCAGCAGTAGATTAATCATCAGGTCAGTCTCCTGTGTCTCAGGCAGCAGTAGATTAATCATCAGGTCAGTCTCCTGTGTCTCAGGCAGCAGTAGATTAATCATCAGGTCAGTCTCCTGTGTCTCCGGCAGCAGTAGATTAATCATCAGGTCAGTCTCCTGTGTCTCAGGCAGCAGTAGATTAATCATCAGGTCAGTCTCCTGTGTCTCAGGCAGCAGTAGATTAATCATCAGGTCAGTCTCCTGTGTCTCAGGCAGCAGTAGATTAATCATCAGGTCAGTCTCCTGTGTCTCAGGCAGCAGTAGATTAATCATCAGGTCAGTCTCCTGTGTCTCAGGCAGCAGTAGATTAATCATCAGATCAGTCTCCTGTGTCTCAGGCAGCAGTAGATTAATCATCAGGTCAGTCTCCTGTGTCTCAGGCAGCAGTAGATTAATCATCAGGTCAGTCTCCTGTGTCTCAGGCAGCAGTAGATTAATCATCAGGTCAGTCTCCTGTGTCTCAGGCAGCAGTAGATTAATCATCAGGTTAGCAGTCAGTTGGGATGTCAATCAGGATATAGACAGTCCTATCAGAGGTCCCTGAGGAGCAGCAGAAGTGAACTAAACACACAATTTTGGGATATTGCTTTTTTTAACCAACTCAAGTGTGTCAAGGATACAACGATGAATGCTGCATTACACATCCCCGCCGCAATGTTCCAACATCTAGTGGAAAGCCTTCCCAGAAGAATGCAGGCTGTTACAGCAGCAAGGGGGGGGGACCAAATCCATATTAATGCTCATGATTTTGGAATGAGATGTTTGACGAGCGGGTGCTCATCGAACATCTCATTCCAAAATCTCTGCCTGGCCGGTTCCCCTCTTTCCACTGGAATTCTCTGCCTCTAACCCTATTACAGGGGCTGAGTCACTGGCTTACTGGTGTTCTTTCATGCTGTCCCTCTTGAGTGGGTTGAGTCTCAGGTCAATCATCAAGTGATCTTCCTGTCTGGGTTGGCGCCCCCTTGGGTTGTGCCGTGGCGGAGATCTTTGTGGGCTATACTCGGCCTTGTCTCAGGATGGTAAGTTGGTGGTTGAAGATATCCCTCTGGTGTGGGGGCTGTGCTTTGGCAAAGTGGGTGGGATTATATCCTTCCTGTTTGACCCTGTCAGGGGGTGTCCTCGGATGGGGCCACAGTGTCTCCTGACCCCTCCTGTCTCAGCCTCCAGTATTTATGCTGCAGTAGTTTATGTGTCGGGAGCCAAGGGTCAGTTTGTTATATCTGGAGTACTTCTCCTGTCCTATCCGGTGTCCTGTGTGAATTTAAGTATGCTCTCTCTAATTCTCTCTTTCTTTCACTCTCTCAGAGGACCTGAGCCCTAGGACCATGCCTCATGACTACCTGGCTGTCCCCAGTCCACCTGGCCGTGCTGCTGCTCCAGTTTCAACTGTTCTGCCTGTGATTATTATTATTTGACCATGCTGGTCATTTATGAACATTTGAACATTGTGGCCATGTTCTGTTATAATCTGTTATAATCACAGCCAGAAGAGGACTGGCCACCCCACATAGCCTGGTTCCTCTCTATGTTTCTTCCTAGGTTTTGGCCTTTCTAGGGAGTTTTTCCTAGCCACCGTGCTTCTACACCTGCATTGCTTGCTGTTTGGGGTTTTAGGCTGGGTTTCTGTACAACACTTTGAGATATCAGCTGATGTACGAAAGGCTATATAAATACATTTGATTTGATAGTTATAATTGATGCGAGCCCTCACTTGGCCTGCAGTGGCCAACTTTGTCTTTTGAGACATCAATTTATTTATGATGGGCAAATTTTTCTGCCGTCTTAGGAGATATGGATTGCTGCTTTGCCTGCTTTTGACCAATCCCCTTAGCAAACATACCAAATAATTTACTCATCCAAAGAAACGCAAAAAGTTTGTGAAACTGGCTATACCCAGGCAGTAGAGTGTTTTTAGTTGGATGGACATTAAAATCTCAAAGGCACTTGCCCTTTGGTCACTTGCCTTCAAAGGCAAAAATCCTATCTGACATCTCAGTATGCTTAACGCAAGATTACCATTTTTGCTGAAGGCAAAAATCTTGACCTCTACTGTCTGACACTCAACTGCACTTACCTGACAGTTCTAACAATGTGCTCTTGACTTGCCCAAAGGGTAAGTGCCTTTGAGATTTTAATGTCCATCCCAGCAGAACAACAGTGTTTCTGTCTGAAACTAAAAACAATCTATTTCCTGAGTTTAGCCAGTTTGACAAACCTTTCATGTTTCTTTGGACAAGTAAAAAAAATAAAAAATCCCTTCATATAGTTTTCACTTTAGATGTAGGATCTTCATTTGATCACTCTCTTGTTGCTTAGAATTTTCCTTTACAGCAGGAAATGCAAACTTGTAGTGTATTCGAGGTTTAAAAAGGCTTCTAAAGTTTATTTCCACCTTAAAATTTCAGACTTGATTTGTTGTAACAAAAAAATGTATCAACCCAAAAAATTATATTCATTATAATTCACATTTCCTGTTGCTGCAGGATTATTTTCCTGCTGTAGCAAATTGGCTCAAATTAAGATCCTAAATCTGTACTTTGAACTGATGTAGTAAACATTCCCTAACATCAAACTGTATAATTGAATATGTCTCAACATGTCTAAATGGTTCCTCATTTAAGCTACATATTGTGGCATTATGTTTGCTCAGTAGATCCAGTTCGACAAGTCACATCATGTAGACAGTTCTAATGATACCCTAGAAGATCAGACTGAGAACACACACCTTCACCTGTATGAGGTCCTGGGTTTGGGCTGCATCACATCCGGCCGGGATTAGGAGTCCCATAAGGCGGTGCACAATTGGCACAGAGTTGGCCGGGGTAGGCCGCCATTGTAAATAAGAATTTGCTCTTAACTGACTTGCCTAGTTCAATAAAGGTTCAATAAAAAATAAATAATTCCAGACATAAGAAATCCAGATAGCACTCTCAAAAATAATATTGTTATAGTGAAAGGAGCAATCCATGCATCGTCACACACCAGATTCCACTGTGGAAAGGCACAACGTGATAATGATAATGCAGATATTTCCAGAGATCAGGGAAATATGCAAAGCTGTCAAGGCAAAGGGTGGCTACTTATATAATATATTTTGATTAACACTTTTTTTTTTGTGACTGGTACTGTATAAAAAAAATTAGCCCAGAAAACTTTTGGTGTCAAATTACATCGTCCACTGGCTGTTGTCGATCCCTGCAATAGAGCAACCCTTCTTCTCAATGTGTGATACCTGCTTCCACATTACCACTGAGCAAATACTCCAAACATTGTTGAAGGTGGGAACTTCCAATGGCACACCAATAAATTGGCAGATGGAACCAAATCTTTTACTTATCCCATGATGAGTCTCATTCCCCATAAATCAGATACCAGGGTTGGGGTGAATTCCATTTCAATTCCAGTCAATTTAGAAATTAAAACAAATTCTAATTCTTCATTGAAAAGCATTTAAGAGAACTGGAATTTCAGTATATTTCCTGAAATGACTCCAACTCTGTTAAATACTACTTGAACCACTAGCCATCACCTGCTACCTGACTGTTCTCAGGAAAAGTAGAAAGGATCACCCACAGCAGAGTTGGATTTAACCTGTCTAAAAGCTGAAACATCACTGAACTTTGAATTCAAGGGCAGGCCTGATGACATCACATCATTACAGTAGGTTCAAGTTAAAACAAGGCATTTGAGAGGCTGTACAATCTTCACAAAAACCTTTAATACTATGCCGTCTTAGTTATACTGTATTCATTACATTTGACAGTCAGTGAAACACACACACAATCATAACTCACCCAAATGTTTTAGTTTGAAGATTAATGAGGAACTGCATCATTGATCAAGTAAAATGTGAGGGAAATTACTGTGGGTGTGTTAGTAAATTCACTCGAATGCCAGAGTGCGCACTATTCGTAAATTCAGAGCGTTTCGCTCTCGGAGTGTTCAGAGTGCACATTGGATGCTCTGCTCTGGCCGAGGAGTAGGGATGAGCCGAGCGTTCTGACCTCACAATGGCAAGCATCCAAGCTAACTGGCTGAAGTTGGCTAGCTTGCTAGCTACTTCCAGACACAAATGAGAGAACACCTAACACCTAACTCTGACTATTTTACTCACCCTAACAGAGCTGGTTAGGCTTTCATGTTATCCAGAGTGTTGGTGACGAACTTACTGCTGGCAACAATTTAACTACACTTTTTGTCTATGTTTACTGACACTGATCATATTCAGTGTGTGTTGCTCGTTCAGAAATCCATCAGTTATTCTGCGCTCTGGCACACTAAGACAAGAGTGCTCTGAAATCAGAGTAAATAGACGGAGTGAATTTACAAACACACCCCGTGTAACAGCTACATGACATGATAACAAAAGCCTAAGGTTTTAGATCAGCAAGCTACAATATTAATCAGTTACGGATCAATCAAGATTATAAAGTAAACTATTGTAGTTAAGCATCCTTTTAAAAGCGTGATTTTACAGGAGGTCAAAAAGTGAATGCATCTGTGGTACAACATTTTCCAGTTGAGCCCAATAGGTGAGAGATGTGTTTCAGGTAAACTAGTATTCACTTAGGGGTGGGGTCTTGTTATGGATCTCACTTAGGGGTGGGGTCTTGTTATGGATCTCACTTAGGGGTGGGGTCTTGTTATGGATCTCACTTAGGGGTGGGGTCTTGTTATGGATCTCAAGCCGCTGCAATGGAGGCATCTTCTGCTTGTCGGCCCTGGGGCTGAAATATATTTAGTTAGTTTACTCATTTTTGTATTCTATGTAAATATGTTTCAATATTACTGTCAGTTAACAGCGCTGCAGCTAACACTGAGATGTATCTACAGAATATGCCATGTGGTTAGAAAGAGCCTAGTGGCTGTTAACATAGAATTAGAATGAATAGACAAGAAGTCCCTTCATTTGATTTATTTGGGTTCTAAGCTAAGTGTACCTTGACAAAGATGCGTGAGGGGAGGAAGCGGCGAAGCAGCTGTCCGGACACGGCAGGGAAGCGCAGCAGGCTGATGTTGAGCTGGGGAAGGTTCTGGTACCCTGCCATCAGAGGGTAGAAGTTATACAACATCTCCTGCTCCGCTCCAGGCAGGATCCTCAGACGCACCTGGGGAAACACCGTGACACTAAGGGCATGTAGAGCAAGAGACTGGAGACCGCATGGGTCCTCAAATGGTATGGTCTATTCTAGTCTAATTCTGAATGAAAACCATCGGTTCTCTACTACATGTGTTGTGAGGCAGCAGTTTAAATTGGAATACAAATAATGGTGGAAACTCCAGCCTCAAAACAGACCAGTGTCAAGTCGAACTCTGGCACTCAGTTAAGTTGTACCCTGGGCTTGCATGTTGAACTGACAACAATAAGGAGTGTAGTAGAGAGTTGTCTGCTTGTAACTATTGCACTGTCCTGTACTCAATTTGTCTCAGGCTGTATGGAATCTCACAATAGTACTCAAGATTGTGTCAGGCTCGTAGTGGACTCGTCGCTGAGTTGCACAGAAATAAACACCAAATGACGGTTGCAGTTAAAGCCAGTGAGTAATATGTTTGTGCTACTTTACAGTTTCTTTCATGTGTTTACCAAGGGGGGGGGGGGGCATGTTGCAGAGACCTACCTGCTTGAGGCCAGAGAACATGAAGGCATCACTGGGTTCCACAGACATCTCCACGTCCTGGACCAGCCCCGTCCGGTTCTGGATGTGGTACCTCACTGGCATAGACTCCCGCACCCTTCCAAACGACGGCAGCTCTGTAACCACCAAACACAGGGAACCATTGTTATGTACATCTGAATGGGACAGAAAGACTCAACTGTGAAAATAATTCATCATTCAGATCAAGACATGCTGTACCTGCATGAACATATAGAGGAATGGTCTCCACTATCACATGGGGGAGGGTGGCAACAGTCGTCACGACAGGTGCATCTGCACACCAAGATTTCCTGAAATAGCAATACAAATGTAATGAGTTAAAGCTTCAGGAAAAGAAAATGTCTTGACCGTGTGAATTTCCCATTGTGCTTGACAGGAGGAGAAATGTCAAAGTAGAGAAGAGGAGAATGGCCGGCTGGAGTCAAGCAGACACACCTCTTCCAGGAGATGAGGTACTGTCCAGACGCCACGCTGCTCGTCCCGTTGAGCACAGGGGGACACTGAAGGCTGAAACACTCGCTGGCACATTCCCCTGTCTGAAGCACCACTGGTGGAAAACAACAACCAAACCTGAAGGTTAGGCTACAAGGAACTCGGGTGTGTTTCTATGCTACAAACTACTAACACACACTGAAACTACAACGATTGGGGTCATTAGAATATATGGTCTTAGATGGGAGATGTTGAGGCTTCCCCTGCAGAGCTATGTCAGAGGGAGCTTTAGTGTGCATCCCAAATTCCCTATATAGTGCACTACTTTTGACCAGGGTCCATAGGGCACTTCAGAGGGAATAGGGTGCCAACTGGGACGCGACCATAGAGACGGTGGTGTCATACCCTGCTCCACCTGGGACTGGGGCTGGTCCATGGCAGCCATGGTGGGGGCCAGCTGCAGCTGGCTGGTCACGAGGTGGAGAGGCCAAGGGGACGCACTCAGGATGTCCGTCATCAGCAGAAAGGGGATGTCCACATACACTCTATCCAGGTGCTCAAACTGAAACACAACATGATCCATTATCACTGAAGTCGCTGCACTGACAAGCACTGCCTTATCAACATTGAACAAAAAAACTGCACTCAAAACTGCATTTAACACCACATTAAAACTGCGCCCAAAACACCATTAAAACAGCACTCAAAACTAAATTTGCACAACAATGCCAACAACATCAATAGAGGGAAAATAAGTTAAACCTTTGTGGATACAAACTTCACAGCAACTTCAAATGGAACAACGGTTTCTATGGTAACAGTTTCATCCTACAAAAAAGAAAGCTATGGTCAACAAACAGTTAATTTCATACATATTTATGGACACAAGTCACAAATACTGAAACTAGCAATGAGTGAGGTTTCAGTGCACAAACTCACTTTGTGACACCTGCAGGTGATGTCTTTGCCCTCCACCTTGGTGCTCAAGGCATAGGCAACATGGAACAGGAAGATTCTGGCTCCAGTGGTGACACAGCGAACATACAGACACTTCTCAACCTGTTCAATAGAGAACGATTAGTACAAACAACACACTGCTGATGTCCCTCAAGAGATCTCAGCAAAACAAGGGGGCCCGGTTTCCCAGACACAGATGAAGCCTAGTCCTGGCCCAAAAAGCTATATTAATGGAGATTCTCCATTGGCCATGCTTTTTTTCATGATGGACAGTGAGGTTGTGCAGGCCTGAGGGTGGGTGGAGGATGTACCTTTTCTCCCGGCTGGAGGTCTCCAATGGCAATGTCTGGAAGCAGTGCAGGATGGGATTCGTCACACATCTCCAAACCGTTCAGGGTCACATGGGTGGACTGTGTGAGGTTTGCATCCTGACCTTAAGGTGGTGGGACAAATATCAAAGCTTGTGATACCTAACCAATGTATGTCAGTGTTTTCCCAATGCTGTAAGGTCCATAGAAATAGAATTCCTTAAACGGAGATTTCCCATTTAAATCTCATTCTGAGAAGTCTGTTTCCAGGGTTCTATCCTGTGTCAAGCCGTTTCTGGTTCTGTAGGTGTGAACTATAGGAAAAAGAGGCCCGAGCACACCACCATTCTCATCGACTCGGCTGCAGTGGAGCAGGTTGAGAGCTTCAGGTTCCTTGGTGTCCACGTCAACAAACTAACATGGTCTAAACACACCAAGACAGTCGTGAAGAGGGCATGACAAAACCTATTCCCCCTCAGGAGACTGAAAAGATTTGTCATGGGTCCTCAGATCCTCAAAAGGTTCTACAGCTGCACCATCGAGAGCATCCTGTCTGGTTGCATCACTGCCTGGTATGGCAACTGCTCAGCCTCCGACTCCAAGGCACTACAGAGGGTAGTGCGAACGGCCCAGTACATCCCTGGGGCCAAGCTTCCTGCCATCCAGGACCTCTATACCAGGGGGTGTCAGAGGGAGGCCCTAAAAATTGTCAAAGACTCCAGCCACCCTAGTCAAAGACTGTTCTCTCTGCTACCCTGGTACCGGAGAGCCAAGTCTACGTCCAAGAGGCTTCTAAACAACTTCTACCCCCAAGCCATAAGACTCCTGAACATCTAGTAGAATGGCTACCCAGACTATTTGCGTTGCCCCCACCCCCTCTTTACATCACTGCTACTCTCTGTTGTCATCTATGCATAGTCACTTTAATAACTCTACCAACATCTACATACTACCTCAAATAACCGGTGCCACTGCAAATTGACTCTGTATCAGTACCCCCCTGTACATAGTTTTGCTATTGTTATTTCACTGCTGCTCTTGAATTACTTTTTTATTTGATCTCTTATTCTTATCTGTATTTTTTTGAAACTGCATTATTGGTTAGGGGCTCGTAAGTAAGCATTTCACTGCAAGATCTACACCTGTGTATTCGGCGCATGTGACTAATACAATTTGATTTGATCCTGTGCTGTGTCAAACAGTTCTGGTGTAATGCTGCCTACCTGGTTTGAGTCCGGCAGTGAGTTTGACGTCTTTGGTCACTGTCTCCTCGTTGGACTGGATGGAGACAGTGATGCGGTACATCTCGTTGTTCAGAGCAGGGGGCTCATGACTCAGCTGAACAGAGATCTTGGGAATGCGAGAGATTATCCTGAAGAACAAAACACATTGTCAGATTAGGATGACGCACCGTCTGTTACCAACTCCACTATGTTTTGAATTTATGACCGTATGAAAAAACTGAGGGCGACATTTTCCTCTATGCTGTGAGCTAATTACCATAGTTTTAACTGGTTAGTTTAACCAGAGATTTAGTAAACAATGCGATACACACAAGGTACAGCATCACAGCTCCCGTTACTTGAAATGTTGCAGTGCATTATGGAAAATGTCTCTACCTTGGTGTGCAGACAGTGAAGCATGTCATACATGGATCATGGAAATCAGTGACGTGACATAGTGTGATTAAACTGAACACAATGGAGACTCACATGGTGCTGGCCTGGATAGACACGGTGTCCCATTCCACATGCTGCTCTGGGACACGCCCCCTGCTCTTAAAGGACCTGGCCGCCAGCAGAGCTTCGTGGGACGAGGCAGCATCTCCTCCCCCGCCTCGCCAGTTGAGGAAGACGCAGCGGCCGTTATCACTGCCCAGCATCAGGTCCACCGCTGTGATCTAACACACACACACACAAAGTTAAACACACAAAGCTAAACACAGTGTGCACAAATCCATAAGATAGATCACAGGTAAAAAGGTGATGCTCTTCATCTCTCTTGGTTATGTTAAATCTGTGTCTGCTATGCCAGTACAGCACAGTTTAGGAAACCCTGACACACTGGAAACCAGTGACACACTTTCCCTTACCTCTATCTTCTTCCCCACATCCTCAGTTTTAGCCACAAACTTGAAGCTGTATATGCGTGTCTTGCCAGGGACCAGGCACATGTTCTCTTGACTGGAGGCCTCTAGGATATCCTGAGACTTACACGGCTCCTCTACCACACACAACTGGTTATACTCCTGAAGAAGGACAGAGAGCCACCAGAGAGTCCGAGTCAACAGAGAGTGGTTGTACCTGCATGGATTGTGGTGGGGTAGTAGAGTTATGTAGTGGGTCTGTACCTGGTTGCTGAGGCTGACACACAGTTTAGAGAAGCGGACAGGGTGAGGGCAGTCAGCCCTCAGGTAGACATGCAGCTGGACCGGGTCATCCACGTGGAAACTAGGGGACAGGAACTTGGCCTTACACTGGACTGGAAAGACAAATGTGTGGTATATGTTAGGTAGCTGTTCACAGAATCGCTCTTGTATTGTTTAAGATCTTGATGCATAATTGTATGATCTCGGTAGGTATACTGTAGAAGTGTACTAACCAAAGGGTACGTAGTCTTGCACCTCGATGGTGAACTCATTGCTGCCAGCCAGAGACATGCGGTCGCTCCACAGGGCCTGGGCAGCCTTGGCTGAGGCCTGGTCACAATCTGGCTCTGCCTCTGGGACCTCGTTCTATGAACAAAGACACAGGCTCAGCGTTAACATCCACAGAACAGGGGCTACACAGTCACATGAACATCAGGTGATGTGACGGGTGCCATTTCTTCAACTCACCATCAGGACCTTGATGAGATTCTTCTCAATCCTGGATTTCTGCTCCTCCCGTAGAGTAGAAGCTGGAGAAATAGACAAAAGGGAACTTAAGGAAAAATGTAAATGACGATGGACTTCTGCTGCTGTTGATGTGATGGCCAGGCTCTAAACAAACTGAACATTGTAAATAAGCAACATATTAAACTGACGAAGTAGCCCATAGAAGCAGAAAATGTAATCTGGAGAGAGCTGGGTGCAAACTGACTAAGTAGCCCATAGAAGCAGAAAATGTAATCTGGAGAGAGCTGGGTGCAAACTGACTAAGTAGCCCATAGAAGCAGAAAATGTAATCTGGAGAGAGCTGGGTGCAAACTGACTAAGTAGCCCATAGAAGCAGAAAATGTAATCTGGAGAGAGCTGGGTGCAAACTCACTAAGTAGCCCATAGAAGCAGAAAATGTAATCTGGAGAGAGCTGGGTGCAAACTGACTAAGTAGCCCATAGAAGCAGAAAATGTAATCTGGAGAGAGCTGGGTGCAAACTGACTAAGTAGCCCATAGAAGCAGAAAATGTAATCTGGAGAGAGCTGGGTGCAAACTGACTAAGTAGCCCATAGAAGCAGAAAATGTAATCTGGGGAGAGCTGGGTGCAGCTGAAGAGTGTCCTGTACTATACCATCCTGTACCTCGTCCGACCAGCTCCATGGAGTAGGTGATGTAGTCCTTGATGTGGGCCATCAGGTAGGAGCACCGTAGCGCTGTGCTGAGGATGGAGGTGAGCAGGCTCCACCAGCGCTCTGTACGGTAGTCACACATCACATAGTCCAGCAGTCTGCATATAGACACACAGACCAACATAGGTAGGTAAGTTTCACAATGATCCTCTTATCCAAAACTTTTAATTATTCAATCTAATCACATTTGTAATATTTCAGCTTTGACTGCCAAAATAATAGCGAGTTAATACGCCACAGTAGCTCTACAGGCCTCATTACTGTAGTCCTGTAGGAACATATAAAAGGTTCACTACTCAGTGTCATCACACTGTTCTACAAATAAAGAAATCATCTCTGCCATCCACACAACATAGGAAATGTTACTCTTCACTACCAGCTTAACCATGAACAAGCTCATCACAATGACGTAGAGACAAAACTATATGCTATATGTCTGTTGTTGTTGTTTTTTAAAGCTTTAAAATACCTTACTTTAAAAAATTATAATATAATTTGTGCAACTTTAAAATAGCTTTATTAGAATACAATATAATTTGATTAAAAAAACAATTATAATTTAGTTTCAAATGTGTTGCCTACAGTTCAGAAATACGTCCTTCCCCTCTTGATAAGAAATGGCCATAAGCTATATTTTTCAGACAAGTAAAAACATTAATGGATACATAAATTGGAAGCGATAAATGTATCCTACACCATTCATTTCCATTCATAAAATGTGTAGGGTAAGCTACCTTGCCATAGTAGATTTGCCATGGTAAACAAGGAAATTAAATACTTTATATCAATTGTACAGAATGATTGTCAAATAGACAAATTGCCCTTAGTCTCCTCAAATTGCAGGACTCAATAGTTCCCGATGATAATAGCCAGAGGTAGAAATTTCTTGACAAATGTTGGATGCAAACAGGACTAAGAGTAAACACCGAGATTCACTTAGGGAGAGGTAAATCGATGGCCGATTTGGTTGCAATTGAGATCAGCTGTGCAAGTGATTTTAGCGCCTGTTTGTGGTATAATAGGAGATCCGTTGCCGATAATCTAGTCGCCATCAATGGTTGCAATTGGTCCAGTAATTTTCTGGAAGTCAGGCTTGCGCCCAATGACAGTGGGGATTTGTTATTATACTCTAATTGACTTAGTAACACATTTGACTTTTGTCCCACTGTGTCTGCTGAGTCAGGCTTACTTCAGTGCTTTGGTGTAGTCCTTGGCATGGTTGTACTCCTCTCCCATCTGCACCACTGGAGACAGACAGACAAACTTTGACAAGTACATGTAGACGCACACAAAAGTGATGCTTATGGTAACAATATGCTCCAAATGCACTGTTCCCCTTCAGCTCAGGGTAAAACTCACTCAGGTGGCTCTTCATCCGAGGACACTTGTATTTCTTGAACTGAGCCACAGCGTTGCTGAGCAGAGCAATGATTAGCTCCTGTAATACAGCAAACAGAACAATGGGAGACTCTCTCTCACACACTTTTGGCATAATAAACCAAGAAGAATCAGTATTTTGCAGAAAACTCCAGGGCGGTTCTCATGGTATTCTTACTAAAAGTGAATCATATATTACCAGATACTGCTCTACATCACTAGTGAAGGATGCCACAAGACTGAACCTTCTGTTTACGTAGTAGGAACTTTGGCCTTTCAAATGAACGTCCACTGAACAACAGACCTGGCAATATGGTAACGCTGTTAATAAATATTCCATCCTCACTGTTCATGGAGCAAATCGGTCATTTCAGTTTGTAATGTTGCAGTATCATCCAAATCCAGAATTCACTTTTGATCTGCTTAGTGGTTTTATTCACCATCATACACCATAAAACTGAACCTCCTTTGACCTGAAAACCTGGCATGGCCTTCTTCCACAATTTACCATGAGGGTGAGAGCTTGCTATCCATTAACATACTATAGGTCTACACTCATGGACTGCGCAAGCCCAACCCTGTGTAGCAATGTAGCCTTCATGCACTAAAAGAGGCTTCAGCGTTAGTAGAACATGAGAATGGCTGTGTCGTGCTGAATTAGTGAGTGAATGTGGACTAACGGAGTGGGGAACATCCTTCTCCTTCATCTGCAGCGCCAGGATCCCTCCTTTCTCCTTCTCCATGTGTGGGGGATCGATACCTGCAAATACAAAATAAGACATTTCAATCAATATTTAGAACCTGAGAGACTGATCAAAACAGCATTCTTGGTTTAAACGCCTGTATTTTTCTTAAAACTGCATGTTTGGTTAAGGGCTTGTAAGGAAGCATTTCACTGTAAGGTCTACTACACCTGTTTTATTTGGCGCATGTGACAAATAACATTTGATTTGAGCTGTACACACAAGTCTAAACACATACAGTGGGGCAAAAAAGTATTTAGTCAGCCACCAATTGTACAAGTTCTCCCACTTAAAAAGATGAGAGAGGCCTGTAATTTTCATCATAGATACACTTCAACTATGACAGACAAAATTAGGGAAAAAAATCCAGAAAATCACATTGTAGGATTTTTAATGAATACTTTTTTCCCCCCACTGTAAAAGCTACTTTTAGTGCTGAAAGATTAGTGTTGAGAAGGGCATACTCACTCTGGTGGCCCTGTCTCCAGGCTCTCTGCCCATAGAAGTCCAGAGCCCCGCTGGGCGTATCCAGGTGGTCTGGGGTGGGGTAGCTCACACTGGCCTGCGAAAGGGAAATACAGTGACGGTCCATCAACATGTGATATAACGGTCATGGGGGGGGGATGCCATGAGGGGGCATAGAGGCCTTCTGACGCGATTGTTGTGCTGTGTGTAAACTAGAATGATTGCACTGCATGAAGAATCTACGATGCAGACATCAACAAAAATATTAGCCCATATCAATGCCATACATTACACATTATATACTCATATGTTGAGTTTCCATCTGAGATCTCCCCCACTGTTTTACCCAAAAGGCTCAGACTTTTCTGTTTCCATCTACATGGGCCAGCACCCGTGTCTCACTAGGCCATACGGCTGCAGAGGCCCTGCTCTTACTTGGGGACAAAGCCAGGCCACTGGTACTTTCCGCTGTCATTTACATAACAATGGCTAACTGTGAACTCTAACACCTTCTCACAAAACTACTGTCTTGATGATGCAGAGGTTCTGCTCACCCTAAGTCTTTAGTGTCACACTCCTGATGGACACACAACTACATTAACGCTGACATTAACATAAAACCCTTGAGGCACACCGGTATGAGGTAAGTCTCAGTTGGAAGTGCAGCAATAGTGGCTCTATATACATTTTTCCCCTCTCAAGCTTCTGCAGTCTTGTGAAAGACAGCTGTCTGAGTCACACATGCATTGCTGTACCTCATGGGCACACAGGTGAGTTGCTTGCTGCTTGCGTTCCTGGGCGTAGTAGGCAGCCTGCTGGTAGTAGAAGCCAGGGTTCTGAGTCTGGATGGCCGTCAGACCCAGCTTGATCGCCTCATCAAACAGGTCACCAAAAGACTGGAACCTGGGAGTGAGAAAATGGGTGGAGATGGGTTATTATCAAGGATGGCATCAGGGAAGAATGGTAGGGAAGTGGGTATTGACTTCTTACTGTTTGGACATCCATGCTGTGTGCTCAAATGCCAGTTCTGCACTACCAATCTTCTTCTTGCACAGATCAATATGCTTCCTGAACTGAGCAATGGCATCCAAAGGTGTGTTGTGTTGGAAGCATAGTCGACAGATCTGAAAAGAGGTTTTCTGTTACACATGTAACTCAACAGGGTATACAGCACAGTCTATATGTTGGGAGCGCAATGTCTGCATTCCTGTTCATTATGATCCAAAAGCACCTTGTAGTTTATGAATCCAGCCATGGTCTTTATCTCCAGCATGTTGGTCTCGTGGGTTCTCAGCTCATGTACAAGGCTGTAGGCAGTCCTGTAGTACCTGCATCAGAAACAGTACTAATGATGTGTCAGACAGACAGACAGCACTAGAGAGATGCATTGTAAGACCAATCATATACACACACACACACACACACAACACAACACAAGCCAGTAGAGCTGTGTTGAACTTACTTTAGGGAATTCTGTGTGTCTTGCTTGAGCTCGCTGAAGAATGCAATCTTAAACTGGTGTCTCACAAACAGCAACTGCAACAACAACATGCACCAGTTGATGACATTGCAGTGATATAACCAGCATTAGCTTAGCTGCAAATTAAACCATTAAAATAAAAATGACACAGAGACTTGGAGGAGTCATTGATTAACATAGTGGTGGTGGAGATCATAGGGAACCAGGAAAACATACACATTATTTCTGTCATGTCTCACCTGATGGGTTGTTTTGTTGAGGAACTCTTTGTGGGATTTGACCCTCCTAATCTCTGTGTAATAGTAGGTCTGTGCATGCTCATAGAACGCATTTTCCAGCCTGCAAATAAGTACATAACACATACTAGGGAGGCTTCGTGATAAGGGTAACATACAACACCAGTCAAATGTTTCAACACACCTACTCATTCAAGGGTTTTTCTTTATTTGGACTATTTTCTACATTGTAGAATAATAGTAAAGACATCACAACTATGAAATAATACATATGGACTCATGTAGTAACCAAAAAAGTGTTAAACCAATCAAAATATATTTTATATTTGAGATTCTTTAAAGTAGCCACCCTTTGCCTTGATGACAGCTTTGCACACTCTTGGCATTCTTGCAACCAGCTTCATGAGGTAGTCACCTATAATCAATTTCAATTAACAGGTATGCCTTGTTAAAAGTTCATTTGTGGAATTTCTTTCCTTCTTAATGCATTTGAGCCAATCAGTTGTGTTGTGACAATGTAGGGTTGGTATACAGCCCTAAAGACCAAGTCCATATTATTGCAAGAACAGCTCAAATAAGCGAAATGACAGTCCATCATTACTTTAAGAAATGAAGGTCAGTCAATGCGGAAAATGTCAAGAACTTTGAAAAAGTTTCTTCAAGTGCAGTCACAAAAACCATCAAGCACTATGATGAAACTGGCTCTCATAAGGACCGCCACAGGAAAAGAAGATCCAGAGTTACCTCTGCTGCAGATGATAATTAGAGTTACCAGCCTCAGAAATGGCCAATTAACTGCACCTAAGATTGCAGCCCAAATAAATGCTTCACAGAGTTCAAGTAACAGACATCTCAACATCAAGTGTTCAGAGGAGACTGCGTGAATCAGGCATTCATGGTCAAATTGCTGCAAAGAAACAACTACTAAAGGACACCAATAATGAGAAGAGACTCGCTTGGGCCAAGAAACACAAACAATGGACATAAGACTGGTGGAAATCTGTCCTTTGGTCTGATGAGTCCAAATTTGAGATTTCTGGTTATAACCGCAGTGTCTTTGTGAGACACAGTAGGTCAATGGATGATCTCTGCCTGTGTGATTCCCACTGAAGCATGGAGGAGGAGGTGCGATGGTGACACTGAGATTTATTTATAATTCAAGGAACACTTAACCAGCATGGCTACCACAGCATTCTACAGCGATAAGCCATCCCATCTGGTTTGCACTTAGTGGGACTATCATATGTCTTTCAACAGGACAATGACCCAACACACCTCCAGGCTGTGTAAGAGCTATTTGACCAAGTGATGGATTGCTGCATCAGATGACCTGGCCTCAACAATCGCCCAACCTTAACCCAATTGAGATGGTTTGGGTTGAGTTGAACCTCAGAATGAAGGAAAAGCGGCCAACAAGTGCTCAGCATATGTGGGAACTCCTTCAAGACTGTTGGAAAAGCATTCCAAGTGAAGCTGGTTGAGAGAATGCCAATAGAATGCAAAGCTGTAATCAAGGCAACGGGTGGCTACTTTGATTTTATTTGTTTAACACTTTTTTGGTTACTACATGATTCCATATGTGTAATTTCATCGTTTGTATGTCTTCACTATTATTCTACAATGTAGAAAATAGTAAAAATAATGAAAAACCCTTGGATGAGTAGTTTCCAAACTTTTCACTGGTACTGTACATGTCATATATTAAGAGATGATGGTGTCAACACGGCTATCGGTAATTTTGCTCAGGGCCTTTGATCTGATCCCGGGTCCCACCAAGAGGAATTACTTACCTGATGATGTAGCCCACGAGGTGATCAGTGTGAGGGAGGACGAAGAGAGACTTCCCAGACAGGTCACAGGCATTGCACAGGGAAGCAGCCCTCTCTGAAGCCACCAGGTCCTCACCTTGGCAGACAGCAGCAGCACAAATTCAGTCAGAGTCCAAGTATGCAGCCTAAACATACATTGCATGACACAATACAATCTCTACAGTACTGACATGGTTGTCAGTCCTACAGATGTAATATTGTGGCTATGTTGATCATAAAACAGTACAACAGTACAATCAACATATATGATCTGTATAACTGTAGATGCAATTACCTGGAGGAAGAGGGGTTTTCTTCTGAATTAAAACAACTGCAACCTTGGTGTTTCTTCCTTGAAGGCTTGTTCTGTGAATGGCATGACATATTCATGATATACATTGCTTCAACTCAACAAACCCACTATAGATCTTCATTGATGACCAGTGAAGAGGAGCAGTACTACTGTACCTGACTATCTCTACTTTAGTGGCACACTCAGACTGTTTCTCCTTCCAAACTGCATCATCCCAGTCCAGCTCATAGAACAGCACCAGCAAGGCAGGTACCAGGTTCAGGTGCTTGTTCATCCAGCCTGTCTTCAAGATCCCTTTGGGGATGTACCACTCATAGGAGGTTCTCTGAGAAAACAACAACAGGGTCGTATTCACTTGTAGGCATGAAACTGAAGAATACAGGTTGAAACGGGAAGGTAGCCTCGTCTACTATCTGATCGCTTGTTTACGTTTTCCATTGCACAGTTTTGCTACCGTTGTGCTTTAGTGTATACACCCCAAATGTTTGTGTTTGGGAACAAATGATGTAAGTGGGTAACCTCATCAAGCAGCACTTACTTTGGTCCTACACTTTGGGTATTCATGGTCTCCTGGAAGGACCTTGAATGAGATGGGGACCCTGTCGGCCCTCCTGTTGGCACAGAAGGCATCCCATATTGCCCTATGGATGGCGTTATAAGTTACATCCAGCCCAGTCAGGGCCACAAAGGCCATGGGCCGGCAGCACAGCTCCGGGGGCAGATCCCATTGGGTCGGACTCATCATGATTGATGCTGCTGCAATCTAAACATGGAACAGACAACACAGACTGTTTACAACTATAGATAGCTATGTACGTCTGCAATGACAGGTGCACAACATATGTTCGTATGATGAGAAATATATATATCTATTTTTTTACTTCAACAAGACATTGTACAACTGGCAGAAACAAGCAGAATTGCGAGTACATTGTGAAAAGAATCCTAAAACAGTCAAAACACAATAAACATGTGAGTCAAACAAGTATTCAGTTGTTACAGCTGATGACTGCCCTACAAATACAATCACAAAGTTGTGATTTAGCTTACAATGGCCGTATTATTAGCTAGCTAGGCACAACCACAATCACCAGAGTCAATTCAGAAAGAAAGAGGCAATAACATAGGACTGCATTGGCTCGTGGAAATAGCTGGCTACATTCACGTTGACACATTCATGTTATGATCAATTGTCGACGTACACACAGTGACAGAAATGGTAGCTTGTAGTAAAGGCGATTAACAAACTAGCTACTTACCAAGCCAGCTAATGCTAGCTAGCTAGGCAACTCGGGTAAGCTAACTGGCTGAGTGTTGCAGACCGACTGAAAAATAAAAAAAGTGCTTAGTTACATAAGTAACATTTCCAACTATGTGTCGAATTCAGAATGTACATCAGTCAGCAAACAGTAACGTTAGCAAAGCCAACTAGTTAGCCAGTGACGAATAGCTTCCTGTCTCCTGATGCCTTCTGTTGACATGTAACGTTAGCTAGCTATAGTGAACACAAACCCAGGCAGAATATTGAGTACTACCGCCACCTGTTGGACAGTCAACAAGAGTTCATGCCACTCCTCAATGTATCCAATAGGTCAAATCACACCCAATTATATTTATATCATTCGTCACACCATAACATTTTTGGACATCAAAATACATCATTTGTTTTGTCATCCAACAGTTTATTTTTGCACCAGTAAACTCTGTATGAGTAGTGTATACATGTATTTTTTGTCACTATTCCTTGTCAAAAGGTGGCAGCAATCTCCAAGTGACTTTTACAAACACCACAGAAAAAGAAATAGCTACATCCGTTTCACAATTCGCATGGCACGATGGGACGTGGGGAGCCCAGCGGTAGTGGAATTCGCCCTCTACGATAACCATACAATTCCAAGACTGAGTTATCAGCGAAAGGCCACCACACTCCGTTTCAATTTGAGGTATAATATACTCTTTCTAATGCCTTTTTTGTTGTCTCTCGTGATTACTTTAGGCGTTACGTCGGCATACAACAATTAATTTAATGGTAAGACATGTTAATTCACGATAGCTAACGTTGGGCTTGTTCGAGTGGATCACTTTTGTCAAGTCAGTGATCATCGTTGGTCATAGCCTTACAACGTGTGTTGTATTATTTAATCATTGTCCGACTTGCGGCTGCATGAATTTGACATAAATCATGTGATCTAAGGTCATGAAGTTTAGACTGCAGTCGACTGCAAGTGTCTCTAAATGTTCTTTACCAACTTCATCCTGCAGCCGTCGCCTGCATTGTGGGAGGCTCTATTGTCAACCAATCATTAGGGTGTTTTTGTTTGACTTCGCGAACGTGACCAAAGACATGACTGGAACAGGAACCAACTTTGGCGCGATTCATTTATAGAGTTACATTTGAGGCTACTATACACATTTTATTTTCTGGGACTGAGTTTGTGACATGGGAGTTGGAGCTATGTTTATTTCGACATAATAAAGATGAAATGTATAAACAATGCCAACACTACCATGTTGGTCTGAGCCTAGTTGTAAAAACTAATTTGTGTTCGGCTGTCGCAGAGCTCACTCCTAGACGTTCGTCTAAAACAAGGGGGGCAAAGTACGGCCAGCTGGACGAGAAGTTTTTTTTTTTTTTCACAATTTCGTGGTTTCCAATTGGTAGTCAGTCTTGTCCATCGCCGCAACTCCCGTACGGACTCTAGAGAGGCGAGGTTCGAGAGCCGTGCGTCCTCCGAAACACGACCCCGCCAAGCCGCAATGTTTCTTGACACAATGCCAGCTTAACCCGGAAGCCAGCTGCACCAATGTGTTGGAGGAAACACCGTACACCTGGCGACCGTGTCAGCGTGCATGCGACCGGTCCGCGATTGTGCTCAGCCTCATGGGTCTCCCAGTCACTGCCAGCTGTGACACAGCCTGGGATCGAACCCGGGTCTGTAGTGATGCCTCAAGCACTGTGACGCAGTGCCTTAGATTTCTGCGTCACCCCCACCAATAGATTTTTAACGAACATTTGGTCCCCCCAAAAATGCAGCCCTCCATTGAATGTCTAAATCCCTATGTGGCCCTCTGGCCCAAAAGTTTGCCCACCCCTGGTCTAAAACATTGGAGGTTATGAAATAACGGAGCCCCGTTCATTTTCAATTAAGTGAGCCAGGGATGTTGGGTGCTGCAAGTATGGTCAAAGGAGCATGAACAGGGCTGGACCCAAATTGGGGAAATCTTAACTTTTGTCTTGCATTTTGGGACGTCACGTTGCTATTGACCATTCAAAGCTCACTATAGTTTCCAGCCCCTACTGGATTGACTATTGATTCTTAGCACTATCTAGGCTGCTTGTTAGCACCAACATGAAGGCGACGCTAGGATGGCATTCTGAATTTACACGTACAAAGGATCTCAGACACTCTTAAACGTGCCTGTTGTCACTTGTTGTGTGAACTCCACGGGGTTCGAGAGAGCCTGTGTTTCTGGTTTTCAGGAATAAATGTTTCTGGTAGACATTAAGTGAAATCTAATGGGCTTATTTTCTGGCTTATCATTCAGATGAGAGATCCTTGTCAATGGGTGTGAGCCGGCTGGATGTTCTTTACAGAAAGCTTCTCCTCACCAAGCTTTTCATCCAAGGTTGGGGAAAGCCTGATGATCTGAAAAGGTAGCGTAAAATATGCCCACTGTCATATGGCATGGCAATCACTAGGTACATTTTCACCTAATTCTTATTTTTCTGGCAGTGTAAATTTAACCACCTTTTCATATTTCCACAGAATATTTGAGTTACGGAAAATCGTTGGCAATAGAGAGAAGTGTAAGGAACTGGTACCTAAGGACTATCCTGTGTTTATTGACAAGGTACCCCTCCCTAAAGTCTTAACAAATGCATGTTGGTCTGAACTCTTACAGTGCCTTTCCTATTTTTTTTCATTGGTCTGTAGCCTACTGAGCCATTTCACATTTTAATAATATGCACATTCACCATAAAACAGGTTTAGTCAATGGCAAACATCATGCAGTTGTATATATTTTTTGCTGTTGTCTTAGGTAGAAGACCAGTCTGACTGCAAAATACACAATGGGTATTTCATATCTCCTCTGGAGCACATTGTTCCTGGTATCTTGCCATCAGAGTCCATCAAAGCCAGGTAATGGAAATAATACTGTCACTAAATGAGTCAAATTTTGCAGATTGCCATATAGTAATAATAGACCATGTCTCCAATTACTTGGGAAAAATCTATGATCAATTTGATCTTACTTCTGAGTTTACTTTATGCAGTTTTTTTTGTCAAAGCTGGAATCGGTAGCAGTGAAACTGACAGAAAAACAGTATTCTCCTATGATTTATTTTATTTTTCCCATGATGCTGGATCCTCCTCCTGACCCGTAAAAAATACAATTCTGTCAAATATATAGTAATACAACAACAAAAAGTTGACCAGTGTTGCTGTTTCACCTTATGCAGATTTAAGTAAAGTAAGAAGCCTTGTCTGAGCCAGAACAGCCCATAGGGTAGTTTCTCCCTCCGAACAGGATGCTATCGCAGGGCCTCACCCCAAATCCATCTCCTTAATGTTAACAGCCAAGCAGAGAGGCATTGGGTCCCATTTTAAGTCTTTGGTATCAAAGCAGACACTAATCCCAAGGCCTATTTTTTTTTGTGTTTTAAGGTTCCAGTTTATAGTTCCAAAGAAGTGGAAAAACCACAAGCCAGTATGTATTCACTTGGCTGGGACTGGAGATCATGTAAGTTACATTAGCTACTAAATGCTTCATAATATTCTTTGCACTAACAGGGTAGCTACATTTGTCAATCAAATGTAATAGCTTCCCCTGATCAACTGCACAAACCAGGTATCAACCTTCTTTGATGTACAACCTCTCATAGAAAATAGCTTTATTTTCAGTTCTTCTGGAAGAGGCGGACCCTCATGGCCAGACCCATGATAAAGGAGGCAGGAATGGCTTCACTTCTCCTGGAAAACCCTTATTATATCCTTTTAATTAGAGAAATAGTAAAATAAGTATTAATATACTATTTACATTGTAAATTGTTTTTAAATATTCTTATTCCAATTCCTTAACTACGACTTGTACATGGATACCGGAAACCAAAAGAACAAGTGTAAGTCATCCCCATAACCTTGTCTTGTTTTAAAAAAAACATCTACCGTTATTCAAGTGTCATGGCAATGTCGTTATGATTTGTGCTTTATGCTTGGTGTTTGTCTAGTCGTTCCAGCCTGAGGAATGTGTCTGACCTCTTTGTGATGGGAGCAGCACTCATCCTGGAGTCTGCAGTGCTGCTCCACTGGCTGGAGAGGGAGGACTACTGGCCCCTTGGCATGACTGGTATCTCAATGGGAGGGCATGTAAGTACACGCCACACAATCATTCATTCTGTTACCAAAAGTAGACATCAGTTAAGTTCATTCTTAAAGGAGAACAATCAATGGAAGCTCTCATCTTCTCACAGATGGCATCCTTAGCTGTAACCAACTGGCCAAAGCCCATACCGCTGATTCCCTGTCTCTCCTGGACCACAGCTTCCAATGTTTTTACAACAGTAAGTATTCCTTTATCCATCTCAAATTTACAAAGCCCATTTCTCAAATTTACAAAGCCCATTTCTCAGTCTTCAATTTATTTAAAAAAACTAAAAGCCAATCAGTAAACTGCCCAAATTTGTTAAGTGCTATGCTCTGAAATACATATTTTGTGTTTTACAGGGTGTTTTGAGCAAAGCTGTGAACTGGAGGGAACTGGAGAAGCAGTATGCAATGCACTCTGTGTACGAACAGGAAATCATCAGACTGTTGGAGTACTGTGGGGTAAACCTTAATTCCATAACATAATGTTAGGTATACATATCGTACCATCTGTTTTATAGCTTGATGTCAATTCAATCAATCTTTTTTACAGCAGTTGTCATAAATGGCTTTACAGATTGGTTAATTCTTTAATAATTGATACATTATTAGTGCAGTCAATTGGTTCATAATTGACAAGACAACCTTTTATTTCAGGTTGATTCCTTCAAGATGGGTCAGGAGTTTCTAAAGAGCTCACTTGACACGCTTTCTGGTCTGGATCTCTCCACGGACATCTTGGGTCTGCATTCCCCCGAGAGGGACCGCATGGGGATGCGCACCTCTGCCCTGCACTGCCGGGCCGGGGAAGGAGCTAATGGACAGGACCACGATCATGGGCTGGACCAGATGCTTTCCTCTGTGAACATGCAGCATACCAACATCAACAAGGGCAGTGGGCGGCAGCGCCAGTCCCTCCACACGGAGTCTCTGGACTTCATGAAGGGTGTCATGGATGAGTGCACACACATCGCTAACTTCTCAGGTGAGAATTGACAGATCCCTATAGAGCTGGGACCCAAAAAATGCTGTAGTTGTGCAGTAGAACTTGTTTAGCTCAATTGAGTAACACTCAAGCCTGGCTGTCTTGGTTTTCCAGTGCCGTTGGATCCCAGTCTAATCATTCTGATACAGGCAAAGGAAGATGCTTATATTCCACGCACCGGTGTGCGCAGTCTACAAGAGATCTGGCCAGGCTGTGAGGTGCGGTATCTCAACGGTGGCCATGTCAGCGCCTACCTCTTCAAACAGGGACTTTTTCGGTGAGTAAATGGTTCCACAATTTCACAAAGAGACAGATGCCCATTGTTGCCTTTCTGTAATATTCTGAAATACTTATTTGGTATGTTTGTCTTACAGGCAAGCCATCTATGATGCCTACGACCGATACCTTGAAAAGTATTCCAATAGCTAGCCACTAAAACAGAAACTCATCCTCACAGGAAAAGGATTCCATTTTCTAATTTGTAAATAATTTCAAATTATGCAGTAGAATTTGATGACCTCAAATAGTCAAACAAATCCTGAAGGATACATTTGTAACATATCCATACACTTACAATGAGGTGCTACTGAAATGACAATAGTTTTATGTAAAAAATGGAATATTGTTTATATGGATAAATGGGTATAGATGTCTTCTAAAGCTCAAGCATGATCCCACATTTGCCAATTCCACACTTTGTGCTCCTCAACCCATCTTTATCCATGTTGTTGCCTTCACCCTTTTATTCTAGGACTAAAGGCTTTGATCAAGATGTGCCTCACTTTATCTTAACATGTTCATATCTTTCCCCCAAACCTGTCTTGCCCCACATTGAATTATTCTCAATATTTCTGATCCTCCCCTGCTCTAACATGTTATGCACCTGTTACTTCTTACAAAAGTTTAGATGGAGGATATTGTGTCAGAGCAGGCTCTCCAACACCATTCCTGGAGAGCTACCCTTCTGTGGGTTTTTGCTCCAACCCCAGTTGTAACTAACCTTATTCAGCATGTCGACCAGCTAATTATTAGAATCAGGTGTGCTAGCTGAGGGTTGGAGTTAACATAAAGGACAGTAGCTCTCCAGTATTGGAGTAAACACTGAGTTAATAGTAAATGGTCTACTCCGTCATCAACCAAATGTTTTATAAATGTCACAAATGTTCCTAAACAATGTTTTACTACTCCAGTGGACCTTCTGTTTCAACTCAGAAATAAAAAGGTCAATCTATCAATTCCTGTCTGTTTTTCATTTGCAGAAATCTAAGTAACATTACTCAAATCAGGAATGCAACTCAAGTGTTTACATGCTCATTCATACGCAGTACACAATGAACATTTATAACTGCACAGTTGACCTTCTTAGAAATAATATGAAAGTTCTGTTCAGGTCATATACGTAGTTTGTGACACCATTGGGTGTATGACATTGTACGTATCCAAAGGCAAAGTGAACAGATAAAAAACATCCCGTTTGGGCCAGATGAGCAAAATGAATGGTATCTGTACAGTTCTGTAATGATGGTTCTGATACTGTATTGAACAGTATCAAGAGCCATACAGAACTCTGGCATTTGGGCCAGAAGGATTCAGATGACATCACAGCATGGACAGACCAATTCTGGGGGTAGAATTTCTGATGTGATGACTTCACAATAGGACCACATACAGAATCTAATGGCAACAGAATAGGGCCAGATGGAATCTGGTGTAGTGGTTCTGGGGCCAGGCACAATCTGTAGCCCATAGTCATGTAGCAATAAGAGTACAACCCTATAATTTACAGCAACACTATTTTTGTTCCACAGCATCAAAATATTAAATTCCTCTACTTTCCTGTCATTCATAGTCTTTCGGCACGGTACAATAGGACACCATGGTCTTTGTAATTATCGACAGGGACTTTAAGTTAGAACCAAGGATATTGTTATATAATCGGCACGTGGGGGTGGAACCGGAAACTGTTATGACGTGTATAGTGACAGCGTCACTTTGTTATGTACACCAGCTGATCTGGCCGTAAAGACGACGATCGTCAGGACTACAGCGATCACCAGACTGCATCATAATCTATCAGATGGTTTTGCGAAATGAGCTAACGAGTGGGGGACTTTATTTATCCTTCCGGTGACATTGCTTTTCTCGTGATTATTTTGCTGTGCTTTCGGGGCCGAAAATACCTGGCTAGCTAAGGAAATTCTCACGTCTAGTTTGCTAGCGTTCAAGATGCATGTAACTAGCTACCGAAACTATTTGTGAAAATGGTGGACACCGAGAACGAATAGTTTGCCCTAAGGGCATCGGGTTGTATATTTGCCTAAAATCGGCCTTGTTTTGAGCGTCTGTACCCTGATACATATAGCTAACTAGATAAGCCTTGAAGTTGTCCTAACTGTTTACTGTAACATAAGTTGCAGTGAGTGACAACTGCTACATCGAGTAGGCTAAACAAAACCTGGAGACACCAATGAAAAGATACGGGTTCTGACCCTGCTATTTACACCGGTAACTACAGTAACCCTCTTACTGTGTAAGATGTGGTTAAAACTATTTTTTCTCCTACTGTATTTTATGGTGTTATTCGTTTTAGCCAGATTTTTTGAAGCAGTTGTCTGGTATGAAACTGGTCTTTTTGCCACCCAGTTGGTTGATCCTGTAACCCTGAGTTTCAATAAGTTAAAGACCATTCTAGAATGTCGAGGACTGGGATACTCTGGGCTTGCAGAGAAGAGGGATGTCAGAGAACTAGTCGAAAAGTCAGGTAAAGCTTTTAATGACAAACCAATGTTATCAAAACACTTGCAAATACAGTGATCTGATCTACTCTGGTTTGTTTTAAATTCCGTACAAATAAATCAATATTGGTGGTGGAAAAACTGTCTGACTGTATCAGTGCACTTGTCATTCTGAAAGCTGCTAGAAAGTGGGTCATAGTTGTCTCACTCAAAGGTTTCATGATTCACTCATACTCCTCACTTATCATGATCTGCTAGTACTCGCGTATCATGATCTGCTAGTATTTGCGTATCATGATCTGCTAGTACTCCTCACATATCACGATCTGCAACAGTACTCCTCGCATAACTGTGTTTTATTCTTCTAGGTGACCTGATGCAAGGGGAGTTGTACTCTGCCATCAAAAATGAAAAGGAGCAAGCTGAGTCCAGCACTACCTTCAGTGGGGAGATGCACTTTTATGAGCTGGTGGAGGACACCAAAGATGGCATTTGGTTGGTCCAGGTAGGTGGATATGATTGCTTTATTGCATGCCCCCTTTAGACCTCTTCCAAAAGTAATACAGAATCTTATATATTACCTCACATAGCTACAATTTAACAGAAATGTAGGAGCTCTTCCAGAAGGAAAATTTTTGAATGTTCAAAATGTTGTTGAAATTTTTAGACTAAAATAAGTAATTGTGGTATTGACTCTAACACTGTACTTTGTTCCTCAATGTCTGCTACTTTTCACATGTATTGAGGATGAAGATACATTAACACAAAACATCAAGCAGTGAAATAAATTATACAATTCCTACATTAAACGCCGATGTTAACATATCATCCTTTCTCTTTCTGTAGGTAATTGCCCAAGACCGAGATGCTCTTTTGAGCAAAGCCAACTGGGGTAAAATGGTCCAAAAGGTTTCTCAGTTTGGCATTCGCACTGGTACTTTTAACTGCTCCAGTGACTCAAGGTAAGTTGGATGCATACTTGAACTGCATAATACTTAATTAGATTTAAGTGCATGCTATTTGTATTTAGGTAGCCTAGTGGTAAGAGCGTTGGACTAGTAACCGAAAGGTTGCAAGATCAAATCCCCGAGCTGACAAGGTAAAACATCTGTAATTCTGCCCCTGAACAAGGCAGTTAACCCACTGTTCCTAGGCAGTCATTGAAAATAAGAATTTGTTCTTAACTGACTTGCCTAGTAACATATATATATATATTTTTAAAATGGATCCCCATTAGCTGCTTACTCTTCCTGGGGACTGGCGAAATTAAGGCAGTTATACAATTTTAAAAACATTGCAATATATTCATAACATATTTCACAACACACTAGGTGTGTGCCCTCAGGTCCCTACTCCACACCACATATCTACAACACAAAATTAATGTGTACGTGTGTGTATGTTATCATGTGTGTGTATGCATGTCTGTGCCTATGTTCGTGTTGCTTCACAGTCCCCTGTTCCATAAGGTGTATGGTAATTCTTCAAGTTGCATTCTGGTATAGGCCACATCAGTATTTGCATATTAGTAGCCTTGATGATGATCCTGTTATCTCTTGCAGGTATTGTCGTAAACGGGGTTGGATGAAATCCACACTTATAATGTCTGTGCCTCAGACTTATGCTTCAAAAGGAAAGGTTATGCTGAAAGAGTACAATGGCAGACGCATTGAGACCGAGCACATCTTCAAGTGGATGACGGCACACGTAGCGTCCCGTATAAAAACCATCCGCATGTCTCAGCAGCTTGTTGAAGAGTGGCACCCCAGTGAGAAGCACCCAGTAAAGATGTTCCTATTTGCCAAGCTGGCACAACCTCCAGCCTTTTTTTCAGCACTCAGTGTCAAGTTCACAGGTCGGATCGAGTTCATCTTTGTAGATGTGCAGAGCTGGGACAATATAACCTCCTTGGAAGAGATAGGTGTGCAACAGTTGCCATCGTACATCCTGAAAATGCCGGAGGGCATCTACAGATATGGGAACAGCATTGGAGAGTTCATCTCCCTACAGGCCATGGACACTTTCCTCCGTTCTGTTCAGCCAGAGGTCAATGACCTGTTTGTGTTGAGTCTAGTGATGGTCAACCTCATGGCCTGGTTGGACCTGTTCATAACACAGGGCGCCACCATCAAGCGCTTCGTGGTTCTCATCAGTACGCTGGGGACCTACAACTCCCTGCTCATCATCTCCTGGCTGCCTATCCTGGGGTTCCTACAGTTGCCATATCTGGAGGGCTTCTACGACTACAGCCTCAAGCTGTTGCGTTACGCAGACACCACCACCATCGCCTCCTGGGTGAGGACCGACTGGACCTTCTACTCCTCCCACCCCGCCCTGTTCCTCAGCACCTACCTGGCACACGGGCTTCTCATCGACTACTTTGAGAAGAAGAGGAGATGCAACAATGAAGAAGAGAACCCCAATAACTTGGAGTGGCTGTCCAGCCTCTGGGATTGGTACACCAGCTACTTGGTCCATCCCATAACCTCATTTCATAACTTCCCCAATGAGTCTGACTGGGACGATGACCCCAATTTCCTTCTGGAGAGGTTGGCCTTTCCCGATCTCTGGCTTCACCCGCTTATCCCCATTGACTACATCAACAACCTGCCCACCTGGAGGTTCAAGTGCACACAGGTCTGTGGGCCAAACTCTGAAGAGAACAGCGGCAGAGATCTGGACAGCAACATACAAAACACTACAGGAGGACAGACCCAAGGCTTAAACAGTGAGCATGAAGAACATGGCTGTGGTAAAGAGAGAGCTTGTGCCGCTGATTCATGTTGTCATTCTGAAAATGGAGGGGATGTACCATGCATGAAAAGGGAAGCACAAGAGCAACAAGCGGATTGGTCCCATTGGCCCAGTGACATGATACACTGCACAGAGTGTGTTGTGTGTCTGGAGAACTTTGAGACTGATTGCATTGTCATGGGACTGCCCTGTGCCCACGTGTTCCACCAGCAGTGCATTGTGGTCTGGCTGGCAGGTGGACAGCACTGTTGCCCGGTGTGCAGGGGGCCATCCTACAAGAGGAAGCCAGTTAGATCATCTGGTCTGGACCTACTGGAGCAGCAGGAATAGCAGAATGTTTCTGTCTGCCAACCTGCCTCTTGTCCTGCACTTAACTTATAGAAATACTTGATGTGTCCATCGTCAGTCCTTGGATCCTTGTAGTTGGTTTTCATTAAACATTTTGGTAGTGTAAACCAAACCTACACACAATAGGGTATATCCGTTGCAAGGGGAAATTTATTTCTAATACTACTAGTCTCAATAATAATAGCTTAAATAATAGATTAAATCTGGCTTTTGTTCAGATAGTTTAAATGCATTTTTGATCATCTACTATGTCATGAAGAGACCTTAATGCCCTATCTTGATGTTTTGCCCCACCCCAAAAAGTCATTTGGAGAAACAAAAGTTTCAGAACTGTTATGAACAAGGAAATCACCAGGAAACCAAGTAGGATACATTTTGTCCTCTCTTTGCACAATCTTGTCTATCAACATGGTCTACTTTATTCATGATCAGTATCAATCTGATGTGGAGTTGCTCTACTACCTAAGAATTCTATATATGGGCCTTGAAGCCAATCATTCCCAGATGTATTGAGAAAGTTATATTTCAGGCATGTGATTTGGTTTTTAAGGTTAATTGTATCAGTGCATTCTCTTACCCTGCAGCACGAAAAAGTGTTTTGTTCATAATGGAATGACCCTTGAAGCGATGTGCTATGCAGCTCTGCTGACTCCGTTTTCATGTATCGTTGGAGCATGTCAATGCCTCTTGTCTGTGTTTTTTAACAGATTAACATCATGTAGGTAGGGGACCCCAACAAGTCTATTCACTTGTTCTTGTCATCTGTGTTGTTGGAGTTTGAAAAGAGAATTGGAAGTGTTGACATGTAACATGTTACTCATTAAAATAAACAAATGTTCATGTGGAATTTCTTGTCGGTTGGTATTTGCTGGATTTCCCATTCCTGAACCCAGAAACCAGGTACCGGTTGTACAGTTTAAGTAACTACAGTTATCTCCCAGCAAACATTTGTTAAGACCACACATTTGCCATTTCGGCTCAGCCTATGACAAAATGTTCCTTGGTAAACGGATGTCCAACTCTGACTTCGCCCCATTGAAGTAAAATGATTCGATTTTACGGTAGGGATGTCCTTAGGATACCGGACAGCACTAACCATGACAAAATAACCGAAGATGATCTATTATATTGACAAGATAGTTGAATGACCACTAACAATGGCAATGCATGTCCTTGATTATTGAATGCAGGAAAGATCAGGTTGGACACGAGTGTTGCAGCGGTCTAAGGCACTGCATTACAGTGCTAGAGGTGTCATTACAGACCCTGGTTCGATCCCGGGCTGTATCACAAGGCCTGGCCGGTGTATGCTGTTATTGTAAATAAGAATTTGTTCTTAACCGACTTGTCTAGTTAAATAAATCATTCAAAAAACTATGAGTGGCTAAACACGTTACGCTGCAGTAAAATTATCTTGCGAAAGTTTCTGTACATGAGAGATTAATGAGTGGGCAGATGCGTGTGTGAACAACAGCTACGACTAAGTCGTTTTCCCCAAAGCTGCCGGTGTTGTGCCAAATCTCCCTAATGTCTACTAATGTCTGCAGTTTTCGGTTTGGCTATTTGTTTGAAATGTATTAGTCTATAAATAAATCTCTTTGCCAAAATTCATCATCTCTCTCATGTATTATTTGACTAGTAACTGAAATGTTTATTGCTTGCCTACATCTTACTCCCTCCTATGTTTAATATAACACACATTAATGATTCATTTCGGTTGCCTATCCTGACGAAGTTTGTTCTATAGAAAGTATTTGACTCTGATGTGTGCCACAAAGTATTTGAATCTAGTGACTCCTTCATTTTGTGGCTAGAGTCAAATACTTTCTGTGGCACACAATACTGGTCAACAAGAGCTACCAAAATTATATGAAGTGTGCCAGGCCTTGCATTCCCAAGATAGAAGGGGGTAGGGGAGGATTTCGGCAGGCAATAAAATGGCCTTGCCCGAAATCTCCCTCCCTCTTCTAATTTCCTTAATTTTATCACGAGTCAAGTACTTTCTATAGAACAAACCGAAATGAATAATTAATGTATGTGTGTTATATTAAACTTATAGGAGGGAGTAAAATGTAGTCAAGCAATACACATTTCAGACCAACTACTAGTCGAATAAGACATGGGAGAGATGACGAATTTTGGCAAAGATATTTATTTATAGATTAATACACTTTAAACTAATCGAAAAATGCAGACATTACTAACTAGTGTCTCCTCCTCGATCAAACAGACATAAAAAAATAAAATGAAACGCAGCCTAACGGAATCATTGACAGCTGCCTTGGAAAAAAATGCTTTCTGCTACTAAGATCAGTAGGCTAAACTGTCAACGGAG
Organism: Oncorhynchus nerka; assembly: GCF_034236695.1. Lineage (NCBI taxonomy): Eukaryota > Metazoa > Chordata > Actinopteri > Salmoniformes > Salmonidae > Oncorhynchus > Oncorhynchus nerka. The sequence continues at coordinate 24,076,370 of NC_088400.1, forward strand.
TGAAGAGTAGGGGGGAGATTTTTCGGCAAAACACCTGAATGCCACGTGCGATCAAATAAGTATGGCATTCGACACTCATATGTCTCCATATAACGAAATTGCTTATCTCACCAGGACATTTTGGCGGAGTAATGCTGCAATCAAGACAACTTCGAATTCGGAGGAAAAAAATGAACTCATGACGTCAGTGATCTTCAGGTCTGGAAAGATGCCTGAGTTTCCGATTTGGAATTGCGGTTGATGACCGAAACGATTTTCCCAGTCGGAGCTTGTTTTTTCCGAGTTCCCAGATTTCTTGAACACACTGAAGTCGGAAGTTAGAGATTTCCGAGTTCCCAGTGTTTTTGAACGCGACATTCCTCTGCCAAAGATAATTTGTTGCAATGTCACTAGTTCTGTTTTTCAAGTATGATAGGGATGTTTTTATAAATATTAAACTTTATTTAACTAGGCGAACCCCTCATACCCTGACCGCGTTGGGTCCTGACCGCGTGACACCTCTAGCTCTGCGATGTAGTTCCTTAGACCGCTGCACCACTCGGGAGACCGAAATGTTGATAGCTTTTGCAACACCATAGATTTTTGTGGGAAAGGGCTCACATTATGAACGCGTCATACATTGTTTTATATGCCTTTGCAATCAAAAGAAGAAAAAAAATGTGAAATATTTGTTCCAATGGTAACCAAAAATATGATGCATATATATTGATGTGTTCTTCAGCTATAAACGAAAGAGCTATGAACCCGTGACGTAATGCTTTCTTTTCGCAGTTGGGCGTACTCGTAGAGAATAATAGAGGCCTCTAGTGGCCAAAAGGCTATTTTAGCATGAGCAACGCCATTGAGGGCTTCCAAACAAGCTTCCGCCATTTTACAGGAGTCAGAGTAGTCAACTGGGTGGGGATTCCTATTGAAGTTAACCTCAATGGTGCTGCCCGGGCTGTCACGTACGCCATAATGACACAGATATAAAAATTGGGCCTCTATCTAGCTCTATGGCCGTACCCATTGCGCATGCGCACCCCTTCGACTGTGTGTCACCCTCGGCGAAACGGTGTTTGGAAGTATCTCGTGTGTTTTAATGCTTGAGATTGACAGTTTTTATCATGCTTTGCTAAATTGAAACAGTTTGTCATAAATAACGAAGAAAGGGAGTACCAACAACAATGCTGCGTGTCTGCTTGAAAGGGGCAAATTCTGCAGCGCGGGTAAGTATCACTGTTCTAAATGGAACATCTAGTTAGCTAGCCTGCTAGCTATGCTAGCCGAGCGGTCATTCAGTGACCCAGAGACAGGGCCTACACCACTGTGCTTGTTGTTGGGAGAAATAAACAGTTTACGTCTTCAGACATGTTTTACGACCTCTCCTCACAACATATAGTGTACGGAAAGGTGGGAATTCAATGCCATAACATAAAGTGTCATGTTAAATGCCTTCATTAAAAGAAAGCTGCGCTAAACTTAGGCTACTGAACGTAATTTGACGCAAATCTTGTAATTTAATGCAAATCACGTAATTACGTAGTGGAAAGAGGCGTATTTCTATTGATTGACTGCACTGCCCTCCGAATAAAAAAGACTCGAGAGTGACACGAGCGCGCACCAATGCACACCGTAGAATTGGAGGCGGGTCTCGGTTGTTGTATCCATTTTTGTATTAATGTTGTGGACATGTGTGATAACGCATATGTTGTAGTCAAGTTGTTTTGCTACACGTTCAAGTATCTAATGTGTAGGGGAAATGCGGTCTCTGCTACCGTTTCCTAGCACAATCCGTTTCATTTCAACTAGCTACTTGAAAAAGAAAGGACAAATGCACATTCATATCAAGGGGACATGACCTTGGCAAATTCTTAGTTCATAGAATGACCTGAAGAAAGTAGCTTTTGTTTGTGGAAATTTTTCCATTGCACACAACTGATTAATGAGCTTTTCTTGTCCGCTATCCTATTTTAATAGAACAAGTGCTTGTGTATTTTGTATAGGTCCCATAATAGACATGTGGTGCTCCTGTGGATAGTGCATGTGTATGCTGATCTTCTCCTTTCCATAGAAATGCCTGTGTGGGAATGGTGTCCCCCTTCACCCCCTCCAGCAATGTCGTAGCTACACTTCAGGAGGCTCAGGGTAGGTGACTTGCCTCCTGCTGAGTTACTTAAGTGGCCAAATGCTGCATTGAGCTGTTTATGTTAATTGATAGAGCAGCTACCTTACTGTCCTTGACCCTTGCTTGTAAATAAATCAAAGAGATGAAGGAGTAAGTTACCCTAAAGCTGCACACAAGCACTAAAGCCATTCTCAATGTGATATTCCCTTTTATCATTCTGAATGGCAGCTGCTTTGTTTGCTTTCTTGTGTGTTTGAATATCTTACATTTGACTGTACTTGCAGGTCTTCTGCAGGAAAGATTGTAGCTGCCAGTGTCCTCACTGTGGGTGGAGGAGTTGGTGGCACAATTCTATATGCCAATTGGGATCCCAAATTCAGGGCCAATGTTGAGAAATCCATACCATACTCAGATCAAGTGTTTGGACTGGCTCTTGGCCCAGCAGCACCTCCACCTGTTATAAATAAACCAGTAAGTCAAACAACCCGTGTTCTAGAGCACATTTTGAGGAGTCATAGTTTGTCATTCGTGTCATTAAATTTGACTTAGTTTGTTGTCAAACACAAGCTAGCTCATCTAACAAAAGAACCACGTACAGATGTTCACATTCAATTCAATCTTCCCTGACACTATTATTCTATTACTGTCCTGAAGAGAAAGGTTGAACCTGTTCAGATTTCCTCCATGTCTGAAGTGTGGAAAGACTCGAAGCAGCCAAAGGCCAAAGAGGTTGAGAAGAAAGCAGAGCAGCCAGATGCTGAGGGACCCCCTGCTCCAGCACCTCAGGAGACCCTAGAGGGTGAGTTACAGCTGTGCTTGAGAGAGCTGATGTACTTCATGCTCTCTGAGGTGTTGAAAAAATATTATCTTGTGAGTCAAGTACTAAGAATGTTGGCACACCATTGTTTTTAAGACTATTCAATTAAGAGGGACCAGGTGCTTAATGGGAATATCATCCATTAGACGTTGCATGCTTCTGGAATCAAAATTTTCACAACAAACCCATGTCTTCTCTCCGTTGTTGAACTGAAATGATCTGCTGAAATTGTGTTGTGTACTTGGGATGGTTTACTTCATTGTTCTTACAAATACAAATGGACTTGCACTGTTAAGTTTTCTTGCTATCAATCGATGCATGATTACACTTTTCAGGTTAGCAGAGTTATCCTCTAAATCACTGAACAGTGCATAATCGCATGGTATTTTATGCCTTTAGATCTATTTATGCGATTATAAAATCTTAGTTTTCCCCTCAAGTGGGTATCTTTTTGGAGAGAAAGTCCTTCATTTACTCATGATTTTCTTTCTTAGCTAATTGTTCAATATCTTGACATGTGGCAAGTTTCCTAATTAGCTGATGGCTTTACCACGGTGGTCATTAGACCTCTGCAGAACTTTCAATGTTATTTAGCTAGGTTAACTATTTTTTTGTTTAAGGGCCTTGAGTCTGTCTGTGGTGTTGATAAAATTGGGATCCCATCAAACCAGTGAAGGACGTGACTTGATAGGAACTGAGTATTTCATCTCAACTTAATGAGTCTTCAGTACTGAAGTAGAGGAATGTGATGCAGGTCACATGTCTGCTGTGGGTTTTGAGAAGACCGGTTGACGATCAGGTGACCGATCTCGTCTGTCAGTGTAAATCACTGGAGTGAGATGATGGGTATCTTTCCTGTGTTACTTTAGTTTTGCCTTCTTATCTACAGCTATGCTATGAGTCAGTATTGCTGCTGTGTTCTTGTGTGCTAGTTCCATATGTCCTGTTGGTTACCATTACATGGCCTTACCAAGAAGACCAGTCAGTCCACTGATGTTGAGCTCCACTGTGTTGTTGCAGAAGCTTCTGCTCAAGTGGCACAAATCCTTTCAGCCATCGGCGAGGTGCCCTCTGTGCCAGCCCCTGGAACCCACGAGGCAGAGGCTGTGCCTCCCCCAGCCGCCCTCAAGGGGGTCCCGGCAGGTCAGAACCGGGTGGATACAGCCTCCCCTGCATGGGTGCATGGCGCTCTCTCTTTCACTAATATAGGGGGTCCTAGGGTGCATGGGTCCATGCTCTATGCCTGCTCTTCTCTAATACTTGTTTTTCTTTCCTGTTCATTATTCTCCTGGTGATTTTATTTGCCATCTCACCCTTTCACCTCTGTTTACTGTACACCTCTGCATAAAGACTCTTCATGCTGTCCCCTTCTAGCCCCTAAACTAATCACTTACCCCTCACAAAACCCTTAATCCTAGATTGCACTAGCTTGTAATGCATATGATATGTATCTGTATTACTCTGCAATTTGTTGTATTTAGAGGTTATATGCTGTGAATGAGTGAGTTGTTCATGTTAGTGGGTATTTTACTGTACCCGTTCATGCCATACTACAGCCGTGGCGAAAAGTTTTGAGAATTACACAAACATTAATTTTCACAAAGTCTGCTGCCTCAGTGTCTTTAGATATTTTTACAGATGTTACTATGGCATACTGAAGTATAATTACAAGCATTTCATAAGTGTCAAAGGCTTTTATTGACAATTACATGAAGTTGATGCAAAGAGTCAATATTTGAGGGGTTGACCATTCTTTTTCAAGACCTCTGCAATCCGCCCTGGCATGCTGTCAATTAACTTCTGGGCCACATTCTGACTGATGGCAGCACATTCTTGCATAATCAATGCTTGGAGTTTGTCAGAATTTGTGGGTTTTTGTTTGTCTACCTGCCTCTTGAGGATTGACCACAAGTTCTCAATGGGATTAAGGTCTGGGGAATTTCCTGGCCATGGACCCAAAATATTGATGTTTTGTTCCCCGAGCGTGATAACTAAGTGTAGTTATCACTTTTGCATTATGGCAAGGTGCTCCATCATGCTGGAAAATGCATTGTTCGTCACCAAACTGTTCCTGGATGGTTGGGAGAAGTTGCTCTCGGGGGATGTGTTGGTATCATTCTTTATTCATGGCTGTGTTCTTAGGCAAAACTGTGAGTGAGGCCACTCCCTTGGCTGAGAAGCAACCCCACACATGAATGCTCTCAGGATGCTTTACTGTTGGCATGACACAGGACTGATGGTAGCGCTAATCTTGTCTTCTCCGGACAAGCTTTTTTCCAGATGCCCCAAACAATCGGAAAGGGGATTCATCAGAGAAAATGACTTAACCCCAGTCCTCCGCAGTCCAATTCCTGTATCTTTTGCAGAATATCAGTCAGTCCCTGATGTTTTTCCTGGAGAGAAGTGGCTTCTTTGCTGCCCTTCTTGACACCAGGCCATCCTCCAAAAGTCTTCGCCTCACTGTGCGTGCAGATGCACATGCCTGCTGCCATTCCTGAGCAAGCCTTTAAGTTCTTGATGATCCGATAAATGGTTGATTTAGGTGCAATCTTACTGGCAGCAATATCCTTGCCTGTGAAGCCCTTTTTGTGCAAAGCAATGATGACGGCACGTGTTTCCTTGCAGGTAACCATGGTTGACAAAGGAAGAACAATGATTCCAAGCACCACCCTCCTTTTGAAGCTTTGTCTGTTATTTGAACACAATCAGCATGACCGAGTGATCTCCAGCCTTGTCCTCGTCAACACTCACACCTGTGTTAACGAGAGAATCACTGACATGTCAGCTGGTCCTTGTGGTGTGGCTGAAATGCAGTGGAAATGTTTTTGGGGGATTCAGTTCATTTGCATGGCAAAGAGGGACTTTGCAATTCATCTGATCACTCTTCATAACATTCTGGAGTATATGCAAATTGCTATCATACAAACTGAGGCAGCAGACTTTGTGAAAATTAATATTTGTCATTCTCAACTTTTGGCCACGACTGTACAGTGTAATCTGTAGTAGCAGGTAAGCGCTACATGTATGTGTGAATGGAATGTAGGGCATGTGTTTTTGTGGCCATGATTTTGTCTGCAGAGCAAAATGTACTGAGTGTGTTCTGTATTCCCCTAGCGGCAGCCAAATGTACTGAGTGTGAACATGAGCCTGCAGTGAAGGAGCGTCCTGAGGGTGAAGTGGCTGCCCGTCTTGCTGAGCAGGATAAGGCTGAGCAGGACCTCCTGACATGTAGGTGTCTCATCTTTCTCTGTCACCTTTTGCTATGAGTTATGGAGCCTGATACACCGTAACAACATGCATTTACTCTGGCTTAAACATTACGTACAATGAAGACAAATGCAATACATGAGTCAATGAGTACAGTGGACGCATGGTTATTTTCAGCAGATTGCCATTGATGCATGGTTTTGTTACATTATGGAGTGCAGGTTTGACATGGGGATTGCTTATATGGCATCATGATTGACAAACAAGGTAACAAGGCCGTGTGTGTGTGTACTGTTGCAGCTCTGTCATCCAATCTGGAAGATGCTCTGGGCAGCACAGCCAAGGTGACCCTGCAGGCCATCGGTGCTCAGGAGGCAGCTCTGCAGGCCATTGCCCAGCACACCCGCCAACTGAGGGAGGCCATGGAGGCTGAGGTGAGGAAGGGACATGTCTTCAAAAACAACCCAAACTGGCGAGATTTTTCAAAATATTTTAGCCTCGTATTACATTCACCTTCTGTTGCGAATGTTTGTTTTGTGACCCTGAAACTGAAGAAGGCCTCAGTGTCTGAGGAGAGGAAGGGACAAGGGTACACATTCTGAAAGTGTAACCCAAACTGTTGTGATGCCCTAATTAAATCCAAATCCTTTGTAGATGTTTGTTTTGTTAGCCATCGGAGGCAAGGGAGGGGGCTGAGGTGAGGGGGTGGACATATTCTCAAGTGTGAAAAGGGAGTTCTGCTAGCTTTTCAAGTCTAGCAGTTTTTCATTACATTAAAATAGTGCTGCACGATATAGGCAAAATATCCTATTGCAATTATATTTTTTCTTATTTTGCAAAACCGATATGAGTTGCAATGTTGCAAAACGCTTGGGTGAACTCTTGGAATATAGTGCTGTTGAGCATGACAAAGAGAATGCCGCAGTTATTTTCCATCCCCAGTCTCTATCAGAATGGGGCATTGCACAAACGAGATGCTGCAGTAGATCTGGACCACCACAACTCGCACCTCCTATTTTCAGAGAATAAGATCAAGAGAATAAATCTTTAGGGATCTGCGTCCCGTCAACGGGACAGTTGTAAATCATGCAGTGCCTTGTCACGATCGTAGATTTTAGAAAAACAACACATTTCGGTACATATAAGTATCTTATATCGGCTGAAAGCTTAAATTCTTGTTAATATAACTGCACTGACTATTTTACAGTAGCTATCATGGCTATAAAAAAAATGCCATGTTATTGTTTGAGGAGCGCTAACAACAAAACAATTTTTTTCACCGCAATAGGTTTGATAAATTCACCTCTGAAGGTGAAATGTGTACTTCTGAAATCTTGCTCTAATTTATCATCCAAAGGGTCCCCGAGAGAACATGACGTTTTGTTAGATTAAATCATATCCTTCATATCCTAAAAAGGTCCATATAGCATGCACGATAATTTTTGTATTTCCACTCGTTCAATTTTCTAAGAAAGGAATCTATGAAAATCTTACCGTAATTGTTGTTTCAAACCGTTCACATTTGTATGCATTCCTCAGAGATCCTAGAACGTAACCAGACTTCACTATATCATTAGGGGTGTAGTATATCCTATAGAACACCACATTTGGTCAGAGAGCAACGCTTTCATGGCACGCTGATGACGCGGCTGGTGTTCACTTGATCGACTAACTTTGTCAAATAGGCACCAATCGGGTTCAAACTAAGCTAGCTAGATAGCCAATGAGTTGGGCTTTACGGGAGTATCCGGAAACCCTGTATCTGTGGCTAAATGTAGCTGCTAACCTTGTGCGACAGTGTGCCTTTTCCTTTTGGACAAGAATTATAAGAATAAAAAGAGTTATGAAAACTGGGTGTTTTGCAAATGTTGAACTTAAAATATGGCTACTAATACTGGAAAAGCTAAATCAAAGTCCAAGTATACAGATTTGATGATATTCTTGCAGAAAAATGTTATGTGAATGTAAACGTCTCCTTCACGATTTTCCCAAATGTAACTTGGTGACGTCACACTAAATGTCATGTAGTTTGCTCATACTTCAAGTTATCCGTCTGAAAATTTGAACATGCACTGTTGCCATCTTATTGACACCATCAGAATTAGAAGCAGGGTGATGGTTAGATTTGGGACCTTTCTGTTGCATTTCAAAGATGGTGGTAGAAAAAGAAGAGAAATGTTTTTCTTCTACCAGATCTATTGTGTTATATTCTACCTCATTCACATTTCCACAGACTTCAGTGTTTTCTTTCAAATGATACCAAGAATATGCATATTCTTGCATCAAGGGACTGAGCTACAGGCAGTTAGATTTGGGTGTCTCATTTTAGGTGAAAATTTTAAAAAAGGGGGCTACCCCTAAGAACAAACGTTATCATACAGAACACGTATGTTTGTTTATTTGAAAGCAGCAGCATTTTTTTACGCTCTGCATCATGTTTGGAAAGATATGTAGTGTGTGTGCATGCAGAGTGAATATTGCAGCCTTTTGCAATATGGCTATTTCTATATAATATACCTGATATGGATGTGCATAAATGTGATTTTAATAATTAAATATATTGCCCAGCCCTAATACAAACATTTGTATTGTGAATCATTCATGATGTGAATTTGTTTTTTTTAGGCACCCCCTGATAAGAAGTCTACCCAGTGGAGAGTCCTGGAAGATGCACTGAGTGAACGCAGCCGATCAGTAGACGAGGCTGGAGCAGCCGTCCTCAAGGCCAAGTAAGAGCCGCTTGATAATTTATTAACATTATGTTGTGGTCACTAGTATACACTACTTTATTTTGTTTCAGCCGATTTGATAATACATTTGGTGATATTAAAGTTTGAAGTGGTGTATTTACTATTTTATGCTCACTAAAATGAACTTATAGTTAAAAAAACAAGAGATGTATCTCAATAATGGTTGTTGATGCCGAAAAGGCTTTCAACCGGCTTTAATGGATTTTCCTATTCAAAACTTTGGAAGCTTTCAACTTTCCAGCTGAAATGAATTGTATAAAAAGATATAACTGTCCTAAAGAAAAAATATACACACATGATGCATTTTCTGATGAAATTGCTTTAGGAATGGGCACAAGAAAGAATGTCCCCTCTCCCCCTTCTTGGCAATTGAACCGCTTGCAGAAATAATTAGACCGGACCAAACGTAACAGGTATTGGTAAACATAAATATAAACTAAATGTATTTGCAGATCTCCTGCTGTACCTGACCAATATTGAAAACTCAATGCCCCCTAAAAATATTTTCAGGATAACCTAAAATCTCAGGATAAAACATGCATGTGGAAAAAATGAAATGATGGCAATAAGAAAAAGCATAACTCATGATCTTACAGTGGACCACAAAAAAATCTAACAGTTGCACCAGCATGGTTTAAATGAATCGAGGTTTTGTAAATCTAGGTTTATTAATCAGATGTGTTGTACCACTTACATTTACTTATCCAGATTAAACATTACAATGACTCTGTAGTCCATGCCTTTTGGGAATGCTATAAAGTCCTTAAATTATGGGCGGAGTTAGAAAGTTGGCTGTTAGAAGTATTGCAATGTAAATGTATTTTAATCCGCATATTTCAAATCAAATTGTATTTGTCACGTGCCGAATACAGTGTAATGCTTACTTACAAGCCCCTAACCAACAATGCTTTACCACTTTTTTTCCTGAACTTATTAAGTAGAGAATAAAAGTAACAAATATTTAAACGGCAGTAAAATAACAAGCGAGGCTAAACACAAGGGGTATGGAGTCTATGTGCTGGGGTACCGGTATACAGTGGAGCAAAAAAGTATTTAGTCAGCCACCAATTGTGCAAGTTCTCCCACTTAAAAAGATGATGAGAGAGGCCTGTAATTTTCATCATAGGTACACTTCAACTATGACAGACAAAATGAGGGGGGGAAAAAATCCAGAAAATCACATTGTAGGATTTTTAATGAATTTATTTGCAAATGATGGTGGAAAATTTGGATATAAAAGCAACGTCAATTTACCAACATTATGACCAGGAATACAACTTTCCCGAAGCGGATCCTCTTTGTACCACCACCCAGGACAATGGATCTAATTCCAGAAGCCGACACAAAACAACGGTGCCGCAGACGGCGTGGTCTCCTGGTCAGGCGCCGTAGACGTGCACATCGCCCACCTCTCCCAAGTGTACTACGTGTACCTAACCATAAACACCAATGCCTTTCTTAAAATCAATACACAGAAGTATATATTTTTAAACCTACATATTGAGCTAAAAGAAATCCAGGTTAGCAGGCAAGATTAACCAGGCGAAATTGTCACTTCTCTTTCATTCATTGCACGCAGAGTCAGGGTATATGCAACAGTTTGGGCAGCCTGGCTCATTGTGAACTAATTTGCCAGAATGTTATGTAATTATGACATAACATTGAAGGTTGTGCAATGTAACAGGAATATTTAGACTGATGGATGCCACCCGTTAGATAAAGTACGGAACGGTTCCGTCTTTCACTGAAAGAATAGTCTTGTTTTCGAGATGATAGTTTCCAGATTTGACCATATTAATGACCTAAGGCTCGCATTTCTGTGTGTTATAATTAAATATATGATTTGATAGAGCAGTCTGACTGAGCGATGGTAGGCACCAGCAGGCTCATAAGCATTCATTCAAATGGCACTTTCATGCGTTTTGCCAGCAGCTCTGCTGTTTATGACTTCAAGCCTATCAACTCCCGAGATTAAGCTGGTGTAATGATGTGATGTGAAATGGCTAGCTAGTTAGCGGGGTGCGCGCTAATAGCGTTTCAAACGTCACTCGCTCTGAGACTTGGAGTAGTTGTTCCCCTTGCTCTGCAAGGGCCACGGCTTTTGTGGAGCGATGGGTAATGCTGCTTCGAGGGTGGCTGTTGTCTGTGTTCCTGGTTCGAGCCCAGGTAAGGGGCGAGGAGAGGGACGGAAGCTATACTGTTACACTGGCAATACTATAGTGCCTATAAGAACATCCAATAGTCAAAGGTATATGAAATACAAATGGTATAGAGAGAAATATTCCTATAATAACTACAACCTAAAACTTCTTACCTGGGAATATTGAAGACTCATGTTAAAAGGAACCACCAGCTTTCATATTCTGAGCAAGGAACTTAAACGTTAGCTTTCTTACATGGCACATATTGCACTTCTCCAACACTTTGTTTTTGCTTTATTTAACCAATTTGGACATGTTTCATTATTTATTTGAGGCTAAATTGATTTTATTGATGTATAATATTAAGTTAAAATAAGTGTTCATTCAGTATTGTTGTAATTGTCATTATTACAAATCCATTTTCAAAATCGGCCGATTTAATCGGTATCGGCTTTTTTTTGTCCCCCAATAATTGGTATCGGCGTTGAAAAATCATTATCGGTCGACCTCTAGTCTCAACCCCGCTCTGTGTAACTGGGTCCTGGTCTGACGGGCCGCCCCCAGTGGTGACGGTAGGAAACAACAACTCCACTTTGCTAACCCTCAACTCTGGGGCCCCACAAGGGTGTGTGCTCAGTCCCCTCCTGTACTTCCTTTTCACCCACAACTGCGTGGCCATGCACGCCTCCAACTCAATCATCAAGTTTGCAGACTACACAACAGTAGTGGGCTTGATTACCAACTGCAAAGAGAGAGCCTGGTACACCCATCTACTGTCCGGAGAAGTCTGGTCAGAAGTGACCTTCATGGAAGACTTGCAGACAAAAAGCCATACCTCCGACGTGGAAACAAGGCCAAGCAACTCAACTATGCACGAAAACACAGGAACTGGGGTGCAGAAAAATGGCAGCAGGTGCTCTGGACTGATGAGTCAAATATTTGGCTGTAGCAGAAGGCAGCTTGTTTGCCGACGGGCTGGAGAGTGGTACACGAATGAGGGTCTGCCGTCAACAGTGAAGGATGGTGGAGGTTCCTTGCAAGTTTGGGGCTGCATTTCTGAAAATGGAGTTGAAGATTTGGTCAGAATTAATGGTCTCCTCAATGCTGAGAAGTACAGGCAGATACGTATCCATCATGCAATACCATCAGGGAGGCATCCGATTTCCCCAAAAATTATTCTGCAGCATGACAACGACCCCAAACAGTTCTTAATGACTTTCGCTGTATCTTCAGTGTAAAGAAGAACAAGGAGTCATGGAAGTGATGGTATGGCCCCCACAAAGCCCTGATCTCAACATCGAGTCTGTTTGGGATTAGAAGAGAGAGAGAAGCACCTGAGGCTGCCAATATGTTTGGGCCAACCTACCTGCTTAGTTTCTTCAAACTGTGCAAGTGTTCCTAGAAGAATTAATGCTGTTTTAAGGCAAAAGGTGGTCACACCAAATAATATTGATTTTGATGTTGATTTTTCTTCTGGTAACTCACTTTGCATTTTGTTAATTGATAAATGTGTTCTATTAACATGTTTATTTTTGAAAGCATTCTTTACACCATTTTTTTTCACACCTGCCTTAAACCTTTGCAGTACTGTATATATTATTTTATAAAATTATACAACAGAAAACTAACTTTTAAAGGATCAATGACTCTGTGCGTTCTATGTTTGGCTTTGTGCAAGAGGGATTCATTCTGCATCTCTGGTGTTTAGGGCTGAGCTGGACAAGCTGAGAGGAGTGATCGATGGAGCCAAGCACTTAAAGATTGCTGCAGCCCGGCCATCTATCCTGGCTGCAGAGGAGAACCTTCACAGCATGGTGGTAGATCTGGACAGCGTGGTGACCAGGGTAAACTGGCCCTGTTTTACACTGTTAACACATGGGTTGCATTCCAACCTATTTCATATGCTGAAAAAAAGTTAACGCAACATGAAAGTGTTGTACCCATTTTTTTCAATAGATCGAATCAAAGATCCCCGAAATGTTCCATAACCACAAAAAGCTTATTTCTCATATTTTGTGTACAAATTAGTTTACATCCCTGTTAGTGAGCATTTCCCCTTTGCCAAGATAATCCATCCACCTGACAGGTGTGGCATATCAATAAGCTCAATAAGCTAATTAAACAGCATGATCATTACACAGGTGCTAAGGAGTATTTCTCTCTTTCGTAAAGTCCTTTTGTGGGGAAAAACTAATTCTCAGTGGCTGGGCCTTGCTCCCCAGTGGCTGGGCCTGGCTCCCCAGTGGCTGGGCCTGGCTCCCCAGTGGCTGGGCCTGGCTCCCCAGTGGCTGGGCCTGGCTCCCCAGTGGCTGGGCCTGGCTCCCCAGTGGCTGGGCCTGGCTCCCCAGTGGCTGGGCCTGGCTCCCCAGTGGCTGGGCCTGGCTCCCCAGTGGCTGTCCTTCTATGAGCTGTAACTCAGTAAAATCTTTGAAATTGTTGCTTTTATCTTTTTGTTTTTGTTTGTGTATATATATATATATATATATAAGTGCACCACTTGCGTCAAATGTAGTGCACTACATGAAGAATAGGGTGTTATTTTGGACACATACATAGAATGGTCAATACTGTCTCTCTTACGTCATACTCTGCATACTTATCTTTCTGGTTAGATGTCTGTTTAACCTATCATGGTGCATCGTTACTGCAGGTCCAGACAGCCCAGTCTGAGGCTAAGATTGTGTCCCAGTACAGCGAGCTGGTGAACGAGGCCAAGGCCCAGTTCCAGAAGGAGCTGAACAGCATCACTCCAGAGATCCAGGCCAACTGGAAGGGACTCAGTAAGTCAGCTTCATCCCTACATCTTACTCCCATTACCCACCCACATTTTAACAGTTCGGCTTTGCAGTAAGCCTTTGAAAAACTTTGCACAGCATCAATAACATGCTTAGGTTCAGTTAGTCTTTCTGCGACTCTTCTTCTCCTTGTCAACCGTATTGGAGAAGGTTCAAGCCCCCCCACCCTCGAGTTTTGAGATGAGAGGATGCAAGGAAAGATAACTGGTTTAGGCCATAGAACCATGGAGAGAGGGGGGCACAGGATAAATCGGCTCTTAAATTCACGGACTGGCCTCGGCCGTCTCCCAGCAGGGAAGCTGACTCAAGATGACCTCAACTCCCTGATTGCTCATGCCCACCGACGCATTGACCAGCTGAACCGAGAGCTGGCTGAGCAGAGGGTGAGGGAGCAGATCCACATCGACTCTGCCCTAGAGCAGCAGAAGCTGGAGGACAAGAAGGCCCTGGAGGTGGCCATCTCCACCGCCCTGGAACACAACCGAGAACAGATGCGTCTGGAGCAGGAGAAGAAGGTGAGCTCAAGGGCCTTTCTTTATTTGTCTACGGTCTTTGCCTTGTTACAGGGCAGCGTTCATCTGTTTTGATGGCTGGACATTTCCTTTCCTCGCACAGTAGGTTGTAGCAATCTAGCTAAATGTTTTCTCTGTTGGACACACGAGTAGAATGAGACCCATCTGTGTCCATCACTAGGTAGAGGAGACTCGGGAGGTGATGGAGGCAGAGATGCGGACCCAGCTGCGTAGGCAGGCTGCAGCACACACAGACCACCTGCGTGACGTCCTCAAGGTGCAGGAGCAGGAACTGCGCTCCGAGGCAGAGGAGGCAAGTATATCCATATTAAACATCCCATCTACTGTGACACATAACCACAGCCTATCAAACATCCTTCATATTGAAATCCAGGAGGTAAGTTTAGCCATCCAACAAACCAGTTTATTCATTGTTTTGAGTGCTTGTCACTGCTACAGCTGAACTACTTCCTGTTAATATTTAACAATGCAAACATTAAGAACCCATAAAATCATATTTAATGCTAACTGAATGAACATGATTTTAATTGTCTCCAGATCCTGAACAGCTCGTTGATGGAGAAGGAGACAGAGTACCGTCGTCTGACACAGGACCAACTGGACAGCTTCACCCTGGACATGAATGCAGCTTACGCCAGGCTCAAGGGCATGGAGGAGGCCATTGACAGTGAGTGAGACAGACACACGCTTTTGTGGTGGGTTCTGTACGAGATACTAAAGTGTAGTCATGTTACCCTACAGGTCATGTTATAGCAGAGGAGGAGGCCCGTAAGGCCCATCAGCTGTGGCTCTCAGTGGAGGCTCTGAACTACACTCTGAAGACTGCTGCCCTAAACGACCCCACCGAGCCCCTAGAGGGCGCCGTGCAGGCCATCAAGGAGAGCTGTGCCGAGGATGAGTTTGCCCAGGCCCTGGCCACTGCCTTGCCCTCAGAATCACTCAGCCGAGGCGTCTACAGCGAGGCCTCTCTCCGCGCCCGCTTCTACGCCATCCGCCAGCTGGCCCGCCGTGTGGCCCTGATTGACGAGACCCGCAACAGCCTCTACCAGTACTTCCTATCCTACCTGCAGGCCATGCTGCTCTTTGAGAAGGCACAGGAGGCTCCCCCCGCCAAGCTGTCTGCCGAAGATCTCGACACATTCAAGCTGCTCTCCTACGCTGCCTACAGCCTGGAGCATGGAGACTTGGAGTTGGCCGCCAAGCTTGTCAACCAGCTGAAGGGCGAGTCGCGCAGGGTGGCTCAGGACTGGCTCAAAGAGGCCCGGCTCACACTAGAAACGAAACAGGTGGTCAGCCTCCTGTCTGCATACGCTAATGCAGTGGGGTTGGGCACTACCATGGCGCCTTAGCTGAGTCCAGGTCATGGGAGTGTCCCCATCTGCATCAACAGCAAGCTCTGCCCTCTCCATGAGGAGTTAATTTATGAATAGAAGAAATCTGTTTGAAGCACCACTATACCACTGATGGGTGTATCCCAGAAATGTATTAAAACATGCCCTCTCTTTAGAACCTTCCCAAGCATCTACAAGAAAATGACTTACTGAGTAGTACTAATGCATTTGATGTACCTGTGGTCTCAGCAGGTGTAATGGATGAGATCCCTCACTGGGTGTGCTGTTTACATCAGTGGTTCCCAACTCCAGTAACCCCAGACACTCACCTGAACGCTTGACAAGTTGAATCAGGTGAGTTTGTCTGGGGCTACAACAAAATGTGTACTGTTGAAGGGACTGGAGTTGGGAACCACTGGTTTAGATAGCTGGAACCTTGGTCCTGTAAGTTGTCTCTCACTAGCCTCTCACCATTTCAGCTCACAATGTGTTTCTCGCTTTGTTCAATTTGATCATGTTGTGCAGAATCAATTGTCATGCCATTTCCTCCCTGTTAATATTGGATATCAATAAATTGTGGCTGTTGAGTGAGTTGGTACATATTTATTAATCTGTGGTCTGTTGTACACAATCACAATTTTCACATACACTTTGTAGCTAATGGCTTAGCTTCAAAAGCACAGTCTCTGCATTTACAATGAATTAATTGTAGTACTGGTGTTGGCTACAAATGTTACTGTTCAATTCATATTTTGCATTTCAACCTCTAGTGTGGCCATTCAGAATGGTATTGACGTCAGGTTTGGCTCAACCTGTAGATTAAGTCCTGGATTCTGTATTAGACTTCACATCACTCGCTGACTTCAGTTGAGACCTCCAGCTCGGACAGAATAGTCCTACATGGGAAAGGGAACAAGGACATAAGACATCTGGTGCCAAAAAGAGTTGCTAACACATGAAAAATCGACTACGTAGTCATACTTCTGTTCTTCAGAGAGCTCAAACGCCTGCAGTACCCTCTCAGCCAGTTTGGGGGTGCTGGGGAGACAGAAGCTAGCTGAGATCTGTACCAGCTCCATGGCGTGCTGGGGGTCATTGCTGCTCTTGATGCTGGCCAGGAACTCCTCCATCAGCTCCTCACTACAAGAGTACAGTTAATAGATGGGTCAGAACTAGGGTGCCTAGATAATGTAAACACTAAGTGAATACTATGTAAAATAGACTTACGATGGAACTCTGTTTTTGGTCTTGAAGAGCTTCAACATATCCCTAGATTTAAAAGAAGGATTAACATACTTAATGTCAATTGGCTCCAACTTAAGTACTCTGTGGCTTCTGTGTCCAGGTCTACTCACCATGCCTGCTGCTTCTTCTGGGCTGCCAGTAGGACAGAGGTTATGTTGGTCATGGCAGTGGCTGTCCACTCCAGAGCCATCCTGGCTCCTTGCCCCTGCTCATACAGGCTCTTAACATCCAGCGCACACACTGCAAAAGACTCCTGGATCTGCATGAATCCCAATAGATCAGTCAGAATGTAGAACAGACGACTACCATTTACTTTACTGTAAATAGTTTATTTTCTAGCTAGGTGTCTGTCTCTCCATGCCTCACCTCAGGGCTGTGCTTGTCCCTGGCCATGAGTGACAGCAGCTCATCCACTAAATCGGACTTGTTGTCATGCCCCATCCGTCGGATGTCTGGAGTGGGGTGGGGGGGGAAACCAAACGGCTTATGTCAGACAATCCACATGTTGGTTATTGTTTTGTATTTTTCATTCCTCTACTATAAACATGTTTCCATCCACAGTATTTGAGTGAAGTCATATCGTATATTTTTAATCACGACAGCAACAAGAAGTTTCAGCGTAATTTAATGAAGACAATTGTGGTCTTTCTCAGTTCAAATTAATTATGCAAGAAATGCCAGTGGAAACAGCTTTGTGCAAATATTGATAGAATAACATATCTAAGTAAATTTGGAGGCACACGATGACATGGTGTGTGGTCCTCCCACTACGACTATGGAAACCATGCAGTTTATTAGGCTACCGATGACGTAAATGATGAACTTCACAGGGTGCTGAAAGTGCAGTGTGATCTTGATGCTCCTTTCCAAAAAATATTGAGGGTCCTATTCTGGTGACATGATGCTTGACTGCTGTTTGAGAAATGTAAATAATCTCATGTAGACCAGCCTATCCGCACTATCAACGAGCCGTTGGGTAGAGCACATTTGCTATGTAACGCAACAGTGGTGACAAAAGTATTGGTAGAGTTGATCATGCGATTGAAACACGTTGAACTTTTATTCGGTACGTGAAAATGTATATTTTGTTTGCTCTACGTTATCACAAACTGATTTTTAGTCCATTTGGTGGAAACATACCACTGGTGGGAAAATGTTCTTTATGCAGATTCTGGAATATTTGCATGAAAATCTGTTACCAATTGGATGGAAACCTAGTTAATGAATCAGGCAGCACAATCACTTCCAACCCACCTTTCCATATCTGTGGGATCATGTCCAATCTGTTATCAGTGTCCAGTGCCTGGAGCAGATCTCTCATTCCTTGTGGATTGGGGTAATAGAGCTATGGACCAAAAAAGTTCAGAACATTAGTCTTAGAATGAATGTGAGAGTATGAATAAAATGTACATGTCAATGTTGCCATGTCAGTGCTTACAGAAGGAATCAGTTCTTTGTACCACTTCAGCACCACATCTATGTGTTCCATCATGCAGAGCAGGTTGAACATTCTGCCACTGAACAAACAAGAGGTCAGAGGTGACAGTCTATTGGCGCAAAACCACCAGAAATAAGGTGAAGAAATGCTACTCTCCGATGTGAATTTGCAAGCCTTTTTTAGAAGGTTTACTCACTAATAGATACTCTGTTGGAAGGAATCTCCCAGCATCCTCCAGTTCTCTCCCACACTGAGCAGGTCATGCACCTTGTACGCTGCCTCAATGTCCTTGGTATCCAGACACTGGGAACAGAGACATCAGGTCTTAAACAGTCACCACAAACACACTAAAATATTCAAAAACATATATAGATGTATTCTAGAATACTTACAATTCTCATGGCACTGGAGAAAAAGTTTACTGGGAGGGAAAATAAAGTCAAAGCTACATTCAAAATGGCATGAATCACTTGGTCAATTAAGTTATTGATATATGGACCTCTACTATCAGCCTTTAAGATCGAAATGCTACAGGCATACCATCATCTGGATCCTGAGCAACGAATGTCCTTCCTGCCACCTCAGTCATCACTTCCTGTAGGATATCAGTCTGCCCTTGGGAAGGAGACACTAGACAGGACCGAGAGAAAAAGATAGTAACAGAAACATGGAACCACTCTCCCCCTAACATATCACCTCAAACCAATCAAGAAACTGTTTAATAGAAATCAAGACAAAATATCTACAATACCTACTCATTCAAGGATTTTCTTTATACTATTTCTACATTCTAGAATAATAGTGAAGACATCAAAACTATGAAATAACACATATGGAATCATGTGTTAAACAAACCAAAATATATTTTATGAGATTATTCAAAGTAGCCACCCCTTGCCATGATGACAGCTTTGCATCTTGGCATTCTCTCAACCAGCTTCATGAGATAGTCACCGGGAATGCATTTCAATTAACAGGTGTGCCTTGTTAAAAGTTAATGCATTTGAGCCAATCAGTTGTGTTGTGACAAGGTAGGGGTGGTATACAGAAGATAGCCCTACTTGGTAAAATATCAAGTCCATATTATGGCAAGAGCTCAAATAAGTCAATCAATATGGACATTTCAAGAACTTCTGATTGCAGCCCAAATAAAATGCTTCACAGAGTTCAAGTAACAGACCCATCAACATTAACTGTTCAGGGGAGACTGCGTGAATCAGGCCTTCATGGTCGAATTGCTGCAAAGAAACCACTACTGAAGGACACCTGTAAGAAGAGACTTGCTTGGGCAAAAAAGCATGAGCAATGGACATAAGACTGGTGGAAATCTATTATGTGGTCTGATGAATCCAAATCTGAGATTTTTGGTTCCAACCGTTGTGTCTTTGTGAGACGCAGAGTAGGTGATCGGATGATCTCTGCACGTGTGGTTCCCGTGAAGCATTGAGGAAGTGGTGTGATGGTGCTTTGCTGGTGACACTGTCTGTGATTTATTCAGAATTCAAGGCATATTTAACCAGCATAGCTACCCCAGTATTCTGCAGCGATACACCATCCCATCTGGTTTGCACTTAGTGGGACTATCATTTGTTTTTCAACAGGATAATGACTCAAAACACACCTCCAGGCTGTGTAAGGGCTATATGACCAAGGAGACTGATGGAGTGCTGCATCCGATGACCCGGCCTCCACAATCACCTGACCACAACCCAATTTAGATGGTTAGGGATGAGTTGGATCACAGAGAGAAGGAAAAGCAACCAACAAGTGCTCAGCATACGTGGGAACTCCTTCAAGACTGTTGGAAAAGCATTCCTCATGAAGCTGGTTGAGAGAATGCCAAAAGTGTGCAAAGCTGTCAAGGCAAAGGGTGGCTACTTTGAAGAATCTAAAATATGTTTTGATTTGTTTAAAACTTTTGTGGTTACCACATGATTCCATATGTGTTATTTCATAGTTGTGATGTCTTCACTATTATTCTACAAATAATAACCCTTGAATGAATAAGTGTCCAAACTTTTGACTGGTACTGTAGGTATTTGTAAGTCGCTCTGGATAAGAGCGTCTGCTAAATGACTTAAATGTAAATGTATTCACCTGCTTTGTAGAAAATGCCCAGAACATGGTCAAAAGAAGCCAAACTGGGTGCTAAAAGAAAATAAATCATCTGTTAGGACACTGCTATAAGTCACATATACTGACATTCATTTCCTTCAGGAGTGTTACTGGTCAGTGATGCATTTTCCTACTCACCAATGCCCATAGCCTTCATCTCACTGAGCGTGTGCAGAGACTGAGCCCTGGCTAAGTTGCCACAGCGACGAAGGGCCTTCAGCAAAGCATTAAACGTCAGCAGATTGGGCTTCACCTTCTGCTCATTCATCTGATTTAGTAAGTCCTAAGAACCCAGGAAGGAGGAGAAGAAAAAAAAAGGAGAAAGATATGAGATTGACATAAAAACAGGGCAGTCCTTAGACAACAGGAAAAGGTTCAACAGTGTAAGTTGCTTCCTATACACTTACAACAATCAGGTCCCATTTCTCAGTGTACCTCTCCCGGACTTCTGGTGCCGCAGAGATCAGAGCATTGAAGGTGTGGACATCCGCTGGAAGTGGTAACGACAAGAAATGTTCCAATTCACACGCCAAGTATTATCATCAGTAATCAGAATTGTAAATGCCATCCATCATGGCAGACAAAGAGAGAATGTTTCTCTCGCTCTCTCTCTCTCGTTGAATAATGAGAGTAGGAAGATACATTCAGTTGTTCGCATGGACAATAAAGTTGTATTGTTTGGCATGTTGTCTTTGTAAATATACTCACCAGTCAGTCTGTTGTTCAGCATGTCTGTGTACGTATTGAATGCCTTCACATGAGCTCCATACTGGGGATTTAATGCACACATGTAATCAGAAACACCTTAGAAACAAACCGACTGTACAGGAAACATTGTCCAATTCAACATCTGACGCACCTTCACCATGCCTCTGATCAAAGCCGAGTATGCTCGTGTGTCACGTTCTGGAAGAAGGTTAAAGATCCTCTCTGCATTGTTGTTCTCCCTGCATGACGGGGTGATATGTTTATAGGATAGTGCATGTCAATAAAGGCATTACTTGCAACGTTTTCTCTCTAAACGTAACGCCACTCAAACAACTCACCTCCAAACTATCCTCACTAAGTCGGAGGCTCTCCGCAGCCTCCCTTTCCTCCTCCTGCCCTCCTCCTGCACCTCCTGGGCCTGAGGGAAAACCAACAGAGGTCCAGAGGTAAACAACACTGAGCTGTGACAGAAGAACTAGCTATAAAGTATAAACAACGGTGCCTCCCGAGTGGCACAGTGGTCTAAGGCTATGCCACTAGAGATTCTGGGTTCGAGTCCAGGCTCTGTCGCAGCCGGCTGCGACCGGGAGACCAATGGGGCGGTGCACGATTGGCCCAGCGTCGTCCGGGTTAGGCCGGCAGGGATGTCCTTGTCCCATCCAGCACTAGCAACTCCTGTGGCAAACCGGGCGCAGTGCATACCGACACGGTCGCCAGGTTTTTACTCCGACACATTGGTGCGGCTGGCTTCCGGGTTAAGTGGGCATTGTTTCAAGAAGCAGTGCGGCTTGGTTGGGTTTTGAGGACGCACGGCTCTCGACCTTCGCCTCTGCCGAGTCCGTACGGGAGTTGCAGCGACGAGACAAGACTAACTACGAATTGGATACCACGAAATTGTGGAGAAAAAGGGGCAAAACAATAAAGTATAAACAAGTAGAGGCCACATAAATAATATCCTACCACATCTTCTGCCTCTGGCTTGTCATCTTGCACAGGGTCACGATCTCCATAGAGACAAATAAGGTCCAGTAGGTCATTAGAAGCATCAGGAGACACGGTGGTGCCTGCATAGAGAGAACGGGCAGACACTTGCCAAACAAACATTTCTAATCACAGTCTTATTGAACCCCCCCCCCCTCCCTCCTAATACACCCCCAATGTCAATTGTACTCTGTAAATAATACATGACAATTAATAGAAATGTGGGTGACTTACCTGCCTGTAGCAGCTGATCGTACATGTCTACTGCAGCCTTCACCTTCCTCAGCATGATGCGCTCCAGCAGCGCTGCCTCACTCACTTCCTCAATACACAACTCCATGGTCTCTGGCATTAAGCACTGTAGGACATACACACAGCAGTCTCAATTACCTATCTATCATCGTGCAGATTTCCTAATTCAAAATAACACACTAGAACCAAACTTACTGGAATATGTGGTTCAGCAAAGTCTTTCTGGAAGAACTTCGGGTTTTTGTTGACAATGTGGTTAGCTGCCATTCTGCCAGACTCCTGGGAGAGGGAGTATAATTTCTGTAGAGGACAAAAAAATTGAAGACAAAAAAAACATCAGTGCAAACTGGGTAAAAAAGAAGCAGCACAGTTCCAAATAACTCCTGTCCATTACTTACAAACTCTGCAGACGTCCTTGGAGTAAGATAAGGATCATCCTGGAACATGTAATGTGGTGCAGTGGGGTCCTGAAAATGATGATTGTGCATTGTTTAGGCTATCATGGCCTACTACTACTTCTGTCAAAATACACATGGAAATGCAATGCAGACTTCTTACCCTGTTGACGGTGGATGCAAGAGCCTGCAGCACAGCCCATTTGTTCCTGTCAGAGCAAGAATGGTTATTATTCGTCACAATATCAAATTGGTAACTCGGTCTTGAGTGATTTCAAATAAATTGAATACAACATACCACGTTTTCTTTTTGGGAATGACAATTGCCTCTGCAGACTCTGTAATATATTTAGAAAAAGAAGGATTCTACAATTAACACCATCTATGAAGTACATTATCCTGGTCTGGCTCTTTGTGCTTGAGATACTTTACTGGGTGCCATTCATTGGATTTAAATGTACCTCTTTCAGTTGATGCATTTTGTTGACAAACGACTACACTCCATCCAAAGTTCCTGAAATTAATGATGCATTAATCAATCATATAAACACATTTAGAATTAGGTTCATGAAAATAGTTCGGTTGTGCATTGACAGCAAGCTAGCAGTTACTTATGTGACCTCATGTCAGTGACAAAGCAAATTATAATGATCTGTCTTGTCAGTCACCGGAACAAACACACAACCAATACATTAACAGCTGTCACAGCAATGCCAGCGTAAAGTAAAACTTACCTCCGAAAACAGAATTGTTCAAAATTACTTAGAAGAAAGCGACCATTCTTGTAAATGTAATGCCCTACGTGTTTACCGGGGGCCGCCATTTTGGAAACAACCCCGGAGGCTCATGGTAAGGAATTACGATTTAAGTGTTCATAGGGGGGAGCTGCAGTAACACCCACCAACGGATAGTATTATGTGATTGATTAGGTAGCTTTGGCTATGGTGAATGACACAATACATATTTTGTAATTACTCATATCAATTAACCGGTTATGTATTCACATTTTCAGTTGAATGAGAATACGTGCTTTCTTTTCACGCCTATCTCTTAATGGTACCGTCCATGAAGAGGAATATCCCACGTGTTGGAGAATTGTAAATTCGTAGCGCATGTGGATTTTACCCAGTTCAAGTAAGAAACGCATACATTCATAGAAACAATTGACTTGGAATTTCTAAAGTATGCTTTTTGGGAAAGAAGTACCATGGAGGCGACTGGAGGGAATGACATTTGGAATGTACACTGCAGAAGAAATAAGGTAAGAATACAAGTTGTTATGAGTGCATATGCTCTGAAGCCATAATAACATGCCCCTGCTTGACTTTTGCGTTTGGATTGGAGTGTGTTGGACTAGCTAACTATAGTTAATAACTGGTTAGTGTTCACTGTTCTTGGACTGTCCGTTTGTGGTACTGCTACTATTGATATTATGCTACTAGTTAACTGATAAAATATTGCATTCAGTCATCGTAGCGTTATCATGTCATGTTCCCATTTCTCCACAGAAAGTTGAGTGTCAAGAACATCACCAACTTCAGATTCCTGGATAATGTTGGTAATGTTGCCCCCAATGGCCTCTATGACCTGTCATTGGGCCCAGCTGATTCCAAAGAGGTGTGCTCCACCTGTATGCAAGACTTCAACAACTGCCCTGGGCACCTTGGGCACATCGAGCTACCCTTACCCGTATACAACCCACTCTTCTTTGATGTAAGTGAACAACATTGAACACGCTTATCCCAGTAGTTATTACAAGTACATGGCCTGTTTCCAGATAAACTGCTACACAATCCAAAACACAGTTGATAGGCTACAAGTTACAGTGTGGTAGTCTTCTTTTAAAGTAATACCCTCTCTCACTTCTACTCTGGCACCAGAAACTGTACCTGCTGATCCGAGGGTCATGTCTGAACTGCCACATGCTGTCCTGCCCCAGAGCAGCGATCCATCTCCTGCTGAACCAGCTGAAGCTGCTGGATGTGGGAGCTCTACAGGAGGTCTATGAGCTGGAGCATGTGCTGAACCAGGTGAGCATCACACAGACAGGAGTGGTAATATTAAAAAATAATGATGTCTCTGAAATCACACTCCTGTTTCTGGTAATGTATGCATGTCTTTTGATTTGATAGTGTTTGATTCATAAAATTCATCCAAGTTCTGAGTTTTAATCACTCACACAACTGGTTTTGACCCTATCTCTGTTGCAGTTCCTGGAAGGCAATGCCCAAGCTTCTGGGGTTGAGATCCAGGTGGTGTTAGAGGACTACTGTGCTCATGTCAACAAACGGAAGACAGGCGACGATCACAGCTCACCAGTAAGAGCTGATTGTGAATGTGTCATAGAAACTGAACATCACAATTCAGGCCAATGTGATGAAATGTAATGCTTTGTGTTCTCAGATCAAGCATATCTGTGAGAAGAAGAACAAGCTTATAACACTCTTCTGGAGGGTCCAAATGAACTCCAGGAAATGCCCTCACTGCAAGTAAGTATATACCATTCTGGCCAATTACCATTTATTTCATAGCAATTCTGTCCCCTGTGTGAAGCTTCACACTGATTTTTACTATTCCCAAATAGGAGTGGCCGATCACAAGTGCGCAGGGAGCACAACAGCAAACTGATTGTCACCTTGCCTGCGGCTATGTATAAAGATGGTGCCATCAAGGGACCCGATGAAGGTAATGCATACCATTCAGTCTTCTGCTTCAAGATTGGTAATATGGTAGAGGACTAAAAGATGTTGACATTTCTGCAACTCTGTTGTCCTGAATTGGAAAGTTTGAATGAGTGCCCTTGGTCTCTTCTTCTTTTTCAGAAGATGGGATGGCTGGAAAACGTGGATACTTGACCCCTAGCACGGCACGGGATCACATCGCCAAACTTTGGGATAAAGAAGGTTTCTTCCTGAAGTGCTTGTTCTCTGGACTGGAGGAGTTGGAGAGCTCACCCAGTGGCTTTTACCCTGACCTTTTCTTCCTGGAGCTTATGGTGGTCCCTCCATGCAGGTGAGGAATCTCTCAGAGAACAGCCTTACAATTTGTGGGTTTGTTTTGAATGTCATTGTTTGCTTCTGTTAGTTATGGTGTCTGGAATTGCATCACAAAAACCTCCTAGTTGTGAAGCTTTCCAGTAACTTATGAGAGTAACCCTCTTGTTTTCCCCAGGTATCGGCCCATTAACCGTCTGGGAGACCAGATGTTCACTAACGGCCAGACGGTTAACATGCAGGCAGTGATGAAGGACAGTGGCGTTATCCAGAAGCTCCTAGCACTTCTAGCTGGAGAGAAGCTGAAGGAAAAGGAGTTGCAGCTGGAGGAGGTATGTGAACTGATGGAGTGGGGTCGCATTTGCTCTTTAAACATTATTTTGAGGGAATGAAAAGGTCAAAGGTGACACACTTGATTTTCCATGTATGTCTATAAATTAACCTTTTATTAGTTCGTCATCTCGTACTGTATTTTGATTTGATTCTCTTTTACCTCACTAAGTCTTAAGAAATGTAAAAAACATACAGAACATTTGGGAAAAACAACAAAAGTAAAGTCAAATCAAATTTTTATTTGTCACATACACATGGTTAGCAGATGTTAATGCGAGTGTAGCGAAATGATTGTGCTTCTAGTTCTGACAATGCAGTAATAACCAACAAGTAATCTAACCTAACAATTTCACAACAGCTACCTTATACACACAAGTGTAAAGGGATGAAGAATATGTACATAAAGACATGAATAAGTGATGGTACAGAACGGCATAGGCAAGATGCAGTAGATGGTATCGAGTACAGTATATACATATGAGATGAGTAATGTAGGTTATGTAAACATTATATTAAGTGGCATTGTTTAAAGTGGCTAGTGATACATGTATTACATAAAGATGGCAAGATGCAGTAGATGGTATAGAGTACAGTATATACATAAGAGATGAGTAATGTAAGGTATGTAAACATTATATTAATTCAAGACACAAACACGACTCCACATTCCTAGAAATATATATCTGGGTCTTTTGCATGAAATAAAGTTAACCAATTGTGTGCAAAGTGTTGCCATTCCTCTGTACTCTAAATTTAAAGGTACAGGAAGCCGACCCCTCTCAGACAGACCAGGCCTTCCTGGCAGGGATCCCCGGTGCCACACTCACAGATAAACTCTACAACACCTGGATTCGGCTCCAGAGTCACGTCAATATAGTCTTTGACAGTGACATGGACAAACTGATGACGGAGAAGTACCCTGGCATTCGTCAGGTATGTTTTCCCATGGAAATCTCTTGCCACCTGCTCCATAAATGCAGCCTTTTAGCCAAAGGGAGTGAAACATGTCAGTATACTTTCATCTTCCAACCCATACATTTTTTTTGTTCATGCTGTCCCTGTTTTCTCTTTCAGATCTTAGAGAAGAAGGATGGTTTGTTCAGGAAGCACATGATGGGCAAACGTGTGGACTATGCAGCACGCTCTGTTATTTGTCCTGACATGTACATTGGGACCAATGAGATTGGAGTACCCATGGTAAGAGTCATTGCCTTTGCCTGCGTTCTGCATGTCCATTGATAGTTGGAGCGTTGTGTGAGCTCGCATGATAAACTCCATCTGTTTTGCTACAGGTGTTTGCCACCAAGCTGACTTACCCCCAACCTGTGACGCCTTGGAATGTTAAGGAGCTGAGGCAGGCAGTTCTGAACGGGCCCAATGTTCACCCTGGGGCCTCCATGGTCATTAACGAGGACGGCTCCCGCACCATCCTGAGCAGTACTAGCCTCACCCAGAGAGAGGCCATCGCCAAGCAGCTCCTCACACCCTGCACCGGGCAGCACATGATGCCCATGAAGATAGTAAGGACTATCTTTCTAACACCACTTACACCAGCCGTTTCCTCTCCCTATCTAATGGTTCCTTGATTCCTTATTAACCTTGATTCCTTCATTCATTTTTTATTGTGATCTCATATACTTTCCCACTAGTTATATCATCTTTAATGAAGCAACATTTTAATCTTCCATTTCATCTTTCTATTATATTTGCCATCTATTGAGCAATGTTCATATTCTCATAGGTGAATCGTCACATCAAGAATGGCGACGTCCTGCTCCTCAACCGGCAGCCAACACTGCATCGGCCGTCCATCCAGGCTCACTGCGCCCGCATCCTGCCAGGGGAGAAAGTGTTAAGGCTTCACTACGCTAACTGTAAGGCCTACAACGCTGACTTTGATGGGGATGAGATGAATGCCCATTTCCCTCAGAGTGAACTGGGCAGGGCTGAGGCCTACACACTTGTCAGCACTGACCAGCAGTACCTTGTGCCCAAGGTGAATGCTCATTGCTCAGCCTTACTAAATGTATTTTTTTTTTGCTAGATAAGCTATTGTTTTCTCACCCTCAACACCTACTGTTGCTATACAGCCTCACTGCCTTGTCTATGTCCCCCAGGATGGGAAGCCTCTGGCAGGTCTGATCCAGGATCACATGGTGTCAGGCACTAGGATGACCATCCGCGGCTGCTTCTTCTCCCGTGACCAGTACACTGAGCTGGTCTACCGAGGTCTGACCGACAAGGTCGGCAGAGTCAAGCTGCTGCCGCCCGCCATACTCAAACCATTCCCTCTCTGGACTGGGAAACAGGTGCAGAAGGACCTACCCATGGGTTGAGAGGTTTAGTAGGTCATAATTCATAATTGTACAGGTAATAACACAGGTCTCTTTTGTCATTCAGGTGGTGTCTACACTACTGATGAACGTCATCCCAGGAAACCACATCCCTCTGAACCTGACAGGGAAGGCCAAGATCCCCAGTAAGGCCTGGATCAAGGAGTCTCCACGCTATGTTCCTGGCTACAAGCCTGAAACCATGTGTGACTCCCAGGTCAGACTGTTCACTAAAAGTACTACTCAACTTACCAATGTTGCACATGTACCCACCTTGATTTGATTTATTTTATTATTAGTGTCATAGTTTGTATTAGCTGTATGTTAAACCATTTTTTTTTAACTTTGTGCAATGCACCCCTAGTCCTAGACTTTGCCATTAACTGTGTCTGATCCTGCAGGTGATCTTCCGTCAGGGAGAGTTGCTAGTGGGGGTGTTGGACAAGGCCCACTATGGCAGCTCAGCATACGGCCTGGTCCACTGCTGTTACGAGCTATATGGAGGAGAGACCAGCGGTAAACTCCTCAGCTGCCTGGCTCGCCTCTTCACTGCCTACCTCCAGCTGTACCGGGGGTTCACTATGGGTAAGGCATGGGCTTCATCCCAACTTCAACCTTATTCCCTATATAGCCCACTACTTTTGACAAACGTAGTGCCCAATATAGGGAATAGGGTGCTATTTGGGACATACTAACAGGTGTTCTAGATCTATCTGAACAGACTCATGGATCCATCACAAGGCTCTCTCAAAATTGAAGAGTTATTTATTGAATGCATTTCAGGTGTGGAGGATATCTTGGTGAAACGAGGAGCCAACAGACAGAGAAAGCAGATCATAAAAGAGTCTGTCACGTGTGGGACTAAGGTAAAGATGCCAGTATCAATCAGTTGATCCATGTTCCAGGAACAAATAAATACATTTAATGACCTGCTTTAGTGTGGCAGTAACAGTTGTTTGCTCTGGTGTAACCCAGGCCTTGCAGGCAGCCTTTAACCTGCCTGACACCGTGGACGAGAGTGAGGCTAGGGGCCGCTGGCAGGACGCCCACCTCAACCCAGACCAGAGAGACTTCAACATGGTGGACCTCAAGTTTAAGGAGGTGGCCAATCAGGTCAACAACGACATCAACAAGGTGAGCTACATGGGAGTTTGCATTGTTTGATTTGCTCATCCTTCAGTTTTGTGAAGAGGTTACCATCAGATGGTAGTCATCATCTGTTTGCGTGTGAATGTCAGGCTATCACTGTAAAGAAGAATATATTCCTTAGTGGTCCTCTGTAGCACGGTTGGTAGAGCATGGTTCTTCCAATGCCAGGATAGTGGATTCGATTCCAGAGGCCACCCATACGTAAAAAATGTATGCACACATCACTATAAGTCGCTTTGGATTAAAGTTTCTGCATATATTTCTAATGGACTTTGATAGGAAAGTTGATAGGAGGTCCTGGTAGCAGAAAACACTGTTAACTGCTGTACGGTTTTGACTGATGCTATTTTCTACTGCCAGGTGGTCATGCCCCTGGGTCTCCACTGCAGCTTCCCTGAGAACAACCTCCAGCTGATGGTGCAGTCTGGGGCTAAAGGCTCCACTGTCAATACCATGCAGGTACTCCTTTAAGGAACCAAGCAGACATCGAACCATTAAGACACACAACCGATATGCATTTTGTCTCTGTGTACCAATCGCAACTTGATGAGTATGTTTCTTTTGTTTTTTTAGATCTCCTGTCTGCTGGGTCAGATTGAGCTGGAGGGTCGACGTCCTCCCCTGATGCCTTCTGGGAAATCTCTGCCATGCTTCCAGCCGTATGAAAGTTCGCCCCGCTCTGGAGGCTTTGTGTCTGGCAGGTTCCTGACAGGAATCAAGCCCCCGGTACGTGACTTCTCTCTGCCCCAAGTTGTGTGTTTTATTGTTCCACTTCATAATTGAAGGTTTCTGAATGTTCATGATTCATTGTTGCAGGAGTTTTTCTTCCATTGCATGGCTGGCCGGGAGGGTCTGGTAGATACAGCTGTTAAGACCAGTCGATCAGGGTACCTTCAGAGGTGAGCTGGATTTACAGAAGTCTGAATGTTTTTACAGAAGTCTGAATGTCTACGTCCCAAATGGCACCCTATTCCCTATATAGTACACAGCTTTCGACCAGAGTCCTGTGGGATTCACACAATATTTACATTTCCCCCTTTCTGAACGGACTCATTGTGGTTCCAGATGTGTGATCAAACACCTGGAGGGCCTGGTGGTTCAGTATGACCTGACTGTGAGGGACAGTGATGGCAGCGTCGTCCAGTTTCTCTATGGAGAGGATGGCCTGGACGTCCCCAAGACACAGTTCCTCCAGCCAAGGCAGTTTCCCTTCATACAGGACAACTATGAGGTAGGATTTGCCGCTGCTCTAGTCAACTGATCCTGTTTTCTAAAGTGTTTATTGAGACTGAAAGCACGTCTTTATTTCAAGACCGTGCATGGCAAACATTGAATCCATTCTTTTTTTAAAGATGACTTTTTGCAGCACCCATTTAGAATTTCCTGTTACTCACAGGTCATCAGAAAGTCCAAGTGCTTGGATGAGGTCCTGGCCAAACTGGACCCTCAGGCTGCCACCAACCATTTCAAAGCCATCAGGAAGTGGAAAGCCAAGAGGGAGCATCTTTCTCCCAGGGAGGGGGCCTTCCTGCTCTTCTCCCAGAAGAAACTGAAGAAGGCAGAGCGCCAGGCTCTAGAGAACCTGGCCAATGGCAGGGATACTGCCACTCTGAAGGTAATGTGTTGTCCCACTGCTGCAACCCCGCAATGTTATCAGATGAAATATCCCTCTACAACTATATACCAGTTTTTTGGGATGTATTATTTGTCGTTCTACTTTTTCAATGTATCATATCAAACTCTGGTAGTTTGCTGTTTTGTTAAACATTCTAATATGTTACCTTCCCATGTTTCTTAGTTGGTGGATAGATGGAGTTCTCTAGACCAGGACAGCAGATCTAAGTACCTGAAGAAGACTTCACACTGTCCTGAGCCCTGCCTGAGCCTGTTCAGGCCTGACATCTCATTTGGGTCAGTGTCAGAGACGTTTGAAAGCATTGTGGAGTCCTATCTAAAGGACATCCAAGTCAAGCAGTTACCTGAGGGAAGCTCGAAGAACCTTGATGCACAAAGGTGAGATTTCAATCCAGATCGTCTATATTGCATATAGTATTTACCTAAATGGACATTTACGTAAATGGACATTTTAGAGGGGCGGCAGGTTAGAGAGGTTAGAGAGTTGGGCCAGTAACCGAAAGGTTGCTAGATCGTTCTGCTCCTGAACAAGGCAGTTAACCCACTGGTCTTAGGCCATCACTGTAAATAAGAATTTGTTCTTAACTGACTTGCCAAGTTAAATAAAGGTAAAATAAAGAATAATACGTCTTCTAAAAATGACAAACTTTAGGTGTAGAAACTAAGATTGGGCTGTTGTACATAATTTTAGAAGCCATTGTAGCTACTGTATTTTTTACTGAGTGCTTAGGTTATGTCATGGTCTCCACTCTGTCTATGCAGACTAAAGCATCTGCTGCAGCTGAAGTGGCAGCGAGCCCTGTGTGACCCAGGGGAGGCGGTGGGTCTGCTGGCTGCTCAGAGCATCGGAGAGCCCTCCACCCAGATGACCCTCAACACTTTCCATTTTGCCGGCAGGGGGGAGATGAACGTTACCCTCGGTATCCCAAGGTACAGTATGGTCTCCACTGGAATATAACGGTGCAATGAATCTTTGCCAGAATAAAATGTACAAACTCTGGACATTAGTGGCTGAATATTTTCTCCTTCACCCACAGGCTTAGAGAAATATTGATGATTGCCAGTTCCAGCATCAAGACTCCGATGATGAGTATTCCTGTGTTAAACAGTAAAAAAGCCATCAAGCGGGTGAAGACACTAAGGAAGAAGCTGACTCGCGTGTGTCTAGCTGAGGTTATTATATTGGCTCTATTTACTTACTGTTTATGAACCATTACATCCCAAAGTAATTCAATCGTTACTACCACAGAAATATATTACATTTTGGTTATCAACCCATTCTTGTGTTTCAATGAATTGTGAGTGAGAGTCATTATTCTGTCCATTGTTGTTCAAAGGTGTTGCACAAAGTGGATGTCCTGGAGACACTCCGGGTGAAGAACAAACAACAGAAGGACCGCGTCTTCAAGATCATCTTCCGCTTTCTTTCCCCAGAGCGCTACCAGGAAGACAAGATGCTGACTCCCCATCAGATCCTCTACTACATGGAGAACAGGTGAGCTATTATAACCAGTGCTGGGCCCACACATTCTCTTGCCAACACAACCCGTGTGTGTGTGTGTGTGTGTGTGAGAATCAGATCACGGTTACGAGTCCGACAAATGTACTTCCGTGTTGTCGGTCTGAACCAATGTAAGGCATTCTTTGCTACCTTGTCTTTTCCAGATTCTTCCGCCTACTACTGGAGGCCATTAAGAAGCGCAATACCAAGCTGGCCTCTATCAACGCAGTGGAAACACGCAAGGCTACAGTACGAGATAATGACCAGGATGTAGGCGACTCCTCAGCTAGACAGGTGTGTTAAACAAGCATGGACTTTTCCCTATTCATCTGTTCCTTTCAGCCATAACTTTACATTTGGCTTTAAAGCCTGGACTTAATCTTTACCAAAGTGACCATTGTTCTTAAATGTAGACTTATGCTACTTTTGTCCCAATCTTAATTTGTTTAAGTCATTTCTTTGTTGTAGGAGAGTGGAGAAGGGGATGGGGAGGAGGAGAGCATGATTGTGGACGATGTGGGGAATGAGGGAGACGCTGACGCCTCGGATGCGAAAAGGAGAGAGAATCAGGAGGAAGAAGTGGATTATGAGAGTGAGGAGGGAGAGGATGCTGAGGGAGAGGACCTGGTGGAGGAAAAAGAGGAGCAGGCAGAGGAGAACTCTGAAGAGGTGCCTGATGAGGTGCCCGGTGACCTGGCCACTGAAGAGCCTGGTGGTGCTGGGGCAAGGAAGAGGTCGAAGCAGAAAAGCACACACACACAGGACAGCATGAGGGTCAACACTGTGCTGGAAACTAGTTCCAGCATCGAGGGCTATTCCTATGACAGCCAGCAGGGTCTCTGGTGTGAGGTATGTACCCCCAGTCTGTGCCCTTCTGTCTGATTTTGGAATATTACTTTCTGGTTTTAAGATACTAAAATACTTATTTCAGCCAATGGTTGCCTCATTGATGGTCCGCATTGTTTCTCACGAAACCAAGTACTTGACTTGAATATAAATGTTTTGAATGTGGATTGAGTGGAGTTTTTGCATTTCTCTGTTTGTCAGGTTACGCTCATCCTGCCTGTCAGCAAGGTGCACTTTGACCTAACGTCGCTGGTGGTGGCCGTGGCCCAAAATGCAGTGGTGATGGAGACCAAGGGCATCACCAGATGTCTGCTCAGTGAGGTCACTAAGAAAGATGGCTCCAAGGAGCTGGAGCTCAAAACTGAGGGCATCAACATGCACGAGCTGTTTAACCACAGTGAAGTAAATCCACAAACTTTCACATGTATAGAGTACTTGTACAGTAAAAACATAATTTCTTAATGTGGGTATCTTTGTTTATACATTCTATGCTGTGCTGTTTTAATCTCAGATTCTTGATGTGAATCGGCTGTACTCCAATGAGGTCCACGCCATGGCAAACACGTACGGCATTGAGGTGGCCCTGAGAGTCATTGAGAAGGAAATTAAAGATGTCTTCGCTGTCTACGGTACAAACAGGCTCACAACTTGTTTAGCTATCTACTCATTTCCCAACAACAGGTTCTGGAGAGCTGTGTGATCTCCTCTCTGTCTCTCTGCTCTCCTTTTCAGGTATTGAGGTGGACCCCAGGCATTTATCCTTGGTGGCAGACTACATGTGTTTTGAGGGCGTGTACAAACCTCTCAACCGCTTCGCCATTCAGTCCAACTCCTCTCCACTGCAACAGATGACCTTCGAGACGAGCTACAAGTTCCTGAAGCAGGCCACTATGTTGGGTAGGCATTATTACACAAAACATCTGTAGGCTGTACACATAATACAACAGGAGACGTAATACATCGTAAAATAAATAGAGCAATACATGGTCTGCCCCTCATCAGTTGTTGGTTTAACGAGGTGTCTGATCTTTGCTCTCTCAACAGGCTCCCATGATAAGTTGGTCTCTCCCTCAGCTTGCATAGTGGTGGGTAAGGTTGTAAAAGGAGGGACTGGGATCTTTGATCTGAAGCAGCCATTGCAATAAATGTTGTTAAATGCAGGTACCCATAGCCTCCATGTCTAGATATTTCAAAGGAAGGAAGTGAACGCACCAGTTCACTGCAAGTGCCATTGTTATGACAATGAGGAAAGGGACCGTTTTTTTATTTGTTGTATGTTGTCTTGTATTTGACTATTAAATATGTATTGAAGTGGTTATTGTATGGCCTCTTTATTTGAATACATTTGAATAACACGGTCTGTTTGGGTGTGGAGTCAAAATAGCTTTGGTTTCTAAGGCTAAAGGAAGACCAATGCATGCCATGTAGTATCCATACCAGAAGCAGCTGTTGATTTTTTATTTTTTTTATTTCACCTTTATTTAACCAGGTAAGCAAGTTGAGAACAAGTTCTCATTTACAATTGCGACCTGGCCAAGATAAAGCAAAGCAGTTCGACACATACAACGACACAGAGTTACACATGGAGTAAAACAAACATACAGTCAATAATACAGTAAAAAAAACAAGTCTATATACAATGTGAGCAAATTAGGTGAGAAGGGAGGTAAAGGCAAAAAAGGCCATGGTGGCAAAGTAAATACAATATAGCAAGTAAAACACTGGAATGGTAGTTTTGCAATGGAAGAATGTGCAAAGTAGAAATAAAAATAATGGGGTGCAAAGGAGCAAAATAAATAAATAAATTAAATACAGTTGGGAAAGAGGTAGTTGTTTGGGCTAAATTATAGGTGGGCTATGTACAGGTGCAGTAATCTGTAAGATGCTCTGACAGTTGGTGCTTAAAGCTAGTGAGGGAGATAAGTGTTTCCAATTTAAGAGTTTTGTAGTTCGTTCCAGTCATTGGCAGCAGAGAACTGGAAGGAGAGGCGGCCAAAGAAAGAATTGGTTTTGGGGGTGACTAGAGAGATATACCTGCTGGAGCGTGTGCTACAGGTGGGAGATGCTATGGTGACCAGCGAGCTGAGATAAGGGGGACTTTACCTAGCAGGGTCTTGTAGATGACATGGAGCCAGTGGGTTTGGCGACGAGTATGAAGCGAGGGCCAGCCAACGAGAGCGTACAGGTCGCAATGGTGGGTAGTATATGGGGCTTTGGTGACAAAACGGATTGCACTGTGATAGACTGCATCCAATTTGTTGAGTAGGGTATTGGAGGCTATTTTGTAAATGACATCGCCAAAGTCGAGGATTGGTAGGATGGTCAATTTTACAAGGGTATGTTTGGCAGCATGAGTGAAGGATGCTTTGTTGCGAAATAGGAAGCCAATTCTAGATTTAACTTTGGATTGGAGATGTTTGATATGGGTCTGGAAGGAGAGTTTACAGTCTAACCAGACACCTAAGTATTTGTAGTTGTCCACGTATTCTAAGTCAGAGCCGTCCAGAGTAGTGATGTTGGACAGGCGGGTAGGTGCAGGTAGCGATCGGTTGAAGAGCATGCATTTAGTTTTACTTGTATTTAAGAGCAATTGGAGGCCACGGAAGGAGAGTTGTATGGCATTGAAGCTTGCCTGGAGGGTTGTTAACACAGTGTCCAAAGAAGGGCCGGAAGTATACAGAATGGTGTCGTCTGCGTAGAGGTGGATCAGAGACTCACCAGCAGCAAGAGCGACCTCATTGATGTATACAGAGAAGAGAGTCGGTCCAAGAATTGAACCCTGTGGCACCCCATAGAGACTGCCAGAGGTCCGGACAGCAGACCCTCCGATTTGACACACTGAACTCTATCAGAGAAGTAGTTGGTGAACCAGGCGAGGCAATCATTTGAGAAACCAAGGCTGTCGAGTCTGCCGATGAGGATGTGGTGGTTGACAGAGTCGAAAGCCTTGGCCAGATCAATGAATACGGCTGCACAGTAATGTTTCTTATCGATGGCGGTTAAGATATCGTTTAGGACCTTGAGCGTGGCTGAGGTGCACCCATGACCAGCTCTGAAACCAGATTGCATAGCAGAGAAGGTATGGTGAGATTCAAAATGGTCGGTAATCTGTTTGTTGACTTGGCTTTCGAAGACCTTAGAAAGGCATGGTAGGATAGATATAGGTCTGTAGCAGTTTGGGTCAAGAGTGTCCCCCCCTTTGAAGAGGGGGATGACCGCAGCTGCTTTCCAATCTTTGGGAATCTCAGATGACACGAAAGAGAGGTTGAACAGGCTAGTAATAGGGGTGGCAACATTGATGATATTGATATTGGAACCTATTTGTATGAATTGTATTTAGCACTCTGGTGGGCCAAATAAAGATAAAAGATTATATATATTTTTTAAATATTTTAACCAGGTAGGCAAGTTGAGAACAAGTTCTAATTTGCAACTGCGACATAGCCAAGATAAAGCATAGCAGTTTGACACACAAAACAACAGAGTTACACATGGAATAAACAAAACATAGTCAATAACACAGTAGGGGGAAAAGTGTATATACAGTGAGTGTAAATGAGGTAAGATAAGGGAGTTAAGGCAATAAATAGGCCATGGTGGTGAAGTAATTACACTAAAGCAATTAAACATTGGAATGGCAGATGTGCAGAAGATGAATGTGCAAGTAGAGATACTTGGGTGCAAAGGAGCAAAATATATAAATACAGTATGGGGATGAGGTTGTTGGATGGGCTGTTTACAGATTGGCTATGTACAGGTGAAGTGATCTGTGAGCTGCTCAGACAGCTGGTGCTTAAAGCTAGTGAGGGAGATATGAGTCCAGCTTCTGTGATTTTTGCAGTTCGTTCCAGTCATTGGCAGCAGAGAACTGGAAGGAAAGGCGGCTAAATTAGGCTTTGGGGGTGACCAGTGAGCTGAGATAAGGCTCGGCTTTACCTAGCAGAGCCAGTGGGTTTGGCGACGAGTATGAAGCAAGGGCCAGCCAACGAGAGCATACAGGTCGCAGTGGTGGGTAGTATATGGGGCTTTGATGACAAAACGGATGGCACTGTGATAGACTGCATCCATTTTGTTGAGTAGAGTGTTGGAGGCTATTTTATAAATTACATCGCCCGAAGTCGAGGATCGGTAGGATGGTCCGTTTTACGAGGGTATGTTTGGCAGCATGAGGGAAGGATGCTTTGTTGTGAAATAGGAAGCCGATTCTAGATTTAATTTTGGATTGGAGATGCTTAATGTGAGTCTGGAAGGAGAGTTTACAGTCTAACCAGACACCTAGGTATTTGTAGTTGTCCACATATTCTAAGTCGGAGCCGTCCAGAGTAGTGATGCTGGACGAGGGGGCAGGTGCGGGCAGTGGTTGTTTGAAGAGCATGCATTTAGTTTGTCTTGCATTTAAGTGCAGTTGGAGGCCACGGAAGGAGAGTTGTATGGCATTGAAGCTTGTCTGGAGGTTAGTTAACAGTGTCCAAAGAAGGGCCTGAAGTATACAGTATGGTGTTGTCTGCGTAGAGGTGGATCAGAGAATCACCAGCAGCAAGAGCGACATCATTGATGTATACAAAGAAGAGTCGGCCTGAGAATTGAACCCTGTGGCACCACCATAGAGACTGCCAGAGGACAACAGGCCCTCCGATTTGACACACTGAACTCTATCTGAGAAGTAGTTGGTGAACCAGGCGAGGCAATCATTTGAGAAACCAAGGCTGTTGAATCTGCCAATAAGAATGTGGTGATTGACAGAGTCGAGAGCCTTGGCCAGGTCGATGAATATGGCTGCACAGTAATGTCTCTTATCGATGGCGGTGATGATATCATTTCACACCTTGAGCGTGGCTGAGGTTGTTATTAAAATGTATTATTAGGTTATTAATTATGGCTGTGGCTATTATATGTCATTCTATGAAAGTGTGTACATCCACAGACCATCCATTCTGGGTCACTGAGGTATAAAGAAGCTATGGGTGGTCTTTTATTTTGAAGGATAGGTCACATACCGGAAGCAATTATGAATCTGCTCCCCGCTCATTGGTTATGCAGATCAGTACGACTTCCCACTAGTTACCACAGCTACAAAGTCGCTATATTGGCTGTCGTAAAATTGTATGAAGATCCTGCTTTTTGGGGTAAATTTACGGTTAGGCATAATGCTAGCAGTGTGATTAGGCTTATCTTTAAAATCAGGTTTTAAGAAGATACATTGTAGAAATAGACGGGGTTAGTCATAATTATTACTTTGTGGCTACTCGTGACAACCACGTCCCTTCCATGATTATCAACGTTACTGTTGCTGGCTACATCAAATAACATATCGTCAGATAACGTGAACATTCAATATACTGTCAAGATGACTGCTTATAAACGTCCGCTGATGGGTAAGTAGTTACAGTAGCTGGCTAAATAAGCATCCAACGTTCGCTTGCTGGTGATAGATAGTATGATAAAAGCTAGCTAACGTTAGCTAAGCGCGTAACCGTTTGTGTCAAAATAACAAGTTGCCTTGGATTTTGGACTTTTTCGATTCCTATGTTACGTTAAATACGTGATCTTCCCAGACATATTTGGGCGTTAACGTTTGCTATCTAGCTGTGGGCTTCAGTAGCTAACCAACTGTCAAGCCATAGGGTACATCCATTGGAATTCAATTGTTTTTTGACATCGTGCCAAAACATTCAGGACTAGTTAAAGGTGCTCAGTTGACTTATTTTGCATACACCGCCATACCATGAGACATGGACATACTTCATCACTGGAAAATATAGCTAAACGGTTGCGTTTGCTATCAATAAAAAGCGTACAACGGGTTGTCTTAACGATTTAGAAAATCATTTAAATAAATACAAATTTAAACCTTTTAACGTCTAAAAAAAACAAACTCTTATTTGTTTATATAATCGTACATTTAAGCCGGGAACTCGGAAAAAATACAAGCTCTAACTGGAGAAAATCGTTTTGAATGGTCCGACTTGAAAATCCAACTCGGAACCGGAGGCATCTTTCAACATATTTTTTTCTTCTTCCATTAACAACAAATCAATACAGAGAGTATATGAGGGAACACAAGTGTGTGTGTATATATATATATATATAAGGACCTTAAGGGACATATACACTTATAATTCTAACAGCTTTTTTGTTAGAGTATTTAATTGTCTTAAAATACAGTTCAATTTGTTTTTGTGGGGTAAGAAAATTAGTTTTTTTGTTTGTAAATTTACATTTTTGAATATGACATTTGAACAAAAGAATAATGAAATTAAACATTGTTTCGGCTTATTCCTATCATAGGTAAAGAATCCAAGCAGTACATCTCTCCACAATCGTGTAAGACCTTCATAAAAGTGTTCAATTATAAATCTGATGTTTTGCCACAGTTTTCTTAAAAAGATGCAACATTGTTTCTGGGTGGTCATTACAGAAGGAGAAATTTGAGTTGATGTTTTCAGTAAATTTCTTCATCTAGTGGTTGGCAGGATAATATTTATGAATAATTTTAAAGGAAACTTCCTTAATTTAGTTAACAAGTAGGTATGTGTGTGGCAACATCCAAACTTTTTTCCAACAGATATTATCAGTAAATCCATTCCAATAAGGTATGACAAGGTATACAACATCCTGCTGAAACAAGTTTCTTATCGCTCTGTTGTTGAATGGACCAAAAGAGAAACAAATCTTTCCTACGGATGAGTCAACAGGGTTAATGGAAGGTAGGTTCTGAGGGTCAGGTCTTTACACGTTCCTGAATAACATATGGCATCTAAAACAATTGCAATATCTTTAGGTGTTACACGGACCTTGTAAAGTGATAAGAATTCCTTATAACTGAGTAAAAGACCCTCTGCATTTACCAGTTGGCTCACCAATAGGATATTATTTCGGAACCAATATTCTAAAAACAAAGAAGTATTTTTATACAATATATTCTGATTATTCCATATATCTTTGTGGAGAAAAACGGTTTATAAATTAAGGACCATGACAAGAACCTGCCGATGAAAAGCAGAAAGTTTCACTGGAATTTTGTCAATATTATAATTGCAAAACAAAATGAAGTTAAGGCCACCAAAAGTAGAGAAGACATGATGAGGAATAAAATTCCAGATAAAGTGGGTCTTCTTAGCAATTGTTTTATCCAATTGATCTTAAAAGTATTATTTAAAGTAGTGAAGTCCAGAAAATTCAGTCCACCATTCTCATAAGTGTTCATTACAACAGTTTTCCTAATGTAATGGGTACGGTTTCTCCACAGAAAGTTGAAAAGCATCTGGTCTATCTCCTTGCTTATTTTACTGTCAAGATATAAAGATAGAGCGCCATATGTTAGTCTAGAGATACCTTCACCCTTGGTTATTAGGACTCTTCCTTTTAAAGAGAAGTCCCTCTAGCCATTGATTTAGCTTCTTCTGGGTATTTTTAATAAGAGGGTTCAAATTTAAGCCTCTTTTTTTTTTATGGTTATGCCTGAATATGTAAGTTGTTATTTTTTCTGGAATACCATAATATGAACGTGTCACAATCTGACAGCCATGAGTTCACATTTATTAATGCTAAGATGTAGACCAGACGCTTTGGAAAAGGATTGTAATCACATTGATCGATATGGGAATTTGGTTAGCGTCTTTCAGAAAAAGTGTAGTATCGTCAGCCAGCTGGTTTATAATAATTTCTTTACCAGCTATGTTCATTCTAGATCTCCGATTTTCCGACCTGACGAACACTGACGTCATATTTTTTTCCCCCAAGTTCACAGTTATTGAAAGCATTTGAACCTACTTTACATCGCTACAGTCCAAACGCGAAGAGCCCTCGGACCTGAACCCTCACCCCCTGAATGACGTTTTATATCGTCACATCCGAGTGTACCTCAAATGTCGCTTACCCAAGCGAGGGAGAGTGATGATCGGAGAGGTAACGTCCATGGTGGAAGTCTTGAAGTTGAGCTTAAAAACAACCAACCTAAAGCTATAAATATACCTAGCAGCCTAAAGTCGCTCACACTCCTGTCAGGTAGCTAGCTACAGTTACCCACAGCTGGCTAGCTAGTTTTATAGCTTGGTAATTTATTCCAATGCATTTCAGAATCCCCCCCCCCCCAAAAAAAAACCCAATGTATATGTTTATGAAGCTAGCAACGTTTTTATAGGCTCCCCACTACGAGACTACGCAAATTTCGTATATACCAACGCCAAAATCAATGTAATCTATATTGACCCTTTTCCAGTACACGACACACTGACGTCACGTACAGATGTGCGCGACTCTTGGTGGCTGTAAGAAGGCCATCGCCATCTGAGCCCATTCAACATAACTTTAATCTAGACTTGTGTTACTTTTAAACACAATTTTTGGGGGGCTTCTCTTACGCTTACAATGATGTTGTTTTTCTTTCTTGAACAGTTGCTAAGTTATTTGGTTGTGCTCTTTGCAAAATAACTTTTTGATGCAGAAGTTGTTAGCTAGATTCTAACACTCATTGATATAGGCTGTAGCAAAATCTATACCAAGAGCCAATTTGCTGGGTGAGGTTGAAGTGTTTTTAAAAGTATAATGCAGTTGATTTGTGATGATGACACAAACATTATATTAAGCAGGACATTCATACGAGCCTTAAAATCCAATTATAATCCAAAAGTAGTGTGAAATGCACGCATAAGCAACATGTAAATAGAGGCTTTTATTTTAGCTGGTGTTCTATAAGAACTCTTGTTCTGCCATCCACTTGCGCGCATCGCCCTCGTGCTGCAATGTTTGTAAACACAGAAAGGGGTTTATATATATATGTTTTAGCAAGCTTGAGTCATTTTGTTCTCACATGCCAAAAATGCAGCTATGTTGATTTAAATTGGACATGTTTGCATTGAATTTTGGGTCATATCAACCCCACAATTGATCAAAGTTCTTCACTCGCTTCCTCAAACTAAATCGAGGACAGAGGGGGCAATGTTTGTGAATTGGACTACCACTTAAAATGGCAATCCAACTGCATCCATTTTTTGATGGGGATTCCCCTGAGGAAAAGTGTGTAAAGGAAGTAAAATTAACGTGTTTGGACTGCATCTGAGGTTTTTGTCTTTCCCACCATCAGTTGAGACAACATGCTATTGAATACAGGAGAACGAAGGTTACGTATGTGAGCTATTGAATCACTCCAATATGTAGATCAAGAACACTAAGGTAACCTGCCTAAATGACTACAGACCCGTAGCACTCACATCCGTAGCCATGAAGTGCTTTGAAAGGCTGGTAATGGCTCACATTAACACCATTATCCCAGAAACCCTGGACTCACTCCAATTTGCATACCGCTCGAACAGATCCACAGATGATGCAGTCTTTATTGCACTCCACACTTCCCTTTCCCACCTGGACAAAAGGAACACCTACGTGAGAATGCTATTCATTGACTATAGCTCAGCGTAGGTAGCAACACATCTGCCACACTGATCCTCAACACTGGAGCCCCTCAGGGGTGCGTGCTCAGTCCCCTCCTGTACTCCCTGTTCACCTACAACTGCATGGCAAAGCACAACTCTAACACCATCATTACATTTGAGGAGGACACTACAATGGTAGGCCTGATCACTGACAACGACAAGAGCCTATAGGGATGTCAGAGACCTGGCTGGGTGGTGCCTGAATAACAACCTATCCCTCAACGTGATCAAGACAAAGGAGATTGTGGACTACAGGAAAAGGAGGACTGAGCACGCCCTCATTCTCATCGATGGGGCTGTCGTGGAGCAGGTTGTGAGCTTCAAGTTCCTTGGCGTCCACATCACCAACAAACTAAAATGGTCCAAGCACACCAAGACAGTCGTGAAGAGGGCATGATAAAACCTATTTCCCCCCTTGGGAGATTGAAAAGATTTGGCATGTGTCCTCAGATCCTCAAAAGTTTCTACAGCTGCAACATCGAGAGAATCCTGACTGGTTGCATTACTGCCTCTGACCGTAAGGCGCTACAGAGGGTAGTGTGTGCCACCCAGAGCCTCTACACCAGGCGTGTGTCAGAGGAAGGCCCAAAAAATTGTCAAAGACCCCAGTCATAGACTGTTCTCTCTGCTACCGCGTGGAAAGCGGTACCGGAGAGCCAAGTCTAGGACCAAAAGGCTTCTCAACAGAAGCCTTTTGGTCCCCAAGCCATAAGACTTGAACAGGTTATCAAATGGCTACCCGGACTATTTGCAGTGTGTCCTACCACCCAATTCGGCGCACGTGACAAATGAACTTTGATTTGACGAAAGCCTGCTCCAGAGAGCTCAGGATTTCAGACTGGGGCAAAGGTTCACCTTCCAACAGGACAACGACCCTAAGCACACAGCCAAGACAAAGTAGGAGTGGCTTAGGCACAAGTCTCTGAATGTCCCGAGTGCCTCAGCCAGAGCCCGGACCTGAACCCGATCGAACATCTCTGGAGAGACCTGAAAATAGCTGTGTAGCGATGCTCCCCATCCAACCTGACAGCTTAGAGGATCTGCAGAGAAGAATGGGAGAAACCCCCCAAATACAGGTGTGCCAATCTTGTAGTGTCATACCCAAGAAGACTCGAGGTTCTAACCACTGCCAAAGGTGCTTCAACAAAATACTGAGTAAAGGGTCAGAATAGTTATGTAAATATTATATATATATATATTTTTTTATACATTTGCAAAAATTTCTAAAAATCTGTTTTTGCTTTGACATTATCCGGTATTGTGTGTAGATAGATTTAGGGGGGGAGAAACAATTTAATCAATTTTAGAATAAGGCTGTAGCATAACAACATGTAGAAAAAGTCAAGGGGTCTGAATACTTTCCGAATGCACTGTACACTCTAACATAGAGCTCTTACCAAGTAAATCCTCTCTGTAATGAGCCGTGAAAAGGAAGAGGTGGAAGGAGTGCGGCGGCACTCCCCCGCAGCACTACCCGGTACACAGGACTCATCTGAAATTCTTACTCGGAATGTATCCTGCCGAATGGAAAGATACCATGTTGGAGTGATCCAATATAGTGTCATTTCAATCATATAAATATAATTCATAGAATGGACTTATCCCTTAAGACCACTGCAATTTAGCTGGTGCACCATTTGAAATTGAATGGACAGTTTTACTTGTAAT
Source organism: Oncorhynchus nerka (assembly GCF_034236695.1). Lineage (NCBI taxonomy): Eukaryota > Metazoa > Chordata > Actinopteri > Salmoniformes > Salmonidae > Oncorhynchus > Oncorhynchus nerka. The sequence continues at coordinate 24,121,077 of NC_088400.1, forward strand.
CTCTAGCATAAAGATGGCCGCTGGTCCACCCACTGTCGAATGTAAACTTAAGTGGTCTATTCTATATTCTATTATCTATATTTCAATATTTTTCCTATGGAGTATTGACAGTATAATTTAAAACAGATGTTCCCATTCAAGTCAACATTCTCTTATGTGTGGACCTCCAACCATCTTTGTGGTACCATTTCAAAGTAGACATTTTTTTTTCAATTGTATTCCCCTTTTAGTACATTTTATCAGCCAAAACATGACACCCACCCTGTATTCAAGAGGGTGTTGTGTCTCAACCGACGGCAGGCACAACACAAAAACCTCAGCTGATTTTAAATAGGGTTTAAGCTACAGCATATGCGAACATGACACAAAAAAATTGACGTTTATGCATTTTTTTATATAACAAAAAAACATTTTTATTCAAATATATAATAAAATAGTTGAATAATGTTGTTTGTAAACTTTTAAGTGATATAAATCTGAACTGTTTATTTTTTCCAGTGATGAAGACATGGATGTCAGATGGTATGGTGGGGTATGCAAAATAGGTAAACTTTGAGCACCTTTATCTCTTGAATGTTTTTGCATTGAGGTCCAAAGAGTCACTTTCTGAGCACTTCTACAATGGGCAAATGTGTATGGAAGCTTTTGTTCAAATTCAAAGGGATGCTTTCAAAAAGTGATTGAATTCAAATGGATTTACCCCATACACATACTGTACTGTTTTGGATTGGCTGTGCTGAATTACCTTTGACCTGCTACTGGGTGTAGGAACTGTCCCATGAGGAACAGGCTAATCAGCGCTAAGGACAGAGGGAGGCACATTAACTTCCTGACAACAACAAGATGAGGATTTCAAAGCGTTGTGGCTCCAACAGGTACATATTGTTAGCTTGTTCACCCTATTTATTAATAATCACTAGGTAAATGAAGACTCTATTGAAACCCTGTTTTACAGAGTTCCAACTGCCTACTTGATAAGTTATTCAGTTGTTACTCAGTTATTATTAGGCTACTAATGCTTGCATGTCCCTGTGTCAGGAATGAGCTCATGGGCATTTCATCATGCAGCCACAAATTTGTTTAGAAATACTAGCTTAATTTCCTTACCTGGCTCAGAAGCACACTGTACATAACTTGTCCTGGAGGCATTACGTCATGATCATGTATGATATTATATATAAAGAAGCATTGTTCACTGTGTAACAGTGAACATATTATTCTTGCAGACGTTTGTTGTTGCCCTTGCTGGTCCTTGGGTTGATGATCTTACTGGCAGTTGTAACCCTTAATTGGTTTGAGACTGAATCACAGATGCCTTTGGCATGGCACGTGGATCCCAACCACCGAAAGGTAAGGCTCTTCATCGATGTTTGTAACCGTTCAGCGTTGACTTTATAATCATTTTATTTAACTAGGGAAGTCGGTTAAGAACAAGTTATTATTACAATGTGAACATTACAAACGGCCAAACCCGGACGACGCTGGGCCAAATGTGTGCCGCCATATGGGACTCCCAATCACGTCCGGATGTGAGACAGGCTGGATACGAACCAAGGACTGTAATGACGCCTCTTGCACTGAGATGCAGTGCCTTAGACCGCTGCGCCACTTCAGGAGCCCCAAATTTAAAGGGGTAATCTGCTGTTCAAACAACAACACCGGGATGGGGCTGGAGAAATGTAACCATATGGGTGCAAGGACTAACCATTCATGTTGTTAAAATTATAGTTTTAACCATGTTTTGAGGCTATACCGTATTTGTTTACAATTACATTGTTTATAAACAATGGAGTAAAACAAGCTTATAGTTTGAGTTCTGATGGGGTGTATAGTACAGTTGAGCTAAGCTCATGAGGCATTTATAAGTTATTCTTCAAGAATCAATGCGTCGTTATCATGAATTGAAAAGACCAAAAATGGATTTATCAATTGTAGATAGCTTCTTTTAATGTGTTTATTTATAGTGGTGCATTTGATACAATTATATGATCTTTCCAGCTTGTGCACTCTTTTGTACGGGGTGTTCTTTCGAACCAGTGCAGACCAGCCTTTGCCAGAAAGGGAGTAGAAGCAAGGCTCCAGAGCTCTAGTCATGTGACTGATCCTTTCCTGTGGCGGGACACACTGCTGACTCAAGAGATGTTCAAGTACCCCCCACCATTCGGGTTCCGTGACATGCATGGCAAACTGAAGGATGTCCTCAACCTCCTCCCTGCTCAACCAGAGCAGCTGAAGAAAGAGTGCAGACGCTGTGTGGTCTTGGGAAATGGAGGAATCCTCCGTGGCCTTGAGCTGGGCGCCCTGCTTGACCAGTTTGATGTTGTCATTAGGTGAGACTATACCTGCTTTGTGTACCTGGATTTTCAAATGGCTCATCTCTAGACCAGGCAGTGAATTCACCTTTGACCGGCAATTTATTGTCGCACATTAAGATTACGGTCACTTTATTGGTCAAATGCATACAAGGTCCAACCGAAATAACTTCCGCTTTTAACCCAACCCCTCCGTTAGACACACATACATGTACATATACAGGCTTTGGAGAGGTGTGGAGAGCTGCCACACTAGGCACCGGGGAGCAGTTGTTGTGGGGGGTTAAGTGCTTTGCTCAAGGCACAATGGTAGGCAATGGCATCTAGAATTTGATACCAGTAACCCTCAGGTTGCCAGCTCACTTCCCGGTAGATTTTCCACTTTTGACCCAGAATTCGAACTAGCAACCCTCTGGTTGCTGGCTCGCCTCTCTAACCATCAGGTTACCTGCCGTCCCCTGCTGCTTATCAACAGGATGAGACTTTCTGTGGAACAGAAGTCATCACTATAATGATAACATTTCTAAGTAAGAAGGGTAGAGCTGTTATAGTATATCATTGTTGATTCATCCAAAGAGTGACTGGTTACATGAGTGGACCTGTGTCACGTTAACATTCTGTTCATTGCACCACAGGCTCAATAGTGGTCCTTTGAGGAACTACAGTAAAGACGTGGGGAACCGGACCTCTATCCGGATGAGCTACCCAGAGGGAAGCCCCAAGGTCTGGGAAGATGTGGACCCTGAGCTGCAGTTTGTGGCGGTGGTCTACAAGGCTGTAGACTTCAAGTGGATCAGAGCAATGATCAACAGACAGAGAGTTGTGAGTTGTAAAGCCCACCACCAGAAACATGAACAAAATATTAATTTAAAGAAAAAGAGAATGAAATTAGGTAATGTGTAGGCATAGTTGTTGAAATTTTAATAAGGAGCACAGACATGGCTGAGCGATTTGAAATGCAAATTCAGACACTGCCTACTACTTTACCTAACATTAGATTTGTTTTTGTTTCAGTCCCTTTGGGACTGGCTGTTTTTCTGGCAGAAGGTGCCAGAGAAGATTCCAGTAGACTTATCAAAGTTCCGTTTGTTGAATCTGGAGATCATCAGGCAGATGGCGATGGACCTGTTAGCCTACTCCTCCCCACAGAAACGCCTCTGGGGCTGGGACCAGGTCAGACAACCTTTCACAAGTTAAACAGTGCATATTACACCATTACACTGAAGACTTACAAAACATATTCATACCCTAACTAAACTGAAATGAAAGGAACAATAATAAAAAAAGCTTTGATGTATAGACATAATGAGCCGTTTTGGAAGAGTTCTCTACTAGTCGGACATTCTACGCACATAATCATCCCAGTTGGTAGAATGTTTATCTTTGCCATCCCCTGGCAAGATAAAGGAGACTCAATATTGACTGTTCAAATTGTGGGTGTAAAAAATGTGTCAATGCCTTTTCTGTAAACTGATTGTTCTGCTAGCAACCAGCAGCAATCTTTACCTGTAGCACAGGAGAGGGCTGTGCCTGTTTTCTAATACACTGCTCAAAAAAATAAAGGGAACACTTAAACAACACAATCACACTTCTGTGAAATCAAACTGTCCACTTAGGAAGCAACACTGATTGACAATAAATGTCACATGCTGCTGTGCAAATGGAATAGACAACAGGTGGAAGTTATAGGCAATTAGCAAGACACCCCCAATAAAGGAGTGGTTCTGCAGGTGGGGACCACAGACCACTTCTCAGTTCCTATGCTTCCTGGCTGATGTTTTGGTCACTTTTGAATGCATCAGGAGACGTGGAGGAGGCCGTAGGAGGGCAACAACCCAGCAGCAGGACCGTTACCTCCGCCTTTGTGCCAGGAGGAGCACTGCCAGAGCCCTGCAAAATGACCTCCAGCAGGCCACAAATGTGCATGTGTCTGCTCAAACAGTCAGAAACAGACTCCATGAGGGCTCGACGTCCACAGGTGGGGGTTGTGCTTACAGCCCAACACTGTGCAGGACGTTTGGCATTTGCCAGAGAACACCAAGATTGGCAAATTCGCCACTGGCGCCCTGTGCTCTTCACAGATGAAAGCAGGTTCACACTGAGCACGTGACAGTCTGGAGACACTGTGGAGAACGTTCTGCTGCCTGCAACATCCTCCAGCATGACCGATTTGGTGGCGGGTCAGTCATGATGTGGGGTGGCATTTCTTTGGGGGGCCGCACAGCCCTCCATGTGCTCGCCAGAGGTAGCCTGACTGCCATTGGGTACCGAGATGAGATCCTCAGACCCCTTGTGAGACCATATGCTGGTGCGGTTGGCCCTGGGTTCCTCCTAATGCAAGACAATGCTAGACCTCATGTGGCTGGAGTGTGTCAGCAGTTCCTGCAAGAGGAAGGCATTGATGGCCCGCCCGTTCCCCAGACCTGAATCCAATTGAGCACATCTGGGACATCATGTCTCGCTCCATCCACCAACGCCACGTTGCACCACAGACTGTCCAGGAATTGGCAGATGCTTTAGTCCAGGTCTGGGAGGAGATCCCTCAGGAGACCATCCGCCACCTCATCAGGAGCATGCCCAGGCGTTGTAGGGAGGTCATACAGGCACGTGGAGGCCACACACACTACTGAGCCTCATTTTGACTTGTTTTAAGGACATTACATCAAAGTTGGATCAGCCTGTAGTGTGGTTTTCCACTTTTAATTTTGAATGTGACTCCAAATCCAGACCTCCATGGGTTGATAAATTGATTTCCATTGATAATTTTTGTGTGATTTTGTTGTCAGCACATTCAACTATGTAAAGAAAAAAGTATTTTATAAGAATATTTCATTCATTCAGATCTAGGATGTGTTATTTTAGTGTTCCCTTTATTTTTCTGAGCAGTGTACATTTTGTATTCACTATCCTCTAACTTGACATTGTTTGCTCTCCTCTTTGTGCAGAACGTGCCCACCATGGGCATCTCAGCCCTCAACCTGGCCACCTACCTATGTGACGAGGTCAGCCTAGCAGGCTTTGGTTACAACCTCAGCCAGAAGGAGACGCCCCTGCATTACTATGACAATATACCCATGACAGCTATGCTGGGGCAGAACATGCACAACGTGGACCGTGAAAGGGCTCTCCTCCAGAGCCTGGTGAGGGAAGGGACTGTATCAGACCTCACAGGGGGCCTGCACTGCACCTTCTGCCCCAGCTGAAAGAGACTGATCTGGGCCCGCAGCGCAGCTAGCGACACACCAACGATCTACCTTCCACTGACTTATCATTCCAATACTTTTCACCCTGGAATTCAAAAAGTTGATTTGAGTCTATGGATCTGGGGACTTGACTGCAAACTCTTCTATGTTCCAGTGCATGCCAGCATATTGAATCTGCATGGACTAGATGTGCTGACATGATGGGGAACAGTGAAGCTGTACACTTCTCCCCTGCGCAGTTGAAAACGACAAGCCTAAATCCTTCTATAAGGGAAGTATTATCACTGCTAAACTTAAATGTTTTTTTGTATTTATTAAGAGATAATGTATAATTACTTAATTAAATCTTAGCATAAAGTTGATGCTAAAAAGTGTACAAACATTACCATAAATATTGTGAATAATGAACAGATGGACTAACAGATAATTAACATTACCCTTTTTATGCTTTCGATTTTAAGTTGAATGTTTAGTTTGTCCACAAGATGTCTGAATTTGGTTGTGTTTTTACATTTTTCTAATGTAATTATTAGATTGTTCTTATTATAATAATGTATGTTCTCAATGCTTGACTTGGACTAAGATGGGAGCCGGTACTAATTATATTTACAGTGGGGCAAAAAAGTATTTAGTCAGTCACCAATTGTGCAAGTTCTCCCACTTAAAAAGATGAGAGGCCTGTAATGTTCATCATAGGTACACTTCAACTATGACAGACAAAATGAGAAAAAAAATCCAGAAAATCACATTGTAGGATTTTTAATGAATTTATTTGCAAATTATGGTGGAAAATAAGTATTTGACCTCTCACTCTTTGGCACAAAGAGAAGATTCAAATGGGAGGCAGGCCTACACACAAACTATATATGTATGTGCCATTTGCTAAATATTTTTATAATTTAATTATCAGTCACCATTTTTCTTTTATTCCAGGCTTTATTAAAGTATTCCACAAACGGAAATACACAATGGACAGTTTCTCCTCATGGCTGAGCCACATAATGCCAGGGTATATCTGGTGGGCTTTCTCCTCATGGCTGAGCCACATAATGCCAGGGTATATCTGGTGGGCTTTCTCCTCATGGCTGAGCCACATAATGCCAGGGTATATCTGGTGGGCTTTCTGGAATAAGGACACGTGCATAATGTGGTAGAAAGGGCCATAGAGGATCATATTAATAGAATTCTCTATTTCATTGAGGTCACAATAGTTAAATGGTGTTTCCTCTTCCATTTCACCACAATACCGACCTGTTTCAATACACAGATACAATATCCCTGATCTTACCTATTTCAATACGCGGAGGCAATATCCCTAATCTTACATAGCGATCTCTTGCTTTTCGGGAGGTTGTACATTATATTTCTTACACAGAAATTCCCCCTTAATGAAAGGGTTTATGATTCATCTCCTCCACTTATTTATTTTCATATTGCATCATCAGTTGTGTTTTAATAGTGTCTATGTCTCACTTCATTTGGTTTTCATACAACTGTTCACAGTCAGACTGTTGGAAAATGTCAGACATTTCAGTTGTCCAGGCTCCCCCTATGGAGAGATCCCATTGAAAAACGCTGCTGGCTATTCTCGCAATTGGCATATCCAACAGTCTATTCCAAAGTCTCACCATACACGCCTTCCATCTCACCTCACAGGAATCCCAGCCCATGTCCCAGTTATTTCCAGTATAGGTGCAAACTTGTGGAGACCTAAAAAAAATAACGTACTGCTCTGTTATGGACGTGTTAATTTTTGAGATGCCTCTTAGCACCCCACACTCCTGCTGAATAGTCCAGTCCAGGACAGGACACACGCATGTCTGATACAGTTTGGAATACGTAGCATAACCAATATCTTTGAGTGCTTTTGTTTTTCCTAGAACTCCCCCAGGAGCTCTACTTGCTGAATCGGCCCAGGCAGATGTGCCGTAGAAAGGTCATATGTTCATCAAAATAAAGACCAAATATTTAGAATTGCTAGTAACCTTGCATTTCTTCACCAAAACACACCTGAAAAACACTTCTCTTGGTACCCGGTTTTCTAAAATGCAATATCTGTATGTTTTTCTGATTGATCATGCGTCTCCATCTTTTGCAATAATTGACTGTACATAATACCATTTTCTGTAGGTCTTGTTCAGTTTCTGCCATTAAAATAATATCATCAGCATATAAGATGTCATATCTTACTCCAATATTTTACTGTTTAATTTATTTTGCCAAATCATTCATAAACATAGCAAACAGAGTCTGATAAGGCATCTCCTTGTTTTACACCCAAGAATGTGGGAAACCAATCTGTACCATGTTGATTAACATGCAGGTAGTTAGTGCTTTGTAGAGAGTCTGGGTTGCGTGATAAAATTTCCCATCCACCCTGTCTTTATCAAACTATAGGCTTAAACAATGTATATTTGTCATGGAACATATCCTTTTCATTTGCCTTTGTAGTAGACCAAAGGGGTTCAATTCCCCCTGCAGTAATTATATTCTTCCATTAGATGGAGTGGAAAGTACAGTAGTCTGCTACAAGTATCATACATGGGCTCCCGAGTGGTGCAGCGGTCTAAGACACTGCATCTCAGTGCTAGAGGCGTCACTACAGACACCCTGGTTCTGTGGTGGTGTTTGTGGCTCAGCGGTCTAAGACACTGCATCTCAGCGCTAGAGGTGTCACTACAGACACCCTGGTTCTGTGGTGGTGTTTGTGGCTCAGCGGTCTAAGACACTGCATCTCAGTGCGTCACTACAGACACCCTGATTTGATTCCAGGCAGTATCACAACTGGCCCAAAAAATAAAGGGAACACTAAAATAACACATCCTAGATCTGAATGGATGAAATATTCTTATTAAATACTTCTTTACATTTTCTTTACATAGTTGAATGTGCTGACAACAAAACCACACAAAAATGATAAATGGAAATCAAATTTATCAACCCATGGAGGTCTGGATTTGGAGTCGCACTCAAAATTAAAGTGGAAAACCACACTACAGGCTGATCCAACTTTGATGTAATGTCCTTAAAACAAGTCAAAATGAGGCTCAGTAGTGTGTGTGGCCTCCACGTGCCTGTATGACCTCCCTACAACGCCTGGGCATGCTCCCGATGAGGTGGCGGATGGTCTCCTGAGGGATCTCCTCCCAGACCTGGACTAAAGCATCTGCCAACTCCTGGACAGTCTGTGGTGCAATGTGGTGTTGGTGGATGGAGCGAGACATGATGTCCCAGATGTGCTCAATTGGATTCAGGTCTGGGGAACGGGCGGGCCAGTCCATAGCATCAATGCCTTCCTCTTGCAGGAACTGCTGACACACTCCAGCCACATGAGGTCTAGCATTGTCTTGCATTAGGAGGAACCCAGGGCCAACCGCACCAGCATATGGTTTCACAAGGGGTCTGAGGATCTCATCTCGGTACCTAATGGCAGTCAGGCTACCTCTGGCGAGCACATGGAGGGCTGTGCGGCCCCCCAAAGAAATGCCACCCCACACCATGACTGACCCACCTCCTAACCGGTCATGCTGGAGGATGTTGCAGGCAGCAGAACGTTCTCCACGGCGTCTCCAGACTGTCACGTCTGTCACATGTGCTCTGTGTGAACCTGCTTTCATCTGTGAAGAGCACAGGGCGCCAGTGGTGAATTTGCCAATCTTGGTGTTCTCTGGCAAATGCCAAATGTCCTGCATGGTGTTGGGCTGTAAGCACAACCCCCACCTGTGGATGTCGGGCCCTCATACCACCCTCATGGAGTCTGTTTCTGACCGTTTGAGCAGACACATGCACATTTGTGGCCTGCTGGAGGTCATTTTGCAGGGCTGGCAGTGCTCCTCCTGCTCCTCCTTGCACAAAGGCGGAGGTAGCGGTCCTGCTGCTGGGTTGTTGCCCTCCTACGGCCTCCTCCACGTCTCCTGATGTACTGACCTGTCTCCTGGTAGCGCCTCCATGCTCTGGACACTACGCTGACAGACACAGCAAACCTTCTTGCCACAGCTCGCATTGATGTCCCATCCTGGATGAGCTGCACTACCTGAGCCACTTGTGTGGGTTGTGGACTCCGTCTCATGCTACCACTAGAGTAAAAGCACTGCCAGCATTGAAAAGTGACCAAAACATCAGCCAGGAAGCATAGGAACTGAGAAGTGGTCTCTGGTCACCACCTGCAGAACCACTCCTTTATTGGGGGTGTCTTGCTAATTGCCTATAATTTCCACCTGTTTTCTATTCCATTTGCACAACAGCATGTGAAATTTATTGTCAATCAGTGTTGCTTCCTAAGTAGACAGTTTGATTTCACAGAAGTGTGATTGACTTGGAGTTACATTGTGTTGTTTAAGTGTTCCCTTTATTTTTTTGAGCAGTGTATATTAGGGCTTCAAAAACTTGTTTTCATCATCCCAAACTGTTCTAGCACAGGATTAGTTCTATAGTCGATAATGATTAACATTAGAATTGATGTGTGTGTTTAGGATGTTCGCTCAGGTCAAGTTTTCCCTAGGGTCCCAAACATGTCCCCTTTTATTTCATACATAATGTTCTCTTCATCACGATGGGAATATTCAGTGTAATTTATTTTTTAAGAGAGCACATTGTTAAACTATCTTTAAAATGGAACATTAATAAATTAAATCTACACATTCAACAATGTGTTGGTTTTGTATATTTTCACTGTTTTCAGATGAGATTGATTCCTGGCCGCCACAGCTTGCTTTCCATTTGCTCTGCCTCTTTTTTTCCAGACAGACAGAAGTTGTATATACAGGATACTGGTGTTTCCTCTCCGGCTCCAGACCCAATTTTAAGGACTGTAAAAGCCTGAACGGTTTCCAGCTTCCAAAGCTTAGCAACGCTAGAAGAAAACAGATTGTCAGGGAAAGCAATGTGCTCGGGTAAATACCTTGAAAACCAGGTTTTCCTGTTTCTAATGTTGTTAGATATACTATTCATTTATATAAAATATATACTATTAATTCAAATTATCCTCTGTATGAGAAGTGAAAGTTAAGTACTTATTTTCTTGATAATACAGCACATGGGCCCTTTATTACAGGATAATTCAGTTAATCTATTAGAATATATTTGCAATTACATCGTGTTCCCTTTTAGAAAAGTAAGTTATTTTAATATTTGTAACTTGTTAATGTAAAGTAAGTACTTTGTTGAAAAGGCACAAGGTCATGTAATGCAGAACCTCATTCAATCCTCTCTGTTGACATTTGGATCCAGTATCCTATGCAAATAGACTATACAAATTACCATTACACATTTTTAAGCTGTCACCAAATTCTATTAAATTAATCTACACGAGGTAGATAGAAAATGAAATGACGTTCTTTCATGATCCTAGTCATAATTACAACTTTGTTTTGAGGGAAGCTTGACAGCCGCTATAAGCTGTTTAAAGGTGTAGCGTGTGATTGTTGTGTGAGATTTAGGTTGGCAGTACTTGAGATAATGATTTAAAGATGTTAGAGGTGTTTAATGATCATGCATATCCATTCAAATAAATTAACAACAGTTCCTTTATTTTTGGTTAAAAAGTGCTTGATTAGCACACAACAGTCAGAGACTTGTCATTAAATGTGTCAATCTGGGATATTTTAAAATACTGATCTCAGGTAGCAGACAATAACCCATGTAACTTAATTCATATTTCAACACATAAAAACAGTTGCTGAATAAAATACCATTGCTATGTCATTTTAAGTTATCTTGTAATCAAATATATGTTACCAGCGCTTTCACTAGTTAGCTTCCATCAAGCAGAAATTACCAATCATACTATAAAGAAAAACAACAACCTGTATGTCATTGAAAAGGCATCGCGGTTCATAGTTGAATAAAACTGTTATAATCACTGTTATGAATGGTTATAGTCACTGCTGTCTCTGCTTCCAATTGTCATATGATTGAACAATCTGATTTCATCCACCAGACATGTTTTCTTGTTTGCTTAAAGAACATCAATGCTGTCTCCCACGTTTAACTGTTCAAACATCAACCGAATGAGATTCATTCCAACTCACCACGGGCAGAAACATATCCATAACTGGAGATTCTTGATATTTCTGCTAGCTCAACAGGTATCAAGTAGGCCTATGAAATTAGGTCCATCATACTGTATGTCCAAGTGACTTGGTTGTAGTCTCCCCCAGGAGTGACCTTGAATAACCTCAATAACAGAGCTGTAAAGAATTTATTTTGTTCAAGGGCCTTGTTATAAAGCCTGGCTCACGCCACCGATGCTGTGAGAATTTTACTCCTATAAAAGACAAAAAAGAATGTATCAGGCATTGAAAACACAATCTCTTGTGGGTGCATATCAAGAGGTGGTGAGATGCGTACAAATAGAACTGTAAAAATAAAGCATGCAAATCCGATGACTTCATAGGTGCAGAGTTGTCTATGTAAATACAAGGGGTAGAAGAATATAACCCATACCAGTAAAGGAACTGCTTGGTCAGATCAGATGTAGCATACAACTGAGTAGGACACAACAACATTCTTTCTCCCTCTCTTTAGCGTTGGATGCAAACCAACCAAAATATTTTCCTTAATGTGTCTACAAAAAAGACAGCTCCTTCTTCCCCATCTTTAACACATGGTAGGGAATTGTAACATTTGTTTATGACTTGATGTTTGTTTGTTGAAGACTTGACTTTCAAAACTCTCTGATTCCATTTCCATTAATTTGTTTTCCAAATACTTCTGAAAATAGGTCTTCCAGTTTGCATGTGAATATCCACAAAACAGTGATTTAAATAACATGTTGATAAAATGTGAAAGATAAAGTATTAATTAAGTGCTAGATTTGAAATGTTATTGAAAAGAGTTCCAACAAGTAGACAATAAGGTAATTCAGAGCAGAGTGCAGGGCTTTAAGCAAGCGCAGGAATAAGTTCTAAATGTCTTTAATAAGTATGCATTGGGAAAAAGGTTTTTTATCCCCTCGAAAGTTTCCCCTTAGACTCACTGGCTCTCTCTGACAAAGGGATTTCTTTCTTTCACAGAGCCCACCCCTCTCTCCCTCTCTCTCCCTCCCTCTCTTTCCCCGGCCTCTGTAACAGCTGCTGCTCAGTGCTGTATCCTGAGAGAGTGATGATCAGTGTATTTTTTTTTTCAAAGTGTTTTTTTGGAACAGATGGCCAGGGGAGAACTGGGGAATGTGCCAGTACCGCACTGGGGAATGTGCCAATTCCTGTAGCGAGTGAGTTCTCTGGGCCCCAGCTCGCGTGCCTTCACCCTGCCCTCTGCCCTGAGTGGCGCCAGCAGGACTTCCCAACTAGCGTTACGAACATCTGGTGTCTGGGACTGCCAGGAAAACAACCGCTCAGCTATTGAATGTGCTTCATGCTAGGGAAACACATTAGCTCCCAGTGAGGAAGAGAGAGCTAGAGGGAGCAGAGAACTGGGAGTGCAGGGAAAAGTTGTATGCATGTAATTATGCTGGATATGTAATCTATGAACAAACACCTAATTCATCATTATGTTATATTAGACAAGTTTTTTTATCTTTAAGAAAAGTGTTTAAATGTTTGCATCAACTTTGATGTAATTTGCGATTTTACAAAATGTATAGATTACAGTAGTTATTTTAAGTGAAAAACAACTTGTTTACAGTTTTTAAGTTCAGGGTAATCAACCTATTGTGTGATGTTACTATGTTATGTTATGGGTTTTGGCAATAGGTGAGTTGCTAAATGACATTTAAAACATTAAATTACAGATATGACTAAACGTGTGTTTAAAATGTAGATTAGATTGTTTTATTTAACCTTGATTTAACTACACAATTATAGATTAAATTAGATTCATTTATAATGTCGTTTCACCATGAAAGATGGGAGGAAAAGGGGGGGAATGGATGAGAGGGTGAAAGAAGAATCTGGAGAATAAATGAGAGCGATTAAGTGACAGAGGAGAAGAATGACAGGGGACAGATGAAGAACTGGGAGGAGAAGAGGACTGATGGGACAGTTTGAAGAACTGGGGGAGGAGAGGACTGACAAGACAGATGAAGAACTGGGAGGAAGAGAGGACTGATGGGACAGATGAAGAACTGGAGGAGAGGACTGACAGGGGACAGATTAAGAACTGGAAGGACAGTAATTGATAGATCAGTGTGAAGAAGTTAATGTGTAAATGAACGTTCTCCATACTTGGGTCTCATCCATGCATTAAAAAAGCTTGTTGATTTATAGAGAGGCCATGGAGATGTGTGGATCCAGAAGAGAGCTGGAGGAAGTTCAGCCTCAGTTTACATGACTCCCAGTGTCATAAAACACAAAGGCATCAATCACCCCTTTTATTCATCAGGGGCACTTTTTATTCTGTTCTGGACAAAAAACTGGCAAAACACCCAGTTCCCTTTCAAACACGAGTTGATGATGATTTAATTGAATGGGATCCTTAGTAGGCAAAGGAATGCCCGTCTTAATTGGAGAGTGTATTCTTCCCTCTTTTGTTGTCATTATTGTTAGAAATACCATCCCTCTGTCTGTCACATTGCCCCATGTTTTTCTATTTGCAGCTTCCTGATCAGTCAAAGGGAAGTTTTCACTGTATTGCATTAGTAGATAGGGCAGATCTGCCGGTTTTGACTAGCAGGTTAGGGGAACTTACGCAGCAGGTTATCTTCCGGATACAAATGCCCAAATGATTGGAATAATTGACCTATAGAAATCAGGGCATTAAAATCAAACTGTGTTTTAACTAATAGAAACATCACCATGTGAAGATATTTGTAAATATGAATGCATATATTATAGGTACTTCGTTTTATTAGTTGTATTAGTAGTTGTAGCAGTAATTTTATTAGTTGTAATAGGAGTTGTAGCAGTAGTTTTATTCGTTGTAATAGTAGTTTTATTAGTTGTTTTAGTAGTTGTATTTTTATTAGTAGTTTTATTAGTTGTAGTTGTATTAGTTGTATTGGTAGTCGTATTCGTAGTTTTATTAGTTGTAGTTGTATTAGTTGTATTAGTAGTTGAAGCAGTAGGTTATATTACTTGCATTAGTAGTTTTAGTTGTATTAGTAGTTTTATTAGTTGTATTGGTAGTTGTATTAGTAGTTTTATTAGTTGTAGCTGTAGTTGTATTAGTAGTTTTATTAGTTGTATTAGTAGTTGTATTAGTTGTATTGGTTGTATTAGTAGTTTTATTAGTTGTATTGGTAGTTGTATTAGTAGTTTTTTTAGTTGTATTGGTAGTTGTATTAGTAGTTTTATTAGTTGTATTAGTAGTTGTAGCAGTAGTTGTATTAGTTGTATTAGTAGTTGTAACAGTAGTTGTATTAGTTGTAACAGTAGTTGTATTAGTTGTAACAGTAGTTGTATTAGTTGTAACAGTAGTGTATTAGTTGTATTAGTAGTTTTATTAGTTGTAGCTGTAGTTTTATTAGTTGTTGTAGCTGTAGTTGTAATAGTTGTATTGGTAGTCGTATTAGTAGTTTTATTAGTTGTAGCTGTAGTTTTATTAGTTGTATTAGTAGTTGTAGCAGTAGTTGTATTAGTTGTATTGGTAGTTGTATTAGTAGTTTTATTAGTTGTAGCTGTAGTTTTATTAGTTGTATTAGTTGTAGCTGTAGTTGTAATAGTTGTATTGGTAGTCGTATTAGTAGTTTTATTAGTTGTAGCTGTAGTTTTATTAGTTGTATTAGTAGTTGTAGCAGTAGTTGTATTGGTAGTTGTATTAGTAGTTTTATTAGTTGTAGCTGTAGTTTTATTAGTTGTATTAGTAGTTGTAGCAGTAGGTTTTATTACTTGTATTAGTAGTTGTAGCAGTAATTTTATTAATTCTATTAGTAGTTGTATTAGTAGTTGTAGCAGTAGTTTTTTAGTTGTAGCAGTAGTTTTATTAGTTGTAGTAGCAGTTGTATTTGTAGTTGTATTAGTTGTATTAGTAGTTGTAGCAGTAGTTGTATTAGTTGTAGTAGCAGTTGTAGCAGTAGTTGTATTAGTTCTATTAGTAGGTGTAGCAGTAGATTTTATTAGTTGTAGTAGTAGTTGTATTAGTTGTATTGGTAGTCGTATTAGTAGTTTTATTAGTTGTAGCTGTAGTTGTAGCTGTAGTTTTATTAGTTGTATTGGTAGTTGTATTAGTTGTATTAGTAGTTGTATTAGTCGTTTTATTAGTTGTATTGGTAGTTGTATTAGTAGTTTTATTAGTTGTATTAGTAGTCGTATTAGTTGTAGCAGTAGTTTTATTAGTTGTAGTAGCAGTTGTAGCAGTAGTTTTATTAGTTCTATTAGTAGGTGTAGCAGTAGATTTTATTAGTTGTAGGCCTATTCGTAGTTGTACAACAACTTTTTATACTGTTAAGATAAGTTGTTTTATTTTCATTCTTATTATTTCATTGTTATTATTATTAGACAGTAGTTGCCATATTATTCTTGTGACTAAGTGTTGTTAGTTTGTTTAGTTATTTTTTTCATTTGGACACTTGAAAATGAGAATGCATGTCAAGAGATTTCATCCTGCAAAATGTCAAATAAAATAAATCAATAATGCGATTCTGCTAAGTTTTCAATGCTATGATGTCATCAATTTACCAGTCCTTCTAAAATGTCTGATAGATTTGTTAGTATGTGACATGACAGTGTAGGAGGAAGGATGTTAAATGAGCAGAAAGAAAACCTCCATTCATGTAGCTTTATTTTAAAGTCAAATATCCATGACCAATGATTGAATTGGCCTTGTATGGTCACCGGTTGCTCTTTATCAACGGCCTTGTTTATAAGCATAGTTGAATCCACTGAAATATGTTTCATGTTATTGATATGCTATATTGCAATAAACACATTTGAAGGAGAAGTTGGCTTTGACTTGGCTTTCCATTCCCTCTCTGTAACTACTGATGCCTCAGAGGCCATGCTCTTCTTTTGATAGCCTTTTAACTTTAAATAAACTTATTGCAATGCCTCAGCAATGTCTCCAAACGTGTGCTTGAATACTTTTCACTTGCAGGAGTCCATTTCCATGTCAATGTCTCACCCCACCTAGTCATTGCAACATGAGGCCTTCAGCCAAAGAAGACATGCACGGGATAAAATCTCAGGCCAGACCGTCGTAGGACAGTAGCCTAAATACTGCATCACCCTCCCTCCTCCTCTTCCCTAGATCCAATTTACCTTTCTCTTCTTGGAGCGTCCCTCGGCCTGCAGGGTGCGGGTGCACTGCTCCACGCACTCTCTGAAGCTCATGTTGCCGTGATCTGGGGTGTAGTCCAGGTCTGCCAGCTGAGCTAGCGACAGGATGTAGTTACAGGCGATTCTTAATATAGCCAGCTTTGACAACTTCTGCCCATAGGAGTAGCAGGGCACCTGTATAGGGTTAACATTTGGTTAGGCTAAGGAGGCCCATCATACTGATATGAGAGGATGGTAGAACCAAGTTGAGGAAGTTTTCAGTTAAGCTACGGTATGCATGCTCTTTAGATACAATTGCCGGTGTCAGGTGATGTCATGTGACAGTTTTCCAACATATCTTTCCAAGTGCCAAAACAGCTGGTAATGACATGACCCAGTAAAAATGGTTCACAACAACTTCTCTAATTTAGTTTTCAAAGGATAGATATTCCATGTTGGTTTTGGTCAACTAAGAGTTAGTTTGATTTGATATTGATATTTCATAGTACACCTACAAGTATCAGACCAACTGGACTACCTGGAGTGTGAAGAGCTTTGTCATTAAGAAGCCTGTTCCCTGTTTCATATGCATTTGACATATTTTTCTGTCATTGTGAGAGGTGTCATGTGGATATGATTTTCACTGATATTTTGATTGCATATAAATGACATGAATAGACTATTACATAGGCCTGCAGAAGGGGAACATGTTTTTGGGGGGCCAGACAAATAATTGTGTATGTAGAACAGAATAAGAATCAGAGTGACAATTCAACTGTTTGGACTGACATGTCTTACAGACTGTTCTTTCTCATATCTTTAATGTAGCAAACTGAGCACATATTTTTAACATAATGTCAATAATACCAAATTGTAAATTGTTGACACTAAAATTAATTTAATAAACTATCTATAGAAGGGGCCATAAAATTTATACTCAAGTGGGATATATTAGCCTACATTCATACTCAAGTATGATATATTATGATGACATTCACAGTTATTTTAATAATTTCCATATCTCCATACAGTGGCATACTGAAATGGGCATTTAAGTGCAAAAAGTTACTCGGAGTTCAGCATGAACATCACATTTTGAACAAGAGGCGTCATTGTACGGATAGTTTGTTTAGTGAATTCAGTGTTAATACCTGCTTTCTCAGCGCCTCAAAGGCTGCACTGATGGTATGCACCCGGGTCCTCTCTCTGGCATTCGCCAGTAGCCTCCGTGTCTGCTGAACGGCTTTGATCTCAGTGACGACGCCAGACGTTTCTCCTAGCCGTTTCTTTGGCGATTCAACCGGGTCGCTGCTATTGATGTAGGCTGTCTGAGAGGCTGAGGAGAGGGACTTCTCAGAGCGCTGGCACAGGACGATCCGGGACTGTAATGTGTGATCAGTCCCAAATGACTGTTGATGGCCATAACTTGTAACATGCGGGAATGTGCTGAGAAAAGAGTCTCTGCTTGTCGGTGTTGACTCGGATAAAGGCTGTGGCTGTGATGATGGGAGCTTCCCAGTAACTGTTGATGGTAAAGCATTTATCCTCATGTCAAGAGCAGTATTCGGGTTTCCAGATGAAGTAATGGATTTCTCCACAGATAGAACTGAACCAGGGTCCTGTAGTCTTTTTTGGACAATGTTTCTACATGTCTCTTCCATCAGTTCCCCCATAGAATCGTCGTCCATTATTGAATCGTATTGGAACTGTTTGACTTCATCACTGGTGACTCGTTTGGGGTCCCGACCTTTCCGTTTAAACTTTTTATTACCAGTTGAATCCTTTGCATTGATTGTCTTCCAGCCATCGCTGAGTAGATGTGGATTCCTCATTTCTACACAAAAAAAGGCACTATTGAAAACCGACAGCACTGCCTTAATTAATATCGCGAAAAAGTACAATAATATTATATTGTAACTTAATCAATAAAATATAGCCAGACAAATCACTATGCAATGTACCACTCTGATTACAAGCATCGACAGGCTTACTTTAAATAACTCAAATAAAGAATAGACCGCATGTGCAGGCGCGTGTTTCTCCCGTGGATTCCGCGTCTTCTGGAGCCATCAAAATTGGCAGCATTTTTTGTGAATGTGCTCTGAGTTTCATCTGTTTTAGTTTTGCCTCAGTTTTACATAGAAGCCCTTGTCGGTGAGATAAGTCGCCACGCCGCCGACAGCGAGAGACCGCCCAAAATATCTCTCGCCGTGCGTAATAACATATTAAACCATTGATTACGCGCATGGCTACTTGGTGACTTTTATGGACATGCCAACAGAAGGACAATTATAATTGCATTTCAATAATTATCGTCATAAATTCAGTTTAATAACAACTTTTTTAAATTATATCACAATCTGTATGACTTACAACTTAGGTCTAGGCTATAGGCCTCCTAGAGCTGGGGAGCATACCCATCATATTCTTTGTGGTCTTCATTTAGCAAGCAAAACTTGTAGCTAAGTGCACTATGGTGCACATGGTAACCGCTAACAGTGTAACATAGACTTTTTTGATGTGTCTAGATAGCAAAGAAAGATTTTGTACAGGGCAGACAACGGGGGACAGTACAGGAAAAATCCACCCAAAACCACTCATTCCTATAATTTACAGTGTTACATAACACTAACATGTTATAACAATATTTTTTGTGAACACATTTTTCATTTGGTCGTTATAATAAGTTTGGTAGCAAAAAAATCGTGGAAATCTGTTGTTAGCTAAATCGACTACAAAACCCACAATGCAATGCCCTCTCTATGGGCTGGCAAACGTAGCTACAAAATAATACCAAAGTCAATATCAGCATGTGAAGTAGCTAGTTATCTCTAAAATCGCCTAAACAAACTGCACTATCAATTTAGGGGACTACGATCTCACTATGTTCAACCTGCAGATATATGTTCCTCGCCGAATGTAGTCTGACATTCGCAAAGGTAATGCAATGCACCCTGGACTGATGAGGCACACAGAGAGGAGAAATGTGTTAGACCCTCTGTTAAATTACAAATTTTTCGTGATGGGAATATCGGATTCGAGAGAAGACAACCTCCCGCGTTATGACATCGGCCAGTATTGACTATGTATGATATACGTTTTCGCGATCTTAAAGTCGTATTCTTATTAACTTCAAGTGTAGTGAGAGCGGCTTTATCGCAATCATAAACTATCAAACACATGGTTTGATGACATTCCATTCGCTCCGTTCCAGACATTTTTATGAGCTGCCCTCCCCTCAGCAGCCTCCATTGTAACACTATATATACAAAAGTATGTGGACACCCCTTCAAATGAGTGGATTTAGCTATTTCAGCCACACCCGTTGCTGACAGGTGTATAAAATCGAGGACAGAGCCATGCATTACTTTTCTTTCTAACAAGTCAGTTCCTCAAATTTCTGCCCTGCTAGAGCTGTCCCGGTCAACTGTAAGTGCTGTTATTGTGAAGTGGAAACATCTAGGAGCAGCAACGGCTCAACCGCAAAGTGGTAGGCCACACAAGCTCACAGAACTGGACCACTGAGTGCTGAAGCTTGTAGTGCGTAAAAATCACCTGTCCTCGGTTACAACACTTACTACCAAGGTCCAAACTCCCTCTGAAAGCAACGTCGGGAGCTTTGTCGGGAGTGTCATGAAATGGGTTTCCATGGCCAAACAGCCACACACAAGCCTAAGATCACCATGCGCAATGCCAAGGGTCGGCTGGAGTGGTGCCAAGCTTGCCGCCATTGGACTCTGGAGCAGTGGAAATGCATTCTCTGGAGTGATGTGCTTTACCATCTGGCAGTCTGACTGACAAATCTGGGTTTGGCAGATGCCAGGAGAACGCTACCTCCCCAAATGCATAGTACCAACTAAGAGCGTCTGCTAAATGACTTAAATGTAATGTAAATGTAATGTTTGGTGGAGGAGGAATAATGGTCTGGGGCTGTTTTTCATGGTTCGGGCTAGGCCCTTTAGTTCCAGTGAAGGGAAATCTCAGCGCTACAACATAATGATATTCTAGACGATTCAGTGCTTCCAACTTTGTGGCAACAGTTTGGGGAAGGCCCTTTCCTGTTAGAGGAAGACAATGACCCCGTGCACAAAGCGAGGTCCATACAAAAATGGTTTGTCGAGATCGGTGTGGAAGAACTTGACTGGCCTGCACAGTGCCCTAACCTCAACCCCATCGAACACCTTTGGGATGAATTGGAACGTCGACTGCAAGCCACGCCTAATCACCCAACATCAGTACACAACTTCACTAATACTCTTGTGGCTGAATGGAATCAAGTCCCTGCAGCAATGTTCCAACATCTAGTGGAAAGCTTTCCTAGAAGAGTGGAGACTGTTATAGCGGCAAAGGAGAGACCAACTCATGGGTCTTCCAAGATGGCGTAGCAGTCGGACGTGTTTCTTTGTCTTCTCTTGTCCCGTCCTTTACCTTTACACCGGATCATCGCAGCTAGCTGCTATCCGAGTGGCTACTCCTGGCTAACGTCTCTGTCCCGAAGCAAGCATCAGTTAGCCTGGAGCTAGCCTCGTGCTAGGCCCATCTCCCGGCTAGCAAAAGAGGTCAACCAGCCAATTCTTTGGCTACAATACCTCTTTTGCCAATTGGCCTGGACCCTTTACTACCAATCCATCACGACTGGTCTGCCGATGTAACCGGCCAAGGTGGTCTCAATAGGCTCTTCCGTTGGGATGTCGCCGGATGCCCATCTGCTATCCCCGGCCCGCTAGCTGTCTGAATCGCCGTGTCTCTAGCTCGCCTAGCGTAGCAGCGACTACAGTATTGTCTCCCTGATTCATCTAGTGCTACTCATTGGATCCTATGATCACTCGGCTACACATGCCTCTCCCTAATGTCAATATGCCTTGTCTATTGCTGTTTTGGTTAGTGATTATTGTCTTATTTCACTGTAGTGCCCCTAGCCCTGCCCAATATGCCTTAGATAGCCCTTTTGTTCCACCACCCACACATGCGGTGACCTCACCTGGCTTGACTGGTGCCTCTAGAGACAAAACCTCTCTCATCATCACTCAATGCCTAGGTTTACCTCCACTGTACTCACATCCTACCATACCCTTGTATGTACATTATGCCTTGAATCTAACGCACTAGACGACCAGTTCTTATAGCCTTTAGCCGTATCCTTATCCTACTACTCCTCTGTTCCTCTGGTGATGTAGAGGTTAATCCAGGCCCTGCAGCCCCCAGCACCACTGCCGTTCCCCAGGCACTCTCATTTGTTGACTTCTGTAACCGTACAAGCCTTGGTTTCATGCATGTTAACATTAGAAGCCTCCTCCCTAAGTTTGTTTTATTCACTGCTTTAGCACACTCCACAAACCCTGATGTCCTAGCCGTGTCTGGATCATGGCTTAGGAAGGCCACCAAAAATCCTGAAATTTCCATCCCTAACTATAACGTCTTCCCACAAGATAGAACTGCCAAAGGAGGCGGAGTTGCAATCTACTGTAGAGATAGCTTGCAGAGTTTTGTCATACTATCCAGGTCTGTGCCTAAACAATTCAAGCGTCCACTTTTTTTAAATCCACCTTTCCAGAAACAAGTCTCTCACAGTTGCTGCTTGTTATAAACCCCCTTTAGCCCCCAGCTGTGCCCAGGACATCATATGTGAATTAATTGCCCCACATCTATCTTCAGAGTTCGTACTGTTAGGTGACCTAAACTGGGATATGCTTAACACCCCGGCCGCCCTACAATCTAAGCTAGATTCCCTCAATCTCACACAAATTATTAAGGAACCTACCAGGTACAACCGTAAATATGTAACCATGGGCACCCTCTTAGATATCATCCTGACCAACTTGCCCTCTAAAAACACCTCTGTTGTCTTCAACCTGGATCTCAGCAATCACTGCCTCATTGCCTGTGTGCGTGATGGGTCCGCGGTCAAACGACCACCCTCCATCACTGTCAAACGCTCCCTAAAACACTTCAGCGAGCAGGCCTTTCTAATCGACCTGGCCCGGGTATCCTGGAAGGATATTGACCTCATCCCGTCAGTAGAGGATGCCTGGTTGCTCTTTAAAAGTGCTTTCCTCGCCATCTTTAATAAGCATGCCCCATTCAGAAAATGTAGAACTAACAACAGATATAGCCCTTGGTTCACTCCAGACTTGACTGCCCTTGACCAGCACAAAAACATCCTGAGGCGTTCTGCATTAGCATCAAATAGCCCCCGCGATATGGAACTTTTCAGGGAAGTCAGGAACCAATATACTCAGTCAGTTAGGAAAGCTAAGGCTAGCTTTTTCAAACAGAAATTTGCATCCTGTAGCACTAATTCCAAAAAGTTTTGGGACACTAAAGTCCATGGAGAATAAGAGCACCTCCTCCCAGCTGCCCACTGCACTGAAATACTTTCACCACCGATAAATCTACGATAATCGATCATTTCAATAAGCATGTTTCTACGGCTGGCCATGCTTTCCACCTGGCTACCCCTAGCCCGGCCAGCACCCCCTGCAGCAACTTGCCCAAACCCATCCAGCTTCTACACCAAAATCCAGACAGCTGATGTTCTGAAAGAACTGCAAAATCTGGATCCATACAAATCAGCTGGGCTAGACAATCTGGACCCTCTCTTTCTTAAATTATCCGCTAAAATTGTTGCAACCGCTATTACCAGCCTGTTCAATCTCTCTTTCGTATCGTCTGATATCCCCAAAGATTGGAAAGCTGCCGCGGTCATCCCCCTCTTCGCTGGGGGAGACACTCTACACGACTGTTATAGACCTATAACTATCCTGCCCTACCTTTTCTAAGATCACCGACCATTTCGAATCCCACCGTACCTTCTCCACTATGCAGTCTGGTTTCCGAGCTGGTCATGGGTGCACCTCAGCCACGCTCAAGGTCCTAAACGATACCATAACCGCCATCAATAAAAGACAGTACTGTGCAGCCGTTTTCATCGACCTGGCCAAGGCATTCGACTGTCAATCACCGCATTCTTATCGGCAGACTTAATAGCCTTGGTTTCTCAAATGACTGCCTCGTCTGGTTCACCAACTACTTCTCAGATAGAGTTCAGTGTGTCAAATCAGAGGGCCTGTTTTCCGTACCTCTGGCAGTCTCTATGGGGGTGCCACAGGGTTCAATTCTTGGGCCGACTCTTTTCTATGTATATATATATATGATGTCGCTCTTGCTGCTGGTGATTCTCTGATCCACCTCTACGCAGACGACACCATTTTGTATACATCTGGCCCTTCTTTGGACACTGTGTTAACAAACCTCTAAACAAGCTTCAATGCCATACAACACTCCTTCCGTGGCCTCCAACTGGTTTTAAATGCTAGTAAAACTAAATGCATGCTCTTCAACCGATTGTTGCCCGCACCCGTCCACCCGACTAGCATCACTACTCTGGACGGTTCTGACTTAGAATATGTGGACAACTACAAATACCTAGGTGTCTGGTTAGACTGTGAACTCTCCTTCCAGACTCACATTAAGCATCTCCAATCCTAAATTAAATCTAGAATCGGCTTCCTATTTCGCAACAAAGCCTCCTTCCCTCATGCTGCCAAACATACCCTCGTAAAACTGACTATCCTACCGATCCTTGACTTCGGCGATGTCATTTACAAAATAGCCTCCAACACTCTACTCTGCAAACTGGATGTAGTCTATCACAGTGCCTTCTATTTTGTCACCAAAGCCCCATATACTATCCACCACTACGACAGTGGTATGCTCTAGTTGGCTGGCCCTCACTACATATTCGTCGCCAAACCCACTGGCTCCAGTTCATCTATAAGTCTTTGCTAGGTAAATCCCGCCTTATCTCAGCGCACTGGTCACCATAGCAACACCCACCTGTAGCACGCGCTCCAGCAGATATATTTCACTGGTCATCCCCAAAGCCAACACTTCCTTTGGCCACCTTTCCTTCCAGTTCTCTGCTGCCAATGACTGGAATGAATTGAAAAAAATCACTGAAGTTGGAGTCTTATATCTCCCTCTCTAACTTTCAGCATCAGCTGTCAGAGCAGCTTACCGATCACTGTACCTGTACACAGCCAATCTGTAAATAGCACACCCAACTACCTCATCCCCATATTGTTATTTATCCTCTTGCTCTTTTGCACCTCAGTATCTCTACTTGCACATCATCATCTGCACATCTATCACTCCAGTGTTAAAACTAAATTGTAATTATTTCGCCTCTTTGGCCTATTTATTGCCTTACCTCCCAACTCTTCTACATTTGCACACACTGTACATATAATTTTCTATTGTGTTATTGACTGTACGTTTTTTTGTGTAACTGTGTTGTTGTTTTTGTTCCAATGCTTTGCTTTATCTTGGCCAGGTCGCAGTTGTAAATGAGAATTTGTTCTCAACTGGCCCACCTGGTTAAATAAAGGTGAAATAAATCAATAAAATAAAAACTCCATATTAATGCCCATGATTGGTAATGAGATGTTCGATGAACATGTGTCCACAACTTTTGGTCATGTGGTGTATGTTATACCCACCTAATTTTTTCCTGCTTGAACGGCAATAGCTCAGATACACATGAAAACATGAAATTACCCAGGGAATAGGTAGAACATCGCTCAGAGATGCACAAAAACAATGGAACATTCAAAATGGGTGAACCTTTACTTTAAGTACTATGGAAGAAGTTAGTACAATGCTGCCACCTACTGCAGAAGAACACAAACAAATCAAATTTTATTGGTCACATACACATGTTTAGCAGATGTTATTGCGGGTGTAGCGAAATGCTTGTGTTTCTAGCTACAACAGTGCAGTAATATCTAACAATTCACAACAATACACACAAACCTAAAAGTAAAATAATGGAATTAAGGAATATATAAATATTAGGATGAGTGGCATAAACTAAAATACAGTAGAATAGAATACAGTATATACATATGAGATGAGTAAAGCAAAAATATGTAAACATTATTAAAGTGACTAGTGTTCCATTAAAGTGGCCAGTGATTTCAAGTCTATGTATATAGGGCAGCAGCCTCTAAGGTGCAGGGTTACGTAACGGAGTGGAAGCCACCTATTTATGGCTATTTAACATGGCCTTGAGATAGAAGCTGTTTTTCAGTCTCTCGGTTCCAGCTTTGATGCACCTGTACTGACCTCGCCTTCTGGATGATAGCAGGGTGAACAGGCAGTGGCTCGGGTGGTTGATGATATTTTTGACCTTCCTGTGACATCGGGTGCTGTAGGTGTCCTGGGGGGCAGGTAGTTGGGCAGACCGCATCACCCTCTGGAGAGCATGCAGTTGGCGTACCAGGCGGTGATACAGCCCAACAGGATGCTCTCAATTATACATCTGTAAAAGTTTGTCAGGGTTTAAGGTGCCAAGCCAAATTTCTTGAGCCTCCTGATATTGAAGAGGCGCTGTTGCGCCTCCTTCACCACACTGTCTGTGTGGGTGGACCATTTCAGATCGTCAGTGATGTGTAAGCCGAGAAACTTGAAGATTTCCACCTGCTCCACTGCGGTCCCGTCGATGTGGATAGGGGCGTGCTCCCTCTGCTGTTTCCTGAAGTCCACGATCAGCTCCTTTGTTTTGTCGACATTGAGTGAGAGGTTATTCTCCTGACACCACACTACCAGGGCCCTCACCTCCTCCCTGTAGGCTGTCACCTCATTGTTGGTAAGCAGGTCTACTACTGTCATGGGTGAATAGGGAGTACAGAAAGGGGCTGAGCACGCACCCTTGTGGGGTTCCTGTGTTGAGGATCAGCAAAGTTGGGGTCTTGTTTCCTACCTTCACCACCTGGAGGAGGCCCTTCAAGAAGTCCAGGATCCAGTTGCAGAGGGCAGGGTTCAGACCCAGGGCCCCGAGCTTATTGATGAGTTGGATGGTACTATGGTGTTGAATGCTGAGCTATAGTCAATGAACAGCATTCTTACATAGGTATTCCTCTTGTCCAGCTGGGATAGGGCAGTGTGTAGTGCGATGGTGATTGCATTGTCTGTGGATCTATTGGGGCGGTAAGCAAATTGAAGTGAGTCTAAGGTGTCAGGTAAGGTAAGGTGATATGATCCTTAACTAGCCTCTCAAAGCATTTCATGATGACAGAAGTGAGTGCTAGGGGGCGCTAGTAATTTAGTTCAGTTACATTTGTTTCTTGGGTACAGGAACAATGGTGGACATCTTGAAGCAAGTGGGGACAGCAGACTAGGATAGGGTGAGATTGAATATGTCCGTAAACACTTCAGCCAGCTGGTCAGCACATGCTTTGAGTATGTGGCTAGGGATGCCGTCTGGGCTGGCAGCCTTGCGACGGTTAACACGCTTAAATGTCTTACTCACATTGGCCACAGAGAAGGAGAGTCCACAGTCCTTGGTAGCAGGCTGCTTTGGTGTCTCTGTGTTATCCTCAATGTGGGTGAAGAAGGTGTTTAGCTTGTCCGGAAGTCACTCTCATGTAGGCCCTTTCTGCCTAAAATGTGAATGTCATATTTGAAGGTATTACTAAATAGATCAGTTGGTTGGTACACACACAGAAGTTCAAAAAATATTTGGAACAAATACAGCCTTTCATGTAATCCAAGATAACTATTTAATACATAAAAAATGTAGGCAGTGACCTTATATATAGACAGGCTTTAATGTTATAAACATTTTCGGGAGTAAAGAGATACAAACAGGCTTGGGCTCTTCTTTATTTTCTATTTAACACAAAGGCCTCCAGTTGTTCCTGGGCAGAGTGCCAGCCGCTGAGCGACCTGCTGCTGCTTCCTCCTGATATTAAATTCCTCTGGCATGTACTCTGCCCTGGCTGACGCCAGGCCGCCACCAGGTCTCAAGAGTAAATATTTCCAGCTGACACTGTTGCTGTGCTGCTCTGGTGAGGTAATTCATACTTTTTTGTAAGGATCGTACAGTTAAAATATAGTTTTCATCATACTCATTTGGAGGCACATCTGTTTTGTTCATTTGTTTTCCTCTTTCCAACAAATACTATATTAACTGTTACTTTGTCACATTACACTGAATTATCTTTTATTGGACAATTGATGAACAGGAGTGGATCTTGAACCAGCATTACAAAGTGTCATAAAGGTCAAGACCACTTGGCAGACAGAGGTTGAAATAAACTTAAAGTTGGCTATTATGTCTCACTTTTTTGACCATGAGATTACCTTCTTAAAAATACATCATTTTCGTTTTTAATACTGAAAGAATATATTGTGGCGTTTACGGGGTTCCCGATCTTATAACATTACTAGCTTAAAGAACAAATGAATGGAGAGAGAATCATAGTTAATGCCAACAGCCATTTTAATGTTACACTGCACAAGGTAATGGGGAGCTGCACAAAACAACCTAACTAGCCATACCGTATCTCACAGTCCAGAGGGAAGTATCCCCCCAGAGAGATAATCACGAGAGAGCCAAATGGGGCTCTCCCCACTAGTCATATCCACACTAATTCGGGGATATTAACCACTCAAAGTTGGCCTTAGTGGGAGTGACCTACTCTGGCCCGTGGTTTGCCCACCCTACCCCAGAAGGGTCGCTACAATATTTATTCAACATAACGTTTATGAACGCAGATTGGTTCTTGGTTTGGTTCTGCTAATTTATAATGCTACTGCTGCAGAGATAGGTTGACTAGACTCAACAAAATAACCTGATAAGGCTTGTGGCGGTATTTATTTGAGAGGGTTAAAGATAAAGATTTTGTTCGGGCGCCAGGCAGGTATTAACCATGCCGAAAGGAAAAGAGTAGAATAAGAGAGTACCACTACCAGACCCACACACATCAGCAGAAGAGACTGCCTAGAGTGTAGCCTGAGGGCCCTGGGATTGTGGTGTCAGGAAAATAACCTTGCACTCAATGTCGACAAAACAAAGGAGCTGATCGTGGACTTCAGGAAACAGCAGAGGGAGCACGCCCCTATCCACATCGATGGGACCGCAGTGGAGCAGGTGGAAATCTTCAAGTTTCTCGGCGTACACATCACTGACGATCTGAAATGGTCCACCCACACAGACAGTGTGGTGAAGAAGGCGCAACAGCGCCTCTTCAATATTAGGAGGCTCAAGAAATTTGGCTTAGCACCTTAAACCCTGACAAACTTTTACAAATGTATAATTGAGAGCATCCTGTTGGGCTGTATCACCGCCTGGTACGCCAACTACATGCTCTCCAGAGGGTGGTGCGATCTGCCCAACTACCTGCCCCCCAGGACACCTACAGCACCCGATGTCACAGGAAGGTCAAAAATATCATCAACCACCCGAGCCACTGCCTGTTCACCCTGCTATCATCCAGAAGGCGAGGTCAGTACAGGTGCATCAAAGCTGGAACCGAGAGACTGAAAAACAGCTTCTATCTCAAGGCCATGTTAAATAGCCATCAATAGGTGGCTTCCACTCAGTTACGTAACCCTGCACCTTAGAGGCTGCTGCCCTATATACATAGACTTGAAATCACTGGCCACTTTAATGGAACACTAGTCACTTTAATAATGTTTACATATTTTTGCTTTACTCATCTCATATGTATATACTGTATTCTATTCTACTGTATTTTAGTTTATGCCACTCATCCTAATATTTATATATTCCTTAATTCCATTATTTTACTTTTAGGTTTGTGTGTATTGTTGTGAATTGTTAGATATTACTGCACTGTTGTAGCTAGAAACACAAGCATTTCGCTACACCCGCAATAACATCTGCTAAACATGTGTATGTGACCAATAAAATTTGATTTGTTTGTGTTCTTCTGCAGTAGGTGGCAGCATTGTACTAACTTCTTCCATAGTACTTAAAGTAAAGGTTCACCCATTTTGAATGTTCCATTGTTTTTGTGCATCTCTGAGCGATGTTCTACCTATTCCCTGGGTAATTTCATGTTTTCATGTGTATCTGAGCTATTGCCGTTCAAGCAGGCAAAAATTAGGTGGGTATAACATACACTACATGACCAAAAGTTGTGGACACATGTTCATCGAACATCTCATTACCAATCATGGGCATTAATATGGAGTTTTTATTTTATTTATTTATTTCACCTTTATTTAACCAGGTGGGCCAGTTGAGAACAAATTCTCATTTACAACTGCGACCTGGCCAAGATAAAGCAAAGCAGTGGAACAAAAACAACAACACGGTTACCCCAAAAAATGTTGAGTCAATAACACAATAGAAAATTCTGTGTACAGTGTGTGCAAATGTATAAGAGTAGGGAGGTAAGGCAATAAATAGGCCAAAGAGGCGAAATAATTACAATTTAGTTTTAACACTGGAGTGATAGATGTGCAAATGATGATGTGCAAGTAGAGATACTGAGGTGCAAAAGAGCAAGAGGATAAATAGCAATATGGGGATGAGGTAGTTGGGTGTGCTATTTACAGATTGGCTGTGTACAGGTACAGTGGTCGGTAAAATACTCTGACAGCTGATGCTGAAAGTTAGAGAGGGAGATATAAGACTCCAACTTCAGTGATTTTTGCAATTCATTCCAGTCATTGGCAGCAGAGAACTGGAAGGAAAGGCGGCCAAAGGAAGTGTTGGCTTTGGGGATGACCAGTGAAATATATCTGCTGGAGCGCGTGCTACAGGTGGGTGTTGCTATGGTGACCAGTGCGCTGAGATAAGGCGGGGATTTACCTAGCAAAGACTTATAGATGAACTGAAGCCAGTGGGTTTGGCGACAAATATGTAGTGAGGGCCAGCCAACTAGAGCATACCACTGTCGTAGTGGTGGATAGTATATGGGGCTTTGATGACAAAATAGATGGCACTGTGATAGACTACATCCAGTTTGCAGAGTAGAGTGTTGGAGGCTATTTTCTAAATGACATCGCCGAAGTCAAGGATCGGTAGGATAGTCAGTTTTACGAGGGTATGTTTAGCAGCATGAGGGAAGGAGACTTTGTTGCAAAATAGGAAGCCGATTCTAGATTTCATTTAGGATTGGAGATGCTTAATGTGAGTCTGGAAGGAGAGTTCACAGACACCTAGGTATTTGTAGTTCTCCACATATTCTAAGTCAGAACCGTCCAGAGTAGTGATGCTAGTCGGGCGGGCGGGTGCGGGCAACAATAGGTTGAAGAACATGCATTTAGTTTTACTAGCATTTAAAACCAGTTGGAGGCCACAGAAGGAGTGTTGTATGGCATTGAAGCTTGTTTAGAGGTTTGTTAACACAGTGTCCAAAGAAGGGCCAGATGTATACAGAATGGTGTCGTCTGCGTAGAGGTGGATCAGAGAATCACCAGCGGCAAGAGCGACATCATTGATATATACAGAGAAAAGAGTCGGCCCAAGAATTGAACCCTGTGGCACCCCCATAGAGACTGCCAGAGGTACGGACAACAGGCCCTCTGATTTGACACACTGAACTCTATCTGAGAAGTATTTGGTGAACCAGACGAGGCAGTCATTTGAGAAAACAAGGCTATTAAGTCTGCCGATAAGAATGCGATGATTGACAGAGTCTAATACCTTGGCCAGGTCGATGAAAGCGGCTGCACAGTACTGTCTTTTATTGATGGCGGTTATGGTATCGTTTAGGACCTTGAGCGTGGCTGAGGTGCACCCATGACCAGCTCGGAAACCAGACTGCATAGTGGAGAAGGTACGGTGGGATTCGAAATGGTCGGTGATCTGTTTGTTAAATTGGCTTTCGAAGACCTTAGAAAAGGTAGGGCAGGATGGTTATAGGTCTATAACAGTTGTGTAGAGTGTCTCCCCCTTCATAGACACAAAGGCCTTAAAAATGTCCACAATCTTCTCGGCCACATGTCATTAGTACACCACACCTCAATACAGTTCAAATAACAATACACAACTTACAAGCAACCTCACTTTTAACTAAAATGTCCACCCAAATACTTGTGGCAGGGCAATAATAGTCCAGCTCTAATGAACTTCAATGGGAATTGCATTTGAAAAATAGAACGTCTGGTTGCAGGGGAAAGCACTGGAAAATAGCGGGGAGAGAAAGAGAACAAGAGAGATCTTAGCTGTGGTCTTTAGGCGTGCCGGTGTCCTGTCTGACCGTTTGATAGTTTGTTGGTTTGTATGTCAAAGCTTGGCAACAATGTTGCTACTAATCCATGCGATCCATAACCGGTGCGGTCCCAAACGATAACAACCACGACCTAGAACTGTCACACCGATGATGGAGTTAAATACTTTATAAACTACACACGGTGAAGATAAACCAAATTTCTGCAGCATAGCACACACAATCAAACTGTCGCGCCAACCAAGAGCTCCTCCCCAAAGAGCTGAAAAAGCTGTCTTTATTTCCTCCTTCCTTACTGCTGATGCTCTCTTAAAGTGGCAGTGCACGGTGAAGAATCCGTGCAGGATTTCGCCACACTCCTCCCCCCATGAAAAAACAAAGCCTGTAGAAACAGAGAGGATGTAGGCTTTGTTCATGTTCCTGCTACACAAATCCAGGGAAGTCCTCATCATTAGAGTCCTCCACGAAGAGGTCCTGCAGGTGTTGCTTTTGCCTGCGATCCAGCTCTTCTGCCGTAGGGTAGCAGGGCTTTAGGTCAACAACATGCACTGTCCTGACATCTTCCCCAGTGTCCTCCAAACAGAGCAAGTAATTCACTGGTCCCAACTGCTGCACTACACGGTATGGACCTTTCCATCTCAAAGCTAGCTTGGCAGTGAACTTCTTAGACGCCTTTGACAGATGATGTGACATGTGGCATCAAACGCTGGGCAGTCAAGTGAAACATTCAAACTTTGCAAGACTCTGTCCATCGGGACCTTTTAGTGGTCTTCCCAGGTGGAGTTCGGCAGGAGTGACCCCAGAAGTCTCCTGCACGGCAGAGTTCAGTGCAAAGTGAAATTCCGGAAGATGCTGATCCCACCTTGTGTGCTGATCCCCCACGAATGAAGCAATCATCACCTTCAGGGTTCGGTTTACCCTCTTGGTCAGGTTGGTCTGAGGATGGTAGGCTGTGGTCAGCTTGGCAATTACACCCCAGTAGGTACAGAGCTCTTTGTAGATTCCTGATATGAACTGCGGACCTCGGTCAGAGAGGATTTGGTCTGGAATCCCGAATCTGGTAAAGGCCTCCCTTCGCAGAATTAGAGCAATGGCGGATGCAGTGGCTTTGCGGAGGGGAAACCACTCCACCCAGTGTGTGTAGTAGTCCACTACCACCAATAAAAATTCATTTCGGGTCCCCTGGCTGGGAGGAAAAGGTCCCATGAGGTCAATTTCCAACATTTAATTTGGATGGTTCACCACGGTCTGCTGCATTTTCCCGGCAGGTCTGCCATTGTCTGGTTTGTATTTCTGGCAGACTTCACACTGCTGTACAAACTTCCGGGTATCAACCCACATGCCTGGCCAGTAAACCACCTCGTAGTCTTCGATAACTCTTAAAAACTCCAAGATGGCCACTCATGGCATTAGCATGATAAACTTGGATTATCTGGTCACTCAATGTAGAGGGAATGAAGACATGATAATGGGTGCTGCATATTCCATCTCCTCTTGGAGTTTTTCGATACACTTTATCCTGAATTATGCCATACTTATCATTGAAGTGACTCTTGGAGTCTTCTTCAGACAGACTCTTGTGGATCGCCATGATGGCAGCATCCTTCTGCTGTGCTCTCCGTACACTCTCATCATCCAGAGGAAAGGAATCATCCAGACATTTAGCGGTAGTATAAGTACTGCACAAGGGAGGACAAACATTGTCAGTCTCTGTAATCCGAGAAAGGGCATCTGGTACAACGTTCAGTTTTCCTTTGCGATACTCAATGATGAAGTCAAACTTCTGCAGTCTGATAGATCAGCGAATAACACGGCTGTTGGTCTTGCCTGATGCCAGAACCCACTGCAGAGCAGCGTGGTCTGTGACAACGGTGAAGATCTTCACCTCCAAGTAGTAGCTCCATTTCTCCAAAGCCCAGACCACAGCGAGGCACTACCTTTCAATCATTGAATAATTCCTCTCGGCTGAATTAAGGGTGTGACTTGCATAAGCTAGACCTTCTTCTGTTCCAAGTCCTGTTTGTTTAGCCAAGACTGCTCCAAGTCCAGTTTGACTTGCATCCGTGTACACAATGAAATGAACATTCAGGTTAGGATGTCCAAGCACTGGAGGAGTAATAAGACTTGAGTGCTTCAAATGCACAGGGGTCCATTGGAATTTCACAACTTTCTTCTTAAGGTGGTTGAGGGGTTCGGCGACCTTTGAGAAGTCAGGCACAAACCTGTGGTACCATCCAGCCATACCCAGAAACCGCTGAAGGGATGTGGGAATTGTGAATTCCTGCACGGCTGCAACTTAATACCTTCAGCATTAACCACATGACCAAGGAACTTGAGTTCTGGCAGACAGAAACAACACTTCAAGTTCAAGGTCAAACCTGCAGCCTTTAGTCTGTCGAAGACGGACTGTATGTCTTGCAGATGATCCGCGACAGAGGAGGAGTAGATTATGATGTCATCCAGATACACAAGACAATTTCTACCCCTCAGATCTCCCAGGACAGTCTCCATCAACCTTTGGAAGGTTGCTGGAGCATTCTTCAAACCAAAAGACATGACTTTGAAGGAGTACAAACCAGCAGGGGTGACAAAGGCAGTCTTGTCCTGACTAGCGGGATCCATTGACACCTGCCAATAGCCACTGTTCAGATCCAGATTACTAAAGATGGATGCTCCTGCCAGAGATTCCAGTATGTCATTTATTTTTGATAGAGGGTAAGCATCGCTTTCTGTTATGGCATTCGGCTTCCTGTAGTCCACACAGAATCGATATCCACCATCTTTCTTAGGAATCAGGACAACCGGAGAAGCCCACCCGGAAAAAGAAGGTTCCACAATTCCATTATCCAACATGCTTTTGAGCTGTTCATTGAGAATTGCCAGTTTGGTAGGGGACAGCCTGTAGGGACGCTGCTTAATGGGGACCTCATGCCGGGTATAGATTTTGTGTTTGAATACGGTTGTATGGCCGAGTGTAAGAGTACAGACCTCACTGTTCATGTCCAACATCTGGGAGAGCTAACACCTTTCATCATCCGACAGACATGCCTGTTCCACCGCTTGTTTGATGTAGAAATCAGCATCAGGTTTGCTTTTGCTCTCGGATAGAAGGGGGGGTACGGCGGTAATCAGGGTGATAGTTGGGTTCTCGGACTTCACTGGTGGAACATGTTTTTGTCTTTGTCTCTTTATATTTTCTCTGTCTCTGACTTGACCTTGTCCGGACTCTGCATAATGTAACAGGCTCCAGCCTGAAATCAGTGCATTACCAGGTTGAAATGGGAATAGTCAGAGTGCAGCCGATAGGAGGGTTTGGACATAGAGATGGTCAGTCCATTGAAGAACAGGAAATCTAGGCCAAGGACTACAGCAAATGCAAGGCTTGAATCTGCAAGAATAGTCACAGGAAGGTTAATAGTCTCACCATGCAGTTTTATTATTATACCAATCCAGCCCATGGGGGTGGTAGGTTCTCCATTGGCCAAGTACAATGGTCCCTCCTCCCATGTTCGTAGCTCCTCATGAGGTAATGCCATGTTCTGCCACAGGGCGTCTTGCATCAGGGTGTAAGATGCCCCTGTGTCGATTATGACCTCTCCAGTTCCTAACAGTCAGAGGAACCAATAGTTGTTGCAGAATAGGAATAAGACCGCTAGTTGTGCTGTCTAAAGGCTTCATGGTGGGCATTAAAGCTGACCCAATTGTATGCAAGCCACCACGCCTGTCTAGACTTTCAGTCTTCTGTCCTTTCTGAGCTTTTCCTGAATCCTGATGCTAGACATAGAGGGGGCAAGAATCTGGAGGATGTTGGACTTTACACCTCCAACATATAACTGGACTTTTGTCCTGGATCTTGGGTACAAATATCTGACATGGTTTAGCCCCGGGAGAGTTATGGGTATACTGGGATGAGGGAAGGTGGTTCTTCCAGTCCTTCTCAAACGGAGTCCCAAGACGCACCAGATCATCCACGTTCTGCACACGTTCTCGAAGTTGACTAGCAAGGCGGGGAACCATGTTCTTAAGAAGGAGTTTGACCATCTCCTGCTCAGTAATGTCAGCCTTCCATCTCCTACATAGAACTCGATAGGAGAAGGCAAAGTCCCGTATTGGCTCTGCTTCACCCTGGACTCTGTTACGAACACGTTCTGCCAGTTCATCCCCATAGTCCTCTGAGAGGAAGACTCCTCCCAGGTTGACACATGTTTACGGGCTATCTCCCACCAGTCTCTTGCTGTACCATAGAGAACACTGCGGAGGGTGGCAAGAACCTCCAAGTCAGTAAGGGGCCGGATAGAAAGAAAATCATTACACTTAGATAAGAAAAACAGTGGATCAACATCATCTTCTGGGCTGCCAAAAGTGGGGAAAATAAGTTTGATAGGGAGGGAGCGCTCTAGAGGAGACATGACAGTGGCAGCGGGAGTTCTATTGTTTAACAGTATCTTCAGAGGGGCTTTTGTAGTGCTACCTGTTCCTATTCTCTTACTGGCCAAGCCAGTGGCAGAGGTAAAACCTAAGGGAGGTGCAGAAGATTTGTCCAGAAGGGAAAGTACTGTATTACCTCCTGGTGCAGCTCTTCCATTTGAAGGTCTGTGGCCTTCTGTGCTTTCCCCATCTCATTAACGGTGTCCTTTTGACTCTGTTCAATCAAAAATCGTAGTTCCCCTGTGAGAGAGTTCTTCATGTCCTCCATAACTTCCTTCAGATAAGAACATACTCCCTTCACAACAGAGGCTGACTCCTCTGCTCTCTGTGTTTGTTCCTCCTCAAGAAAGATCATGACTTGATGATGATTAGTTTCCATTTGTGTTTTGAACCGGTGCAGTTTTCCTTGAATATCCTGCTTCAGAGAATCTTGTAAATATTTCTGTCTCTGAACAATTTGTTTTCCTCCATTTGACAGGGAAGGTAGAGGGTAAGCATCCAACCTCCGCTGCACATCTGTCTGATGAGCCTCCACACATTCACTAAGTTTGCGAATGGCATTCTCCTGCATTGTCAAACTATGATTGGTGTGTGTCCATTGATGTTCCATTTGTCCAGTGATCACAGAGACACCTCTCCCATTCTCTCTGGACAGGGTAACAGGAAGGGTTTGAGGGGAGGGTTATGGTGGAGATGTTATAGGTGAGCCGGAAGCCTGGGGATTAGGGTCAGTGCTATCCAACTCCATTAGTCCATCGAGTCCTTCCACAATGAAAGAATCCTGATCATGATTACCATCAGGTGTATCGGTGTCCTGTCTGACCGTTCGATGGTTTGTTGGTTTGTATGTCAAAGCTTCGCAACAATGTTGCTACTAATCCATGCAATCCATAACCGGCGCGGTCCCAAACGATAACAACCACGACCTAGAACTGTCACACCGATGATTGAGTTAAATACTTTATAAACTACACACGCTGAAAATAAACCAAATTTCTGCAGCATAGCACACACAATCAAACTGTCGCACCAACCAAGAGCTCCTCCCCAAAGAACTGAAAAAGCTGTCTTTATTTCCTCCTTCCTTACTGCTGATGCTCTCTTAAAGTGGCAGCGCACGGTGAAGGCTCCGTGCAGGATTTCGCCACAACGTGGTTGGGAAATTTACTTGAGAACAAACTATTCAAAAAGCAGCTGATTGGATTACCAATTCTAAAGAATCCATTTGATATATCCAAACTGGTGGAGAGAGTGCTGGGTAAAGTGAAGGCTGTGAGGATCACGAGAGGCGGGCTTGTTTGGATTTTTTTGTTCTTCTGAGGATCAGAGGGAGCGTGTTGCCTCTCAACCGGTTTGATAAGTTTGATGTGTCCTGTGTGCCTCTTCGGAACAGGGCATCCCTCAAGTGGGTAATATCTTGCAGTCATGAAAAATATTCCTGGAATGAATGATGCTCGTCGGATGAATCATGTGGTTGATGAAGAAAAGGTGTAGACTATCTGTTCTTGTGTTTTTTTAATATGGAGTCTCTCCTTACTCAAGTGCATTTGGGATATATAAACTACCAAGCCAGAACATGTTCCAATACCATCATTGTAAAGCTTTTGGATATGTTTCAAGTGTTTGCAGAATGGAGAAACCGAGATGTTCAAGTTTTGGAAAAGATCATATCATGTGTTTTAAAAGTGATGAAAATGTGACATGTTGCAATTGTGGTGGTAACCATGAAGCCATGTCTTTGGAATGCCCAACAAGGGTGAAAGAGAATGAGGTTTCCAAAGTCAGGGCTGTTCAGAGCATTTCATATGCAGCTCCTGTTAAAAGGGTTGAGGATTCAAATGGTTCTCCTGAAGAGTCCATGGTGGTGGATAGGCCTTCACTGAAGGCTGCAGGGGTTGCCCTTCAACAGCAGGACCCAGATATGTTCAAGGTTAAGCAGGTGGACTTTGTGGTATTTATAGCTATGTTGATTAATGGCACTCCCAAGGTGGAGAGACAGTCCAGGAAAATAGATATTGTGGATGCGGCGGAACGGTTCCTGGCTCTAAAAGAGTTCTCGGCGGAGGGGTTGCATGGAGTATTGTCAAAAGCCGTACCACCCTCTCAGGTCATAGAGCCCGAGAAGAAAGATATGGAGATTTGAAGGAAGGAAGAAGTAAGGGTTTTTTGTGTTGTCAATGTGTTTTTTTGTTTTATTTTGGGTTGATTAAGTTAGGTTTCCCTATCACATATGTGATATATATATATATTTTTTTTTAACCCAGTACAGCTTTTTGGTTTGTAGTGTGCCATAAAATGCACAGAAGAAGTTTGTTGCGAAACCCAGGCTGCCGTCCAAACTCATGGTTGTCAGCGCTAAACTCTCAGCCCTTGAATAACGTTTTACATCATCACGTCTGAGTGTACCTTAAATGTCCCTTGCCCAAGCAATTAAAAAAACAACAACATTTATTTAAGTCAGTTAAGGACAAATTCTTATTTACAATGACAGCCTACCCCGGGCCAATTGTGCGCTGCCCTATAGGACTCCCAATCACAGCCGGATGTGATGCAGCCTGGATTCAAAACAGGGACTGCAGCGACGCCTCTTGCACTGAGATGCAGTGCCTTAGACCACTGCACCACTGGGGAGCCCTTAGAGCAAGGGAGAGTGATGATCAGAGATGCAAAGTCCTTGGTGGAAATCTTGGAAGTTGAGTTTAAAAACAACCAACTTAAAGCTATGAATGTACCTAGCTAACGTAGCTAGCTTTCACTCGTGTCAGACAACTAGCTACAGTTACCCATAGCTGGCTAGATAGTTTTTTAGTTTGGTCGTTTATTCCAATACGTTTTAGTATTCCTAAAAGCTAGCTACGTTGATTAAATGTGACACTTCGCGACCACCGGAGTATGACGCTTAACTACAGTTTGCATTGAATTGTGGGTCATATCAACCATAAGTGGTCTACATTCGTCACTCGCTCCCTTGATCTAAATCGAGAGCAGAGGGGGCAAAGTTAGTGAATTGGACCTTCATTTTAGACGGAAATCAAACTGCATCCGGTTTCAACGGGGATTCCCCTAGATGAAAGGGAAAAAATAACTTGTTTGGACTGCAGCACCCGACTTTTATTTTGAAAATTCAGGGGATAGCGAAAGTCGTGGCACAGGATGTTGTCATTTTTTGGTCTGTTTTTTTGCTATTCAGTTCTAGCTAGCTAATGTGTTAATAAAATTAGCTAGACTGTTAGCTTAACTAGATACAAATACATTGGTAACATGGATCGGCCAGAAGTAACGTTTTCTTTAGCCTACATAGTATTAGCGTTTTGCTTTGTATTCACACCAAATGAATTTCGATCAGCTGGTTTCACCGTGCAGAATCTGTTTTCAGGATGGCTTGGAAGTGAAGATATTGGTTTCATCCAGTATCATGTGAGGAGAACGAGCGTCACTTTACTAGTTCATTCAACTTTGCCACTTGGTAAGTCACTTAGCTAGCAGCTAACTAGCTGCCAGGGGCCTAGTGAAAAATAGCTATTGACATGCAATACCCACATTGATCACTGTCCTGTCAAGTGATCATTCATACTAACTGATTGTATTGTTGTTGTTGTTTTTTACTATAGTATAGCTAGTCTCTTTTATCTGTATTAATTCTGCCTAGCTAGTAGCTAGCCACATCATTCAAATGTCAAGTTTATAGACATTTGAGCAAACTTTCTGTTCCGTATCCAACAGGGTACTACATGGGAATGTGCATAGCTGCCCCAGAAAAGTATCTGGCCTATGTTCACTTAATAAGTGATGGCTGGAGGGCTTTCTTCACATTGTCACTGGCTCTTCAGCTCTTTAGCTGGGTGCTCGTCATCTACTGGTCTCGGCACAAATGGGGAAATCATCCAATATCGCAGAACCTTAAAGCCCATGCATTGCCCCAGTCCGGCTGGGGGGCAGTTGCCTCCTCTGTCAACACAGAATTTCGCCGCATTGACAAGTTTGCAACGGGTGCCCCTGGTGCAAGGGTTCTCATCACTGACACCTGGATCATGAAGGTCACTACCTATTATGTACATATTGCACTGCAGCAAGACACTCACTTGACAGTAACAGACTCAAGGCAACACCAGCTCTCCCCTGACTCAGCCACTCCTGTTCAGATCCTGACACTCCGGGTCGCTAGCATCAACCCCAGCGTCAAGCCCTTTGACATAAGGTACAGTAGCTAAAACGAGCTATAGGCTAAGCTTGCTGTTGTCTTGTCAGCTCATTTGAGAAGTAAACCGTAAATGCCAACCCCTTTCAAAACCTTAAATAGAACTACCATATTTATTTCCCATTGTAACAGCTGTTTAATGCAAATATTGTTTTTCTGATGCATAATGCTGTTGTACTATTTATGTGAAATACTCAGTTCTGAATTATGCACCTGCGTAGGCTCAATTCAACAGAATATGCAGAACTGCGAGAGAAGCTGCATGCACCAATCAGGAACGCTGCCAACGTGGTCATTCACCAGACTATGAGTGACCTCTTCTTGGAAACATTCAAATCCCAGGTGGAAATGAACCAAGTCTACCAGCTGACAAGCGGACAGGTGCCCCCATGTTATATTGTCTATGGGTGAACCATTTAATGTATTCAACATTAAAGGTAGACTCAGCGATATGATGCAGAAAGTAAACGACACAGCGTGAAGTGAACCTGTGCACATACTGTGTGTGGTAGCCTAGTGGTTAGAGCGCTGGGCCAGTTCCCGAAATGTTGCTAGATCGTATCCCCGAGCTGACATGGTAAACATCTGTTGTTCTGCTCTTGAGCAAGGCAGTTAACCCACTGTTCCTTGGGCGTCGAAGACGTGGATGTCGATTAAGGCAGCCCCCCACACCTCTCTGATTCAGAGGGGTTGGGTTAAATGTGGAAGACACATTTCAGTTGAAGGCATTGTTGTACAACTGACTTGGTATCCCCCTTTGACTGTGTGAGCGCAAAGCGCTCACCTCAATCTCCAGTGTTGCTCGTGACA
This sequence comes from Oncorhynchus nerka, assembly GCF_034236695.1. NCBI lineage: Eukaryota > Metazoa > Chordata > Actinopteri > Salmoniformes > Salmonidae > Oncorhynchus > Oncorhynchus nerka. The sequence continues at coordinate 24,162,141 of NC_088400.1, forward strand.
ACATAATTTTGCTGAGTCTACCTTTAAATGAATTCTCCCAACATGCTTGATAAATGGTCATGAAAAAATGTGTTCTGCTCAGTGTAGTAGAAACTAGAAATATCATGCCCAATATTTCTCTGCCTCTGTTCTTAGGAGCTGGAGTCCTGCATTGGTTGCATGCAGGTGCCCGCCAACACCAAACTGTTACGGCTATGCCAGGAGGAGGGTGAAGGAGAGTGCCAGCAGTGCTACTGTAGACCCATGTGGTGTCTCACCTGTATGGGCAAATGGTTTGCCAGCCGCCAGGACCAGCAGAAACCTGAGACCTGGTTGGGCAACAGAGTGCCTTGCCCCACTTGTAGGGCCAAGTTCTGCATCCTGGATGTCTGCGTTATCCCCTGATCACTCAATACTGTTTTACTCTCAGTCAATTCTAAAGATATGCATAGGAATCTGCTGGTGGTTTGGTGCATCAGATAGCCCTTGTGATTACTTTTCTAATTGTGCCTTCTCTATTGCATCATTAGTGCCATTACTCTGCTATGGGAAACCTTGGCATATTCTAGTTTTTTTCTAACTTTGCTCTTCATGATTTTGATTTGATCAAATATTTTTCCCTGCACAATATGGCTACAACATGAACTTTAAAGCTGGGTAGATTGCTAAGTAGAGGTTAAATTTAGTCTCAGCAAAATTATGTTTCCATGAGCAGCACCGAAGATATTGCGATGAGCGAGATGCAAGACTCGCACAGTATCTGTGCATGTGCACGTGTTCGTGTCACACTGTTAGAGTGGTAGGTACGAACCAAAACAGCTGAGAAGTTTAGCCTCGTGAGTCAATGCTCGTAGTTGTTGTGGAAATCAACCCACTATGCTGTTTACTTTGTGCACCTACGTCATATCGCTGAGTCATTTACGCCTAAACGTTTGTCTGCCCCTTGAATTACCTTGTGTGGTTTTCAACATCTTCCAGTTGATCGTTCTGATGAGACTCAAATGGGGCAAAATGTAGTAGGCTCTGGACAGTGCGGCACAACATATCTTTACTCTGTTTTACTGTCTCTTTTTCAAGGGTGCTGTAATGGAAACATTTTGTTCATCTTTGTGTTATCACTCTTTCATCGGTCTGTTATGCAATTACGGAACTTTGTCAAGTAGGGCTATGAAAATATAATTAATGAAGTAGTCAGTTGATGACATGGGGAAAACTGATGTGGTACATGGTTTTTAAAATTGCCATATACTTAATTTCACAATTATGTTACCTTTATTAAAATATAGCTACCCTCTAATTTGTTTTGTTTGTTGCTGAATGTCCACTGCTTGATACCACATTTCGATGAGGATTTGTCAACAGAAAATTAACTAACCTGACCTGGGAACAAAAAGGTTAAGAATTGTTGTGTGAGAATTGCCACATAACATGTTTTTAACAATACCGAGAATGGATGAGGAAATTACTGAACTTCATTGATCAGTGGGCCTAGTGATCCACCATGGCGGTCTTGGGCGCCTCTTTGTGGCAATCAACAGTAATGGCGCATTCACTGGGAACTTGGGGATAAATCATGACGATATTCAAGTCAGAAAGACGGAGTAGTAGAAAGATGCCGAAAGAGTTTCCGATTTGGATGAACGTTCTAAATTATTTTCTCAGTTGTTGCTCGTTTTTTTTAGTTGTCTTGAACGCACTGAAGTTGGAAGTGACAGATTTCCGAGATCCCAGTTGTTTTGAACGCGGCAACATTCGTTTTTTTTTTATCAACGAAATGTATAAGTAGAACATGTGTTAGCGCCGCGTTTAAAACAATTTTGAACTCGGAAATGTCCGACTTCAGTGCGTTCAAGACAACTGTGAGCTCGATAAAAAACGAGCTCAAACTGGGAAAATTATTTTTAACCAAGAGAATGATATAGAGCCCTCTAGCGGACTAAATGCTGTTATCAGCATGGGCAGCGCCATTGGGGCTTCCACAATTTTAATGTAGTCAATAGGGCGAGACGTCCAACTTCATTGGCTGATCTTTCCTGGTGACCCTGCTGGAGTCATGTCCAATCGGGTCATCAGGAGGGATCAGCCAATCGTACAGAACACTTGTTTCTACTCATTGGCGCTGCGCATGCTGTCCCAGATGCAAAGATGATTCCGCATTCACGTGGTAGTCGGATCTAGAAAACTGAAATGTATGCATAAGTATCTAATTACCAATTAAGTGGGAGTTTCATGTCGAAAACTCTGGCATTTCTGTAGACCTCTAACTTTCTGACCAGAAGGTCACTGACATGATTTGACCCCGTTTTTTCAGAGGTCCCAGTTGTCTTGAATGCATCAATAGACAGTTGGGCCAATGCGGTTTCTGCATTATGATGTATTAACGACACTTCAACATTCTAGCCATGTTATGCCGCGACATTTCCGACTTGCTGATTTGTTGAACGCAGCACTTATAAAACTACTACCAGTTAAACATTTGGAAATGTCGGAGTTTCCTAGTATAGCACATTGACGTGGCGTTAGCTGCACATTTTAACAGTACATGGGGAATAAAAATAAATTAAAAAATGCTATAAAACGGATTGTCTAGAATGAGCATTATGACGCATTTACACGACACTACAACATTCTATGGCAGCCATGTTAGCTCACCATTACACGATGAATATTTAAACAATGCTATGGAACATAATGTATAGGGCGCCTCTTTGTATGTTTGTATAATATTCTAAAAGTTTGCCTAGCTCCCTAAATATATGCCTCTATAACTAAACCACCACTGTTCCATCTGTGGTTTTGTAAACAAGCGCGTCAAAATCCCTCCCCTTCTGTCACGTGACAACAACGGGTCTGTTCGTTTGTACATGGCACGGTGCCCCGGAACAGCAGAGGTTGTGAAATTAGACAATTCCATTGGTCCTTAACCGATATCTATACACTCCTTGGGCACCGGGCCATGCGAAATGAATTCTTCAATTGTTGACTGACGTCAGGGAAGCGCCATTCCTTAGCTTTGGCGCGTTCACATCAAAATCAAAAGAGCTCTGCTTTAAGGGAAGTAGCTACAAGCCCTTCGTTCCTCTGTAAGTTTAGAAAAAAAATGTCTTTTCGTCACAAATCCAGACGCACCAATGCTGAATATAACGGAGATGAAAATAGGTGAGTTGTCATGAGTTTGTAAGTAATTTAGCAACAAAAATCTATTTAAAAATCTATTTTCGCTTTCTCTCGCGCCAGTCTTCTCCCGCGAAATCCGGAATTGTTGCTGGTCTGGTTAGCTAGCTGGCTAATTGTTTCTAGGTACGCTTTTCCAGCTAATGTATGTTTCATATCGTGTTATAAGTATGTGAGCATTTATTGCATTGCTGGCTTATGCATTCTTGACTAATTTTGCTACGTACAGTAACGTAGCGTTTGCTAGACACCTAACCTTTTTATTTTGATCAGGTGTTACCTAGCTAAGTTTACTGCTGGATAGCTAATCAGCTAACAATAGCTTGCTAACTTGCCTTAACTAGTTACAGTAGTTAAATAGAAAGTGCAAATAATTTGTTTATCTAACTAACGTTAGCTAGCCAGCCAACGTTATAACAACCAATTTCCCTTAAAATGTAGCTAGCTAAAATGCAACAGCTAACTAGCTACTAACGTTAGCTTGCTAGCTAGCTATAGTAACGTTGGTTGACTAGCAAAACATTTCGCGCTCATGCATCCTATGGCGCCGAAGCAGCTATTGTACTGTGCTTGAAATATCTCATAAATAGTCAACTAGTGTACCTACTAGTGTCTCCACTGAGTCTGTAGTGATTGACAATAATCAACTAAAACAAAGGGAAAAAGGCATTTTTAGTACTGTTTTAATGTTAAGTTATTCGGAAAAATGATGTTCTTGACAATGGCATGATCTTTCAGTCTTGTTGATCAATATATCATTGTTTCTAGGAATAGGGGCCCTTCAAGGTGGTCCAACTGCCGGAAACGGGGAGCTGATGGCAGTATGAGATCAAATGGGGACTTGGACTCAACCGGTACCAGTGATCTGAAGATGAATGCTAACCATAGACCTGTTAGGTAAGATAAGATTCAGACTGCTAACTTGGGAGTTATCAAACCAATATTTTAGGTAGATTTTCTGTTGAGCCCTTTCTTGCATCCCAAATGGCACCCAATTCCCTACATAGTGCACTACTTTGACCAGAGCCCTATGGTTTCTTTATAGTGCACTTTATAGGGACAAGCAATTTGGGATGTAGACCTTGACAACCATAAATTAAGTAGACTGCCCTGTGACATGTAAATGAGGGAAGCGTTTGAGAACAATGGTTAGGTTGACAGATGGTTGCTAAATGCAAATGTGCCCCATGTATGTCACCCTGAATAATGCTGTTAAAAACAAACAATTAAAATGTATGGTGTTGTTTAATGTTTTTTTCACACCATCAGCCATCTCCAACTTAAGGTGTTTTGAGACGTCTTCTGGAGAGGAATCTCATAATAACTCTACATTTCATTCCTCTTTCAGTTTTACCACTCCTGAAAGTGAAGGTCCAGTTCCTAGATGCGCGGATTGGGGGAGTGAAGTGGAGACTGACGAAAGGCGCTCAAGTGTCCGTCGGGATATGCAACGGTCAGCAGTCACTGCGGAGTTTCCCCTTTTAGTTAAATGTGCTTATAAAAGCTTTCAATTGCTTATGGTATTGTTTCTTTTAGTTACAGGCGAAGGATACTAACATCAGATTTTGGTCCAAGGGAACGAAAGAACTCTTCTGGGAGGTATGTTTGAAAATGAATGTCTCATACTGTGTTTTGCATGAGAGCCTGGTCCCAGATTTTTGTGCTCTTGCCAACTCCATTGCTTGCTCATTGTCAAGCCAAACAAACAATGTGCGTGACAAGGAGTTGGCATGATAGCACAAACAGACTGGCACTCAGGGTACATCCATTCATTGCATTTCATTCATTAATCTGTTTCCTGTCTTCAGCTCAGAGTCCAGAGACTCTCCTGTCCCCGGTGAGGTCATGGAGGAGGACGAGGAAGTCCTGATGAGGAGGCAGAAACAGATCACCTACGGGAAGAACACACTCGCCTATGACAGATACATCAAGGAAGTACCCAAGTGAGTAAAATAGTGTTGGTTTTCATTCAGCTACCACCCTAATAGATCAAAGTTAATATTAACCCATTTGTTTTCCATTGTTTTGCCAGGCACTTGAGGCAGCCGGGAGTTCATCCTAAGACTCCCAACAAGTTCAAGAAGTACAGCCGGCGCTCATGGGACCAGCAGATTAAGCTGTGGAAGGTGAAGATTCACGCGTGGGATCCCCCAGCCCTGGAAGGCAGTGAGCTGCAGGCCATGTAAGCCCCTCAAATATCCTGGCATTTAAAACGATCAAGCAAAAAAAATGTGTGTGTATATATATATATATAATGTTTCTATGCCATTGAACTTTATACTCCCTTTGATATAGTCCTTCAATTGTAAGCACAAGTTGTTCTCCTGAAATTGCATTTGGGAAATATGTTAAAGCCATCCTGTAGAAAAAATGTATCTACCTAGTCTCAGGGAAAATCCTTCATGAGAGGACACCTTTGTGCCAGATGGCTTACTCAAACCAAGTTTGTAATACAGTTGTTCTTTGTTTCATGTATCATTTAGAGAGGAGGTTGACTTGGATGATGTCATGGATATTGAGCTGGACTTCCCTGAGCTGGATTCAGACTCGAGCGCACAGCCTCTTAAAGTCAGCAATGCCTCTTCATCTCAACCGGTATGTTCTTTAACCAGTCTTGGCATGTTTGAAGACAACTATTGGTCCATGTTCAAAAGCCATTTTGGGAAGCACTGTTGGACTCTTACCAAACACAATTGGAGTGACTTTGTGCTGCATTTTTTCAGTATAAAACTAATCTAGATTTTTTTTTTTTTATGTTCTAGGACTCCTGCCAAGGGACTCCCAGCAAGATGATGAAAATAGATGCATCAGTTGATCTTGACATGGCCTAACTGTTGTGCATTGAAAGACAATCCATGGCGATCACCCTAGCTGGAAAAATTATTGAATGCTTAATTAAAATTCCAGGATAAATTCATGATTAAATTCAAGTCAGTGACCTGAATTGTATATAGTTAAAATTGACTTATGTTGTGCTGTGGATGCTTGCATTTTATAATTGTTAATGACTTTATGTTAAGAAAATAAATTTATTGTGAGTAGTTGGGAGTGTAAATTTGACTGCGTTTAGACAGGCAGTCCAAATCAGATATTTTTCTTCTCCATCAGATCAGCTCTGAAAAAGATCTGATGTGGTAGGTACAAATTACCAATTAGAAAAAAATATCAGAATTTGGCAGCCTGTGTAAATTGTTTTGAAATACAATGTTGTACTATATTTTGAAGGGTTATGTTGGCATTGAGGTTTTTATAGGCAGTTTTTAAAAAATAAATGAAGTTATGCGTCAAGGTTATTTTACTCTATGATAAGTTTTCTGTATATGCATTCTCAGCGTTCTGCCTGGCTGTAGCTGCGAAATGTATATGTTCTTAGCTAGTTTTTCATAGTACATTAATGCTTATTACTTAGTGATTATCGGAAGCATGGATGAGCAATAGATCTATGTGAACGAGCGCCATAGCTCCGCCCCGTATTAACCATAACAAGGGACGCTCTCTTTTCATTGGCTGTTTGTATCTCATGATGGTTAGCTAGCTTTGAGCTAGCAATGCTATTCGTGGACCAAACCCGCTACTTTCGTGAGCACTAGGATTAAAACTCAAAATAGGATTGCCTGAATTGCTAACAGTTGACTGCTGTAATCCTCACAGCAAGTGTTGATGTGAAACACGGAAGTATTCAAGTACAAATGTGATGTTTGTTTTATTACCTTTAACGGTAGCTAGCAACAATGGATGCTAATTTCTTTCAATTTGGCCATCACTTGCTAACTAGAAAATATTTGCTTGCAAGAGTGGCAAGCAACGTGGAGTAAAAAACAATGTTGACAAATGAATTTGCCAACGCTAGGTGTCAAGAAGAGGAAGCATAGACTTACTAGCCAGCTAAATGGGGTTCTCTTACTGGGCCTTTACGTCGGATACTGATTTCACAGGTATTGTGGTATTGCCGTTTTATTATGGCAGTAAGTAGCCTATACTTTTCAGATGGCCAACGCGTAGCTACCATGTTAGGGAGTGTGTCACTGTGATAGAGTTGTTATGAATCTCACTATAGAGTCTGGCAATGACAAGCAAGTGTGAAATCGTTTTCAAATAGACACCTGTATTAGTTATGTGAACGGTGGCTATTGTTGCCTTTTTATACGATAGTCCACTATCGGCGATCGCCCAGATGGAGTATTTGGTGGCGACAGCTTGTCAAGGAATACTATCAGAAAACATCAGCAGGCGAGCTTGACCTCATCGCTAAAGTTTAAGAGCTAGACGTAACCTGAATACGAAATGTAAAGAGGGTGATCATGTTACCTTGAGTAACGTTAAAGCTCGGTGCTGTTTCCTGGAAATGTGTTCATTTATTCTGACTATGAGGGCATTTAATTAATAACGTTGTTTCCAACAGCAATGTGAGCCATTTTGGGAAAGACCCCTGAATGCTACGTCCTGTTTGATATGGCTCAGATTTTGTGCACCTACCAGGTGACCCAGAATGGGACCGCTTTGGAAATAGAGGGGCAGGGAGGTTTGGACAAGGCAGGAGGTAACCTTCTCTGTTCCCTAACGTCTACACTGACATTGTGATTGTGAATATGTAGTTTATTGTTACTTCGTGTTCTGTTTCAGAATAGGAACACTGTTGCGTGGTGTGATACTACTCTTTGTCTTCATCCAGATAAAACAGAGACATCCCCTGTGAATGAGAACCCAGAACCCTTTTCTTCTGAAGAGGAACAGGTAAGTGACTAACATTCTCAATTAAATATTTTGTGGTATGCTTAAGTCAATGTAAAAAAACATTTAAGTTATGGTTTTATTATTGACCATTCTCTGAACCATCTTATTTCAGAAGAGACTAAATGCTTTGTCAGATGATGACTTTCTTTCAAAGGACAAGCTTGATGGTATGGGCAACACCTTCTTTGTTACTGTTTTGATAGTTAACACCTGAGCTATGTAAATAGAAACAAATTGATAAGAGGACAATGCTGTTTGTGTGGCATTACAGTAGCACTATACTCCTGTCATCTTCAGCTTCTTGGTCCCAGAGTTGCCCCTTCACCAAGTCTCTGCAGAAGGCGGAGGCCCTGCTGAGGACTCGCTTCAACCCCAGCCTGAGGTGGCTACTGAGGCAGAAAAGTGATGATATGTGGGAATTTGAGAACCGGGATACCTTTGTAGCGTGCCAGAACCTCACCTCTCAGTCGTCTAGCAGGCTGCAGCGGCTAGACCAGGGCATGCTGGGTCTCAGTCCACAGTGCCAAGTGTTGCGGGGGCCACGGACAGGCCAGCTGCAGAGTTGCGTCAGGGGCCTCGCTACAGAGGGCAGTTTCTACCACCACCCTCCAGCCGCTACCCTCAGCCAGCACTATGGGCAGCTGCAGTACCTACTGGAACAGCGGGCTCAGCTCCTTTTCCTCCATGAGTATGCCCGGCGCACCAGAGTCACCACTGTGTACGTTGACAAACTGACTAGCCTGCTGGAGCGGGAGCTAGGTTTGTTGATGGACAGGAGTCGAGTCCTGGAGCGACCAAACTCTGCCTGGAGCTTTGGGATGGGAGGCCTGTGCCAGGAACTACGTATCCATGTGAGCCATTGGGATGCTCTATGTGCCAAAGCCCAGTCTGACGTCTGGCTGAGAACTGTTCTGTTCCAGAGGACAGAGACCCTTGCTGTCATGCGGCGGACACTGAGAGTGCTGGGACTGCAGGCCCTGGTTCTGATGGAACGTTGTATCTATACAGCCCTCTCCGCTCTGGCCTCAGCTCAGCTGGCCAGGGTGCCTAGAGATGCCTTAGAAGACCTGCTGGCTGGGGCAGAGGTCTTTAACCAGGTACTGGAGGAGCAGAGAGTCCAGCATAGAGGCTCGCGGTGGAGAACTCAGACCCTGCAGCTGTCTGACTGGCCTGGGCTGTCTAGTAGGCAGCCCACCCGGAGGGGTAGCCTTCCTGCACCGTTCCCAGTGGTTGAACTGATGAGGATACTGGCAGAGCACAGGGGGCAGATTGCAGCAGAGCAGCTGTACCAATGGGCTTCCCAACAGAGCTTCCTCTACTCCCAGGCCCTGCACACTGGAGCCCCAGCCCCTACGTGGGAGAAATTAGAACTGTTATTCCCGCTGCTTTCCCCTCTACACCCCTCAGAGCCCAGTCCTGATGGGCTCACACTGGAGAACCTCCCTGGGCCCTCTTCAGATGAATCCAGGTTGGGAAAACCCTGTTCCTGGTCCTCTGATCTCCCCTTTATAGCCTTCATCCGTCAGGACCGAAAGTCTCTAGAGATTCTCTTCCAGGCCCTGGTGTCCTCCACAGACCTGATGGCTCCACACATCCCCAACAGACCCAGGCCGGAGTGTACCAACACCCCAGAACATTCTCCCAGGTGCTTTGAGGGAGAGTCTTCACCCACAGATGAGGCCAGGCAGGAGATAAAGAGACCCAAGTCAGTCCAGTCTGGGGCCTGTGTGGAGCTCTTTGGTCATTACAGGACAATGCTGTGGAGGGAGTTTGGCAAAGCTGTCATTCAGCGCTTCCACCAGCCACCAAAGAGAGACCCTTTGGGCAGTGTTAACCAGTGGAACGACCAGATGGTTTTCCAGCTTGTGATGTGGCTCAACCATGGCTGTAGAGGAGGTAACAAATGCTGCCTGTTTTTAATCAGTTGATGTGTGACTGTGACACTTTCAATAAATAATAGTTGAATGCCTTGCAGAGCTCGTCCCTGAAGAGTGTAGAGGAGTGGTTGATGACTTCATCTTACAGCTCCTGTCCAACACTGCTTTTAGGCACTGGGATGAGGGTCAGTTTCTGTGTTTAAAACATCCTTAATACACTGTAATTTGACATCCATCTGCATCATGTAGTTATAGTAATATAAAAACACAATGTTTTTGGTTTCTGTTAAGGTATTGCCTCTAATCTTTGTGTGTGTGTTTCTTTCTCTCTTGCAGTGATGTGTGCGTCACTGGGCTCAGGACTGAAAGATAAATGTCTTCCAGGAGTTGAGCGTGAGAACTGCATGGTGATGACATGTACCATGGAGAGACTCCTGCAGCTGTCCCCTCCACTCCTCACAGTGCTGCAGTGTCTTCAAACTTCAGCCCTCCTGGTCCAAGGTAACCCCTATATCAGCCCACCTGGTCCAGGGTAACCCCTATCTGCCCACCTGGTCCAAGTTAACCCCTATATCAGCCCACCTGGTCCAAGTTAACCCCTATATCAGCCCACCTGGTCCAAGGTAACCCCTATATCAGCCCACCTGGTCCAAGGTAACCCCTATATCAGCCCATCTGGTCCAAGGTAACCCCTATATCAGCCCACCTGGTCCAAGTTAACCCCTATATCAGCCCACCTGGTCCAAGTTAACCCCTATATCAGCCCACCTGGTCCAAGTTAACCTCCATATCCATATGATTTAAACTGCTTATTAATCTGGAAATCACCTCCAAATATCCCTAGGTCATTCTCATTCTCTACCTCTTAAACATTCTACCAGGCCACACGGTAGTCATCTTGCTTTTCATCCTTCATCAGGTGACAGTAATGCTCGGACTATGAGGTCCCTTCACATAGGATCGCTGAGCAGAGTGGTGGCATCCGTCCGATCCTCTACCTTCTGGGTCATGAGAAAGGCCTATCAGTTCCTTTCCTCCTGGTCCCTCAACAAGTTCCTGCTTGTCACCCTAGGAGACCTCAAGGTGAGGATTCACTCTGACATGCTTCCCAAATGGCTTCCTATATAGTGCACTACTTTGAACTAGAGCTCTGGTCTAAAGCAGTGCACTATATAGGGAATACGGTGACATTTGGGGGACACATCTTCTATTTCCCTATTGAATGTATGTTGGCCTTGCTTCAGATGGTCTCCATCTTTCTTCTTGTCTTTAGTGAGAAATCCTATGTTGACATTGAGGGATGCACTTACATAAGTGTGTTCTGTGCTTTAAGGTTCTGAGAGCATCAGTGGTGAGGCTACTGCAGCATGTGGAGGCCCTGAGTGTGAATGAAAATCATCTCCTCAAGCTGCTGGCTGCACAGCTTACTCAGAGTGTCACAGATCTACAGGTGAGGGACAATATAATGGTTGATCTGTCCATTTCTAGACCAATGTTCCACCTGTCATCTCTTATAACCGATTTGAATTTATTACTCAAATAAACTCAGTTCTATTATGTCTGAATTGTTGAAGGTATTCTCTGAACTGGTGCTCAGAATCTTCTCCAAGGACTGTAAGAGGATGTCTGAGGAGATCTTTTTGCAGACCATGCCCTCAGCAAAGCACTGGAGAGTGAACTATAAAACAGGTCAATTACAGACTGATGGAACTGAAATATCCTATATTCTAAACATAAGAAACATGTCCACTATTTGAGTTTTTTTCTGTTGTACTTTGTGTATGGAGCCAATATAATTGATGCTTGTTTTTTCCTTCATCTTATTGTATCTGTAGAGTTCCCCAGCAGCCCTAGTGATTACGCTACTACTGCAGCTCAGAGTGTAATAGGACAGGTACTGGAGGGGGTGCAGCCCCTGCCTGAGGAGGCTCGGATCCCCGCCCTGACAGAGGCCATGACAGCCTTCATGGAGGCCTGGATGGAGCACATCCTCAAGCAGAAGATCAAGTTCAGGTATGTGTACAGTATTCCCTGATTTTAGATTAGCAAATACAACCGTGCTGAATACCATAGAAATACAATTACTCGAATGGGCATAGAATCTCTGACTTGGGAAGCCCATACTAGTGATTCTATTTCTGTGATTATACTGATTATCATTACTGTTATCTCCTAACATGGCACTAGTAAGGGGAGTGATAGACACACCCATTCACCAACCTTTCTGTTCCTCTGTCTCTCTCTCTCTCTGCAGTATCCAGGGGGCTCTACAGCTGAAGCAAGACTTTGACTTGATCCGGAACCTGATACGCTCTGAGGAATACAGCCTGTCAGAGGAGATCCACCAGAGGCTGCTCTCCCTCCGGGTCTTCCACCAGGTGGACAACGCCATCGTGTGCCTGCTGCAGCAGCCCATGGCCAAGCCCTACATGCCTTCGCGGGGCTGGGAGCCCTTCAGACGCTGCTGTAAGTGTCCACCAGGGGGGGTGCCTTCATCATTGATAACATGATTTTTAGTTGAATCCCACTATAGTGGAATTATAAAAGTAAGCCACACAGGCAAGTCAGACGTAACACAACACTTTACAGCAATGTATTTGGCCTGTTTCTCCTGTTGACAATCTTGTAATTTCTACCCGTCAGGTCCAAGTAGTGCCAATATGGTGGACCAATCGTCTAGCAGTCTGAATAATTTTGAGAGCATGGACCTCCAGTCTGCATGTCAACAGGCCCTGGCCCAGGCAGAGGGCTCTATGAGCCCTGAGCTGCTGGCCTCCACCCCGCAGGAGTCCTACCTGGCCGTGGCACAGCAAGAGTGGCTGGACCTGCGCATACACAATGGAAACCGCTGGAAGCTCCCTGGGCTGCAGTGCCTGACAAGGTCAGAGCCCTAACCCTCAGGTATTCTATGTAGAAACTCATTCCTCCTCCAGTCCAGACACTGGAAATTAACAGCCTTTTGGCCTAAAGGCTGTCCTACAAGGCTGCTCATCTGGAAGCCATTTTGCTCTTTGAATTAATAAATGTGTTAATGCGCTAGGGCCAGTTTACTAGATTATGAAGTTACTAGGAACATTTGGATGTTACATTTCCTAGGACTTCATCTGAACAAATCAAAGCCATGTCAATAGACTAGTATTGAAGTTATTTATCTTATCATTCACGACAAAAGGTACAAAGCAATAACGTTACTGAAAAGTTTTTTTGTTTCTTTTCAAAACAACATTTCAAATATTGTGTGTATCCATGGCATGTGCATATAATTTAACATATTTTTGTAAATCTGTGCTAATGAAGTAATGGAAAGTAAAGATTTGTTTTTCATCTCTGGCTCCTGAGGGGTTTGTTTGTTTACTTTTTAACCACAGAAAAGGAAACATCAGGTCATAAAATAGATGATCATGGTTGATCTATAGATAGTAAACCCTCTCATAGTAAGATTACAGAATTATCGACATAATACATTGATGATACATTACAATATAGCAACTTCAAGAAGTGCATTTGATGCAAAAAACAATTTCCAGTTGATGAGTTGCAGTAGTGAGAACCTGGGCTACCTGGCACCCATGACTACAATTACAATCAGGGCGACAAGGAGACCACAGGCTAAGATGGTGGCCAAAACTGCCCACACGAAGGTGGATTTGGATTGGTCACACAGGGAGCTCCTCAAGGCCTGTCTGGCCCTGCGTGCCCGTGAGCGGTCCTGGGGTGGGTACCTGGACATGTTAATGCATTCCATGCCCAAGGACTTGATCAGGCACGCCCGGTGGTGGCTGAGCTGGTCGAAGGTGTGTTTCCCGTGGTACCTGCCCATTCCACTTTGACCTGTACGGGGTCAGAGTTCAGAGAGCAGCATGTGAGGTCATTATAAGATAGGATATTAGACTAGGAAAATTCACCAATGTGCTAGCCAAAACTATTAAAATACTTGTTGGTTATCGGTCTTACCTACGCCGCCAAAAGGAAGGGAGTTGAGCACGTAGTGCATTATGACATCATTGACTACCACCCCGCCGCTGCTGGTCTCGGCAATCATTCGCTTTATCACCTCATTGGCAAAAAGAGAAAGAAGAATAATATAGTCTGCGTGATCCTCTACACTCTCCTAATATGGAGTTCTATTGTTTCAACGGTAGTAGCTTACCTTCTTGTCAGAGGAAAAAACATACAGTGCTAAGGGCTTCTCTTTCCCGTTGATGAAGCGAATTGCATCACCCACATCACCAACAGTCACTATGGGCAACAGAGGTCCGAAGATCTCCTCCTGCATAAGTCTGGTGTGAGGAGACACGTCCGTTACCACTGTGGGAGCTGGAGCATCAGATGGGGGGAAAAGGTCATTGTTATTGACAGATTCACAGGGACGGTACAGTCAGTTACATCGGCACATCACAGCACTGACAAAAGTTCATCCCAGAATTGATTCAATATGGATTTGTATACCCATTGCATAAATAAAGAAGCTTGGCAAGAGTCCAGCCAATCATCTCCCCCATAAGGATTCTCCCTACCAATATAACACTGTGATGGGTCGCTCTCTCCCCCTAGTGTCACGCTGCATCCCTCCAGCAGACCCATCACTCGACTAAAGTGGCGCAGGTTGATGATGCGACCGTAGTCTGGGGAAGATTTGGGGTCCGGGCCGTAGAACTCCTGGAATTAACAAAAGGCAAGGATTAGATCCTGTCTAAAACGAGGATTAGATGCTGTCTAAAACGAGGATTAGATGCTGTCTAAAACGAGGATTAGATGCTGTCTAAAACGAGGATTAGATGCTGTCTAAAACGAGGATTAGATCCTGTCTAAAACGAGGATTAGATGCTGTCTAAAACGAGGATTAGATGCTGTCTAAAACGAGGATTAGATGCTGTCTAAAACGAGGATTAGATGCTGTCTCAAACCATACGCACAGTGTAATAGACAGATATAGAACCCTGATATATTGTCCATGGTAATAGACTACTCTGCTGTGGGAAGACAGATCTGGAACAGACCTGTAGTGTATTCCGGATGCCCTCCACCACTTTGTTCTGAATGCTGGGCTCACACAGGATGTAGTCAGGGGCAATGCATGTCTGCCCAACGTTGAAAAACTTTCCCCATGTGATTCGGCTATAAAAACAAACACATGACGTATCAAGACATGTCTATATGAGCCATGTGACTATGGATAAAATGGGTTGCTGAGCAACGGTGCAAGTAGCTGTTACCGGCAGGCCACGATGAGGTCACAGTCCTTGTCGATGTAACAGGGGCTCTTGCCCCCCAGCTCCAGGGTGACAGGGGTCAGGTGTTTGGCTGCGGCCTCCATCACCACTTTCCCCACTGTGCTGTTCCCAGTGTAGAAGATGTGGTCAAAACGCTGCCTCAGCAACTCCTGGGTCTCTGGAACTCCACCTGTCACCACAGGATATAACTCCTGTCAAGGAAAATAACCCAACATTATAGTGATAGTTTACCCCAAAACCACACATTTAGATGTTTTATTTTATTACTGATACAAGGTTAGCAAAATGTAAGACCTTGTCCAGATATTGAGGGAGCAGTGCTTTGAGGAGACTGGCTGAGTGCTCACTCAACTCAGAGGGTTTCACCACTGCTGCATTCCCTGTAGAGGAAGAATGAACAGTGTGTGAGAGGGTTGCTGAGATAAAGTTAGAAAACTAAATATGCATACATTACAGGATCAATGAGTTAGCCAGGTAACTTGATTAAATATTGGTATATACATGGTCTAGTTCACTCAACAACCAAAAAACTTAGAGATGTGTTACTTTTATTAATGAGCCAGCAAATAAGTGGTTATATCTGGTTGTTTATCAACGTTAGGTGACTCATTGATCCTGCTTTGCAGTATACCCCTCTGCTCCCCTTGTAGTGGGAACATTTGAAGGAATTGAATTCAACTAGGGCCTGGGGTATATACCAGCTGCGATGGCCCCGATCAGGGGCTGCAGAGTGAGGGCCCAGGGGTAGTTCCATGCCCCGATGATGAGCACCACTCCCAGGGGTTCAGGCAGGATGTACACCTGGTCTGTTAAGGTCATGATGTTCTTCTCCACATGGCGAGGGGCAGCCCACTGAGACAGCTTCCCCACCGCCAGGCTGATCTCATTCTCCAGGCCAATCAGCTCGGAGAGGGCTGTGTCATACTGGCTCTGTAAAACGACAGGGCAGTGATGTCTGTCTGTATCGAGGCTATATGGATCGTTATTATTTACTTAACACACTCTGTGCCTAAACATGCTGGATTAGTCATTCAAATGTGGTAGGTGGTTGGACTTTACTAATCTGGTAAGGGGTATCTCCCTCTTTTCTCCTTCACAGTTATGAAAACTCAGACATTGACTTGGTTACTTTTATGAATTGTGAATTATCTATATAGGTCTTATAAATGCATTAAGATTTATGAAGGCTTTATTACATCTAAAAAGCTTGGTGTATATATATATGCCCTTTGTTGATACATTTGAGTGTACAAAACATTAAGAATACTTGCTCTTTCCATGGCATAGACTGACCAGTTGAAAGCTATGATCCCTTATTGATGCCACTTGTTAAAATCGCTTCAATCAGTGTATAGGAAATGGAGACAGGTTAAAGAAGGATCTTTAAGCCTTGAGACAATTGAGACATGGGTTGTATATGTGTGCCATTCTGAGGGTGAATGGGCAAAACAAAATAATTAAGTGCCATTGAACGGGTTATGGTAGTAGGTGCCAAGCGCACCATTTTGGTCAAGAACTGCAATGCTGCTGTGTTTTTCACACTCAACAGTTTCCCGTGTGTATCAAGAATGGTCCATCACCCAAAGGACATTGAGCCAACTTGGCACAACTGTAGGAAGCATTGGAGTCAACATGGGCCAGCATCCCTGTGGAATGCTTTTGACACCTTGCAACTCAATATTAGGAAGGTGTTCTTAATGTTTTGTACACTCAGTGTATGTCTATTTATCAACAACAAAAAATCAATGACTTTCAAACTCTCACCCTGTTGAGGTCCTGCTTGAGTGCTATGGCAATCTCTCCTTGTCTTTCTGTGATCAGCTTCTGAAGGGACTTCAACTGTTGAACTCTGAACTTCAGGGGCTGGGACCTCCCTGTGAGAAAAGCGTCCCTGGCAAAGTCCACAGTCTGCTTCTCCATGTCTACGACTATCTATCACAAACACACCTGTAGCCTGCAACCATAATCACAATGAGAAATACACTCAAATATACACACATACAGCAGTAGACCTAATCATTTCAGTTTGAAAATGTACTAAAATATACACACCTACAGCAGTAGACCTAATCCTTTCAGTTTGAAAATGTACTCAAATATGCACACATACAGCAGTAGACCTAATCATTTCAGTTTGAAAATGTACTAAAATATACACACCTACAGCAGTAGACCTAATCCTTTCAGTTTGAAAATGTACTCAAATATGCACACCTACAGCAGTAGACCTAATCATTTCAGTTTGAAAATGTACTCAAATATGCACACCTACAGCAGTAGACCTAATCCTTTCAGTTTGAAAATGTACTAAAATATACACACCTACAGCAGTAGACCTAATCCTTTCAGTTTGAAAATGTACTCAAATATGCACACCTACAGCAGTAGACCTAATCCTTTCAGTTTGAAAATGTACTCAAATATACACACCTACAGCAGTAGACCTAATCCTTTCAGTTTTAAAATGTACTAAAATATGCACACCTACAGCAGTAGACCTAATCCTTTCAGTTTGAAAATGTACTAAAATGAAAATACTCAACACACACCTACAGCAGTAGACCTAATCTTTCAGTTTTCAGTACACACCTACAGCAGTAGACCTAATCCTTTCAGTTTGAAAATGAAAATCTACTCAAATATGCACACCTACAGCAGTAGACCTAATCCTTTCAGTTTGAAAATGTACTCAAATATGCACACCTACAGCAGTAGACCTAATCCTTTCAGTTTGAAAATGTACTCAAATATGCACACCTACAGCAGTAGACCTAATCCTTTCAATTTGAAAATGTACTAAAATATGCACACCTACAGCACTAATCCATTTCAGTTTGAAAATGTACTCTACACCTACAGCAGTAGACCTAATCCTTTCAGTTTGAAAATGTACTAAAATATACACACCACAGCAGTAGACCTAATCCTTTCAGTTTGAAAAGTACTAAAATAGACAGCTAATCCTTTCAGTTTGAAAATGTACTAAAATATGCACACCTACAGCAGTAGACCTAATCCTTTCAGTTTGAAAATGTACTAAAATATACACACCTACAGCAGTAGACCTAATCCTTTCAGTTTTAAAATGTACTAAAATATGCACACCTACAGCAGTAGACCTAATCCTTTCAGTTTTAAAATGTACTAAAATATGCACACCTACAGCAGTAGACCTAATCCTTTCAGTTTGAAAATGTACTAAAATATATACACCTACAGCAGTAGACCTAATCCTTTCAGTTTGAAAATGACCTAATCCTTTCAGTTTGAAAATGTACTAAAATATGCACACCTACAGCAGTAGACCTAATCCTTTCAGTTTGAAAATGTACTAAAATATGCACACCTACAGCAGTAGACCTAATCCTTTCAGTTTGAAAATGTACTAAAATATACTAAATTTACTGTGATATGCCTGACCAACTAATCAAATCGAACTTTATTAAAAGTGCATTTCAACATCATAATAATGCTATTTTTCTGATAGGCAGAGGATTGAAAATTGAGCATTACATAGGGTAAAGTGCAATACTTACAGGTGAATGAAAGCAGTAGCCTACACAAATCCTAATGTTGCCTGTCACCAACACCCATAAATATAGAGTCTGTACATTTAAAAAAAAATCAAAAATCTATTCACTGTTCGTTGAGTACTATAAGGGTTTCTGCATATCTATTGAGAGGAAGTTGTTATATAGGCTACCCAGGGTCATATAAAATAATGACCTAGTTCTAGTGAATACTAAATCAAATCAAATTTTATTAGTCACATGCGCTGAATACAACAGGTGTAGATCTTACAGTAAAATGTTTACTTACAAGCCCCTAACCAACAATACCGTTGAAAAAAAAATAGGGATAAGAAATAAAAGTAACAAGTAATTAAAGAGCAGCAGTAAAATAACAATAGCGAGACTATATACAGCTGGGTACCTTTACGGAGTCAATGTGCGGGGGCACCAGTTAGTTGAGGTATATGTGAGTCACAGAAGAGCAGACCTCTACTGAAGCCTCCGGCTCACCGGACACGGACTCTGATCCCCCCGACCTAGCCAAGGTAATGGCGGCGATCATTAAGTCTGAACAGACTGTGCTGGCTAAGGTGGAGTCACTATCCACTGACCTATCCGCACAAATAGCCATTCTCGCTACCGAGGTCAACACAAAGATGGACTCCGTTAAAGACGACTTGGCGAAACATGACACCTGTCTGAATAGCTTGGAAGGAGGTGCAAATACTTAGTTCATTTCCAGAAAATGATATATAGTCCATCCCTGCTTCTGTAAAGTCTTATCACTTATGCAGATTCTTATTAACCAGGGGATGGGGAAGGAACACATCATTTCACTTTTCAACAGTCATTTGTTCATGTACAAGACTTGTGTGAAGATACACTTTTTTATTTAAATGTTAATTCATTAACTTTTATTTTATTTTACTCTTGAAAACCTTAATTGCACAATATCAAAACACCCTGTACTGTATGAGGTTTGTGATTGGACTTTGCTACAAATATGGACAAGTTATAAAAATAATGACCAAGTTCTAGTGTATAATAACCTGACACTTCTACGGAAGCTTCTTCCTGATACCTACCTCACTGACGTAACTTTGGGTGTCACCATGGACAATTGCCAGTTCTTTTTATCACTTGACATATCAGAGGCAGCCTGTTAGTTTAATCATTGCCTTAGCTCTCTAATAATTCGCACGTGCCATTGGGGGCATCAGTACCACTATAAGAATCTGGCCTTGCTGGACAATCCCAACATCATCCCAGGAACCAGTGCTGGTCCACAGAACAGAGGTTGAGAAACTCTGAGCTAGACTTTCTGTAGTCTCTTCAAAGCAGCTGTGAAGAGACTAGACTGGCTGCCTTTTAAGCAATCTTCTGGAGGTCCAACTCATTCCGTTGCATATTTGCTGACAGTACATTTCATTCTGATTTATTGACAGAAAATTGGTTTCAAATGGGAGAATATTATGCATGGGCGGCTAAGGGACTGTCTTAAAAGTGCAATCAGCCAAACCTGGTGTTTACAGAAAAACTGTGTTTTTTTATCTCAATTAATCGATCTAGAGATCTTAAAACAACTTTGTTTTTCCCCACAACAATACCATTTAAACATGTTAACCTGTTTATATTTCATGGATTTTATTTGAAAATATGAACTCAAAAAGCATAAATGGGAAGTGGCGCTGGTAAGCAGCAACATGTGAAGATGCGTTTTCTTGGTGCTCCTGTCCAGGGCGAACAATTTACTATTAATACTTGACCAACATCTCACCTACCGTGTTAATTTTGTAATATTTAATTTGGAATCAAATCCAATTTACTAATTTGGCAATATTTTTTGACATTTTTGCCCTTTTCATTGTGAAATGTCGAAACAACCACGGCCACGAGTTACAAAAGATCAGGCCTCTACTGAAGCCTCGGGCTCACCGGACACTGACTCTGATCCCCCCGACCTAGCCAAGGTAATGGCGGCGATCATTAAGTCTGAACAGACTGTGCTGGCTAAGGTGGAGTCACTATCCACTGACCTATCCGCACAAATAGCCATTCTCGCCACCGAGGTCAACACAAAGATGGACTCCGTTAAAGACGACTTGGCGAAACATGACACCTGTCTGAATAGCTTGGAAGGAGGTGCAAATACTTACTTCGACAAAGTGGTGACACTGGAAGAGCAAATCACCCGGACTGGCTGCATTAAGCAATCTTTGAGAGGTCCAACTCATTCCGTTGCAAATTTTCTCACAGTACATTTAGTTCCGATTCATTTCCAGAAAATGATATATAGTCCATCCCTGCTTCCGTGAAGTCTTATCACTTATGCAGATTCTTATTAACCAGGGGAGGGGGGAGGAACACATCATTTCACTTTTCAACAGTCATTTGTTCATGTACAAGACTTATTTGAAGATGCATTTTTTATTTAAATGTTAATTCATTAACTTTTAATTTATTTCACTTTTGAAAACCTTAATTGCACAATATCAAAACACCCTGTACTGTATGAGGTGAACATGCTACGTGATTGAACTTTACTACAAATATGGCAAAGTTGTAAAAATAATGACCAAGTTCTAGTGTATAATAACCTGACACTTCTACGGAAGCTTCTTCCTGATACCTACCTCACTGACGTAACTTTGGGTGTCACCATGGACAATTGCCAGTTCTTTTAATCACTTGAGATATCAGAGGCAGCCTGTTAGTTTAATCATTGCCTTAGCTCTCTAATAATTCACACGTGCCATTGAGGGCATCAGTACCACTATAAGAATCTGGCCTTGCTGGACAATCCCAACATCATCACAGGAACCAGTGCTGGTCCACGGACCAGAGGTTGAGAAACTCTGAGCTGGACTGTCTTTACTCTCTTTAAAACAGCTGTGAAGAGACTGGACTGGCTGCCTTAAGCAATCTTTGGGAGGTCCAACTCATCTGTTGTATATTTGCTGACATTACATTTCATTCTCATTTATTGACAGAAAATTCTATATAGTCCATCCCTGCTTCCATCAAATCAAATGTATTTATAAAGCCCTTCTTACATCAGCTTATGTCACAAAGTGCTGTACTGAAACCCAGCCTAAAACCCCAAACAGCAAGCAATGCAGGTGTAGAAGCATAATCATTGCTTCCATGAATTCTTACCACTTCTGCAGATTCAGATTAAGCAGGGGAGGGGGAGGGAAGCAATCTTCATTACTTGTTGTCCTAGTCCAACATACCACAGTACATTTGTTTTCAGTTTGGATATTGGTTTGATATTTGGAGTTTGCTAATCAATACCTCTTCGACAGAAGGTCCTAGGATGATTAGGGTGATATATCTAGAATCAGATGATGCTAGAGAGCAAGGTACAGCCTTTTTTTCCTTCTCTGTTCCGTTTTGAAAAAATGACTTTATATTGGTTTCAATGGGAGAATATTATGCATGGGCGGCTAAGGGACTGTCTTAAAAGTGCAATCAGCCAAACCTGGTGTTTACAGAAAAAATGTTTTTTTTGTCTCAATTAAATGATCTATAGATCATAAAACAACTTTGCTTTTCCCCACAACAATTCCATTTAAACATGTTAACCAGTTTATATTTCATGGATTTTATATGAAAATATGAACTCAAAAAGCATAAATGGGAAGCGGTGCTGGTGAGCAGCAACATGTGAAGATGCGTTTTCTCAGTGCTCCTGTCCAGGGTGAACAATTTACTATTAATACTTGACCAACATCTCCCCTACCATGGTAATTTTGTAACATTTAATTTGGAATCAAACCCAATTGACTAATTTGGCAATTTTTCTGAAATGTTTGGCCTTTTCATTGTGAAATGTCGAAACAACCACGGCCACGAGTCACAAAAGGGCAGGCCTCTACTGAAGCCTCGGGCTCACTGGACACTGACTCTGATCCCCCCCGACCTAGCCAAGGTAATGGCGGCGATCATTAAGTCTGAACAGACTGTGCTAGCTAAGGTGGAGTCACTATCCACTGACCTATCCGCACAAATAGCCATTCTCGCCACCGAGGTCAACACAAAGATGGACTCTGTTAAAGACGACTTGGTGAAACATGACACCCATCTGAATAGCTTGGAAGGAGGTGCAAATACTTACTCCGACAAAGTGGTGACACAGGAAGAGCAAGTCACTCGGCTTTCATCAGATGTCGTCAAACTAATTTCCAAGGTTGGGGAACGGTCGCATTTTTGGCCTGAGAGAGGAACTCGAGATCGTAAGCGGATTGCAGCTCTCCATACCCTCTCCATAGCTAAATTGCAAAAGGAAATTCCAGACCTTGATTACACCCCCACCCTTGACCGTGCGCACAGAAGCCTACAGTCTGCACTGAATAATGGGGAGCTGCCCAGACCCATCGTAGTTCAATTCCACTACCTTCAGAAGGAGGATGTCTTCCAAGTGGCTCCCATCTCCTACGACAGCCAGAATATTCACATTTACCTGGACTACACGGCGACAGTCATGAAGAAGAGGTCAGCTTTCAACGAGGTGTGGGGGCTCCTACACGGCTGTCTGGGCACCAAGTTCGGCATTCTTTATCCAGCTGTACTGAAGATCACTATTCCTCCGGTGAGCAGAAGACATTCTTAGACCCAACCAGGGCCAAAGAATACATCGTCGCGCACCGACATCCACAGGAGGACAGGCGACATGACAAACTAGGCATTGTAGGCCCAAACTCTGCACCTGCGCTAGCCATGCTAACGTGACAAAGGACCAACTGGTGAACTCATATCTTGATTAGAAACGTGTCTCCACCCTGCTGCCAAAAAGGACAATTATTCTTCCAATAACTTAACGTTGAACAATGATGGTATTTATAGAGTGACATGTTCTCACAAGGACAATATAGTTTGAATAGTATTTTATTTACATTACATGGGCACAAGTAGCTTTTACCAACTAGCTGCATCTTACAGCCTCGGTGCTAATAAGCCTTGTCGCTATCTAGCCACGGAGCTCTCTTTCCATGCCTTAATACTGTGAGCATGTTTAATATGTGTTCCCAAAGGAACACGTGTATTATTCTTTACTATTTGACTGGTTGGTCCGCCTTGGTGCTTAGTGGCAGCTGGCACAAGAGCGCAGGTTGTATCGCCGAGTGAACACTGCAGGACGGGTATTAATTACCAAGCGTTTGCCTGTCATGTTCTGGCTTGTTAGGATGTTCAACCGAGGGTTACATTTATACAAATGTTGAATTATACTGGGTTTGTTTTCCTATTTACTTATTTCAATGTTTTTTTAAAATAAATATTTGATTTCCTTTAGTCATCCCAAGTGGATACTGTTGGTGGGGAGAACATACAGTATACCTCATTTTTTATATATTGTTTTACTATCCTTCAAATATGCATATTGCATAAGATACATTAGAGAACTAAGGTGGTTCCCTCCTGAATCCCTTCCCTATGTGTAAACTTGATCATGTTGGCCCTGGATAGAGTACTACTGAAGTTTGGTTTAACATGGTAGTATTTTGCTCTAGTCTAGGAGCGGTAGATGCAGTCTTCCAACAGGGGGAAGGCCAGCATAGGGGTCCAAGGTTTTCTTCTGGGTATTTTGTTGTTTTTAGCTGTTTTTTTATTTTATTTTTTATTTTCTTTATATTTTATTAATCTGACCTTTCAGCACACTGGCCATGTGGTATTCATTTCTAATTACTATGACTATGCCTAATTCACATACTCTGTGTTCTACTTGCTTTATCAACTGGAACTTAAAAGGAATTAACCATATGGTCAAGCATAGCTGAGTGTTTGCTCATTTTAAGTCTGGACATAGTTTTTCTCCAAGAGACCCACCTCCGATCCAGTGACCATGATATACTAAAGAGAGGATGGATAGACCAAATATTTCACTCCAACTTTGGTGCTAAGGCCAGAGGGGTAGCCATCCATATCAGAAAAGGCACCATGTTTGTCTCCTCCAAAGTAATTTCAGATACTAATGTCATATATTATAGTGATGAGAAAATTGTTTGGCACACAGGTTATTCTGGCTAACTTCTATGGTTCTAATTGGGATCACGCTAAGTTTTTCTCTGACCTCATGGCAACACTTCCCGACCTTATCTCTCATCACTTGAAACTGAGCCAAGATTTCAATTGTGTATTGCATCCAAGTCTAGACAGATCTAGACCAAAGCCCAACCATGTAATTTCAAAATCAGGCGCAATAATCAACTCATTTCTAGAATCCTATCATTTGTCTGATCCATGGAGGAGGAGCAATCGCATTGCTAAACAATACTCCTTTTTTTCTCCAGTCCACCACTCATACTCAAGCATTGACTTTTTTCCTGCTGGACAATATCATTCTTCCTTTTGTTATTAATAACCAATATCACAGCATCTTTATCTCAGACCATAGCCCTGTCCAGCTAGATATCCGCTTTTCGGACAGTAATATGTCACAACACACGTGGCAACTTGACCCACTACTTCTATCCTGTAGTGCTTTTAAAAAATACATATCATAGGGCGGCTCACAATTGGCCCAGCATCGTCCGGGTTAAGGAGGGTTTGTCCGGCAGGGATATCCTTGTCTCATTGCGCACTAGCGACTCGCCAGGTGTAAGGTGTTTCCTCCGACACAGTGGTGCGGCTGGCTTCCGTGCGGCTTGGTTGGGTTGTGTTTCGGAGGACACATGGCTCTCGACCTTCGCCTCTCCCGAGTCCGTACAGGAGTTGCAGCGATGAGACAAGACTAACTACTACCAATTGGATACCATGAAATTGGGGAGAAAAAAGGAATAGAAAAAATACATATCAACTCATATTGATGTCTTTTTACAGATCAACTGCACCCTGACGCGTCTCACTCTAGTGTGGGGGAGTCATTCAAAGCATGTCTAAGGAGGCCAAATGATTTCATAAACAGCACAGCGTATGACAACAAACCGCGCACTAAACACTTATCGGAGCGATCTCAACTCATTCTAGATGTGGACAACAGATATGCCTCTTCTCTAACTCCTGAACTCTACAAAGATAGACTGTTACACCAATCGGAATTTGACCATCTCTACACTAAACAAACGAAGCAGCTTCTGTTTAAGTCGAGGCAGACATTTTATGAACACGGAGAGAAAGCTGGCAAGTTATCTCACCAGCTTCGACAATCCGCTGCCAGCAGCACCATACCTGAAATCTGTGTTGCAGCTGATTCAACTTCAACCAATCCCAAATAAATCAACAATCATTTTAAGCAATTCTACTCTACTCTTTACACTTCAGAGGCTCTTCCTGACACATCTCGTATGCATGCATTTTTAGACAATCTGGACATCCCCTGTCTCAATTCATAACAAACCAACATGGATGCCTCAATAAGTGATGATGAAGCTACTCCGGCAATCCAGTCCATGCAAAGCTCCTGGGCCTGATGGCTTCCCTAATGAATTTTACAATGAATTATCCTCTAAACTATCCCCTATTACTTAGCTCAATGTACAATGAAATCCTTTCTAGTCAGAAACGACCACAGACACTTACCCAGGTGACTATTTGTTAAGATGGAGCCGAAGAGGATGCTCCAAACAAACTGTGCTATTTTTTTTTTTTTTTACATTGTTTGTAACTTATTTTAAAACTGATTTTGTACATAATGTTGCTGTTACCGTCTCTTATGACCGAAAATAACTTCTGGACATCAGAACAGCGATTACTCACAGCAAACTGGAAGAAGCTTTTACCTTTCACGAGTCAGACGAGAAGGATATACCGCTTTCCTGGGAACAGGCCCAAATTTCCTTCATTTGCGTGAAGAAAAGGCGGGGGAAAAGGGGGCGCAGGTCGGGCTGCCTTCTGAGAATCTGTAGGCGAGTGAGTAAACTCCCACTGCCATCCGTCCTACTGTCTAACGTGCAATCATTGGAAAATAAAATGTATGGCCTACGATTAAGATGATCCTACCAACGGAACATTTAAAACTATAATATCTTATGTTTCACCGAGTCGTGGCTGAACGTCAACATGGATAATATAGAGCTGGCGGGATTTTCCATGCACCAGTTACGTCTGGTAAGACGAGGGGTGGGGGTATGTGTCTATTTGTCTATAACAGCTTGTGCGCAATGTCTAATATTAAAGAAGTCTTGAGGTATTGCTCGCCTGAGGTAGAGTACCTTATGGTAAGCTGTAGACCACACTATCTACCAAGATCATCTATATTATTCATAGCCATCTATTTACCACCACAGACGGATGCTGGCACTAAGACCACACTCAACCAACTCTATAAGGCCATAAGCAAACAAGAAAATCCTCATCCAGAAGCGGCGAATCTAGTGGCCGGGGACTTTAATGCAGGCTAACTTAAATCAGTTTAACCACATTTTTACCAGCATGTCACATGTGCAACCAGATGAAAAGAAATTCTAGACCGTCTTTACTCCACACACAGAGATGCTGCATACAAAGCTCTCCCCCGCCCTCCATTTGGCAAATCTGACCATAATTATATCCTCCTGATTCCTGCTTACAAGCAAAAACTAAAGCAGGAAGTACCAGTGACCCACTGTTAGTGGAATTTCTAAATTCCTATATGTTTTATAGCCAAAATCAAATTCGCACTCGCTCTAGTTCATTAATGAGGTGTTATTTTATTAATTATGCATGAAGTAGATCGAGACCAGTCTTAAAAGCCAGGTAAACAGCGTTTAATTCAAGAGAGTACTGCCACATACACATATTTCCACAGGTTATAAACTGAAAATGACGTCAGCGTTTTCTAAACGTTCACCAGTAGAGGCCCTCTAGCTCTCGAGCCTTCGCTCTACGCCTGAAGTCAAGGCCAGTCAGTATAAATCAGCATTCTAGACAGTCTGGAGAGAGTCCGTTCCTGTCACCTGGAGATTGTACAAATGAATGAACTAAGGAACAGACCTCCATTGTTACTAAACTCCTGACTACATTATATACAATTGGGAATGGGAGCAAGAGAGAAAATTAATATGTACAGTACATTATAGCATTTGGACTAGTCAGTTCTGATTGGAATGTATACATAATTAGTCATTTCAACCATAATTTCCTCTAACACCCACTCAATACGGAAGTGGTCAGATGACACGGATGCTACGCTACAGGACTGTTTTGCTAGCACAGATTCATCCGGGATTCATCCAATGTCATTGAGGAGTATATCACCTCATTCATCGGCTTCATCAATAAGTGCATCGACGACGTCGTCCCCACAGTGACTGTACGTACATATCCTAACCAGAAGCCATGGATTACAGGCAACATCCGCATTGAGCTAAAGGCTAGAGCTGCCGCTTTCAAGGAGCGGGACACTAATCCGTACACTTATAAGAACTCCCACTATGGCCTCAGATGAACCATCAAACAAGCAAAGTGTCAATACAGGGTTGAGATTGAATCCTACTACACCGGCTCTGACGCTCGTCGGATGTGGCATGGCTTGAATACTATTACGGACAACAAAGGGAAACCCAGACGCGAGCTGCCCAGTGATGCGAGCCTACCAGATGAGCTAAATGCCTTTTATGCTTGCCTACACTGAAGGCAAGTCTCGTGTCTTTGGCTATGCCGGATTAAGTGATATGACATGCTATTCTATAAAATAATTTGTCCGTAATTAATATGACCTGATTGAGCTAATCATGTAAATGTAATTAACTAGAGAGTCGGGGCACCACGAAGGAATATTTATAGAGCTGTTATCTTCCGAATAAACTCTTAAAGACCTAGTAATATTTTACATCAATAGCAGTCAATATTAATCGTCATCTTAATTCAGTCTCATCGGAAAGTTGTAAATTCTTGGTTATCTGCACGAACCCTGGCTAACAAGTTGAATCAGCAATACAAATTTGGGTTTAATTATTTATTTACTAAATACCTAACTAATCACACAGAATTACACATACACATAATTAAATCATAACTTGATTACAAATGACGTCATAAAGGAAAACGTCCCTAGCGGGCGGAACAGATATGACAGCTTGTTACACAAAAGAAAAGGGGCTGGGTTTGAGTGAAAGAGCGGGAAGACTGAGGAACAAAGGGCAAAGCTCTGCTATCGTAAATACAGTATCTTATGCATTCTAAATTACCGCCCATTTGGAAAAGGAAAATGCAATAAATAATTACTCTGTGCTGTGCTTCGGTAGCTTGGTGGTAGATGGAAGGCCGTGTTGACCAACCGAGTCCTTTGTCCTTTGAATAATGTCTCTGCTGGTAAATTGATATGTTGTAGTAACATTGTTGTGTGGTAGACGGGATACTCTGTCTTTTCCTTCCTAACCTGCGTTTGCACCTGCTGTTGCTAACTCAAAGGCTAGGAGGTATCACTTCTGTAGTGAATAAGAGTTCAAAGTTCATACCATTCGCAACCAAAGCTCACGCTGATGTTGGCTTCGTTCTGTAGTTATTATCTGAACGATTCTGACATCGGACCGTTGTCCTCACATCCTCGGAACAGGAGGCTATTGTCGTCAAGGCTTTAAATAGGAAGGGAGAGGAGGGCGTGTTTGAAAAGTTTTATAGCCCATGTCCCTTCACAGGGGCGGGCCACTGATTGAGCAGAGCCCTACCTTATGAAAACCCAAATCTCACATTTTAGAAGCCAAAATCACATTTCATCCCACCACGAATAATTTCATATTCAAACATTTAAATTGAACGACAATTCCATGTGAATCCGATAACTCTGATGTGTAGCCTTTCCACTGTAGAGTTTATGTAATCTTATCATTGATGAGAATGTCTCAGATGACAACCAAACTGACATCATATTCATTAAGTACCACTGCATATGTTCAATTGGTCGGATTACCAGAATGTAGTTCATTTTCCCCCACCTTCTGATGTTCCCAGAATCTCTATGTTAACCAAGGGTTTTGCAAATGTAACATCAGTAGGGTAGAGAGAGGAAAAGGGGGGAAGAGGTATTTATGACTCACATAAAACTACCCCCAGGCCAACGTCATGACACAAGCAACACTGAAGCATGCACGAAAGCACTAGCTGTTTTGGATGACTGTGTGATAACGCTCTCGGTAGCCGATGTGAGCATTCACAAAGCCGAGGGGCCAGACGGATTACCAGGATGTATACTCAAAGTATGAGGGGACCAACTGGCAAGTGTCTTCACTGATATTTTCAACCTTTCCCTGACCGAGTCTGTAATACCTACATGTTTCAAGCAGACCACCATAGTCCCTGTGCCCAAGAAAGCGAAGGTAACCTGGCTAAATGATTACCGCTCCGTAGCACTCACCTAGGTAGCCATGAAGTGTTTTGAAAGGCTGTTCATGGCTCATGTCAACAGTATCCTCCTGGACATCCTTGACCCACTCCAATTTGCATACTGCCCCAACAGAGCCATAGATGATGCCATCTCAATCACACTCCACACTGCCCATTCCTACCTGGACAAAAGGAAGACCTATGTGAGAATGCTGTTCATTGACTACAGCTCAGCGTTCAACACCATAGTGCCCACGAAGCTCATCACTAAGCTAAAGTCCCTAGGACTAAATACCCTCCTCTGCAATTGGATCCTGGACTTCCTGACGGGCCGCCCCCAGGTGGTAAGGGTAGGCATCAACATGTCTGCCACGCTGATCCTCAACACTGGGGCCCCTCAGGGGTGTGTACTTAGTCCCCTCCTGTACTCCCTGTTCACCCATGACTGCGTGGCCAAACATGACTCCAACACCATCGTTACGTTTGCTGACGACACAACAGTGGAGGGCCTGATCACCTACAACAATGAGACAGCCTATAGAGAGGAGGTCAGAGAACTGTCAGTGTGGTGCCAGGACAACAACCTCTCCCTCAATGTGAGCAAGACAAAGGAGCTGATCGTGGATTACAGGGGGGGCTGTAGTGTAGCTGGTCGAGAGTTTCAAGTTATTTGGTGTCCACATTACCAAGAACTATCATGGTCCAAACACACCAAGACAATCGTGAAGAGGGCATGACAAAATCTATTCCCCCTCAGGATACTGAATAGATTTGGCATGAGTCCCCAGATCCTCAAAGAGTTCTACAGCTGCACCATCGAGAGCATCCTGACCGGTTGCATCACCGCCTGGTATGGCAACTGCTCGGCATCTGACCATAAGGCGCTACAGAGGGTAATGCGTACGGCCCAGTACATCACTGGGGCCAAGCTTCCTACCATCCAGGATCTATATAATAGGTGGTATAATAGACTCCAGTCATCCAAGTCATAGACTGTTTTCTCTGCTACCGCACGGCAAGCGGTGCCGGAGTACCAAGTCTTGGACCAAAAGGCTCCTTAACAGCTTCTACCCCCAAGCCATAAGACTGCTGAACAATTAATCAAATGCCCCCCTCCTCCATTTGTTTTGTACACTGCTGCTACTCGCTGTTTATTATCTATGCATAGTCACTTCACCCCTACCTACATGTACAACTTACCTCAACTAACCTGTACCCCCGCACACTGACTCGGTACCTGTATATATTCTCGTTATTTTATTGCGTTACTTTTTATTATTGTTTACTTGAGATTATTTGGTAAATATTTTCTTAACTCTTCTTGAACTACACTGTTGGTTAAGGGCTTGTAAGTAAGCATTTCACGGTAAGGTCTAAACATGTTGTATTTGGCTCATGTGACAAATAAAGTTTGATTTGATTTGGGTTTTGCTTAAAAAGGACAAGAATCACCTAGACTGTGGCACATACCTCTCTATAAGCCTTTTGTGCTGTGATTATAAAATTCTCTCTGAGGTCCTCTCATGCCGTTTAGAGACAGTAATGCCTAATATAATTAACTCTGACCAAAGCGGATTTATCTCAGGTAGGCAATCTTCATATAATATGCACCGGCTATTTAATGTTCTTTATTCTGCCCACTCAACTCTACAGCCAGATGTTGTCATCTCTCTTGATGCTGAAAAGGTTTTCGACCGGGTTGAGTGGGGATATCTATTTACAGTACTAGAGAAATTTGGGTTTGGCCCATAATTCCTTTCCTGGATTAATATCTTGTACTCGTCCTTAGTGGCTTCTGTTCGCACCAACAATGTTACCTCCAGCTACTTCCCTCTCCACAGGGGTGCCAGGCAGGGTTGTTGTCTATCCCCTTTCCTATTTGATATGGCTATTGAGCCTCTTGCTATTTCCCAGCGGGCGGAGGAGAGGATTAAGGGAATACTAAGGGGCGACATAACTCACAAGGTGTCCTTATATGCAGACAATCTTCTTTTATACATATCTAACCATGTGGAGTCTTTACCCTATCTCTTGGACATGCTACAAGGTTTTGGGACATTCTCTGGTTATTAGTGAAACCTAAAAAAAAACTGTGCTCCTCCACATTAAACAGTTGGCAGAAGGAATTGGGTATGCCAACTTCCCATTTAAGGTGGCGTATCAGGTCTTTACTTATTTGGGGATAAAGGTCACACGCTCATTTAAGGCTCTGTTTAAACATAACTTCAAAACACCCCTGGAGCGTACTAAGCAGGATTTCATAAGGTGGTTGTCTCTTCCCATTTCACTAGCTGGTCACATTAATTATGTTAAGATGACTGTACTACCTTGGTTTTTGTACTTATTCCAAATTATTCCCATTTTTCTGCCAAGGTCGATGTTCAAACAACTGGACAGCTACATTTCCAACTTCATTTGGAATAAGTCAAATTCATGAATGAGAAATGTATATCTAGAGAGACCAAAGCCCGCTGGGCCTTCCCATTTTTTTTACACTACTACTGGCCAGCAAATACAGTTGAAGTCGGAAGTTTACATACACCTTTGCCAAATACTTTTAACCTCAGTTTTTCACAATTCCGGACATTTAATCAGAGTAAAAATTCCTTGTTTTAGGTCAGTTACGAGCACCACTTTATTTTGACAATGTGAAATGGCAGAATAATAGTAGAGAAAATGATTTATTTCAGCTTTTTTTTCTTTCATCACATTCCCAGTGGGTCAGAAGTTTACACACACTCAATTAGTATTTGGTAGCATTGCCTTTAAATAGTTTAACTTGGGTCAAATGTTTCGGGTAGCCTTCCACAAGCTTCCCACAATAAATTGGGTGAATTTTGGCCCATTCCTCCTGACAGAGCTGTTGTAACTGAGTCAGGTATGTAGGCCTCCTTGCTCGCACACGCTTTTTCAGTTCTGCCCACAAATTTTCTCCAATACCTTGACTTTGTTCTCCTTAAGCCATTTTGCCACAACTTTGGAAGTATGCTTGGGGTCATTGTCCATTTGGAAGACCGTTTGCGACCAAACTTTAACTTCCTGACTGATGTCTTGAGATTTTGCTTCAATAAATCCATGTACTTGAACAGAAATAGGCCTATGATTGTTCTCATTCATACGCAACCTACTGTAGCATACTGTAGCCTACTGAATCCTACTGTAACCTACTGAAGCCTACTGTAACCTACTGTAAGCTACTGTAGCCTACTGTAATCTACTGTAACCTACTGTAGCCTACTGTGATCTACTGTAACCTACTGAAGCCTACTGTAAACTACTGTAATCTACTGCAGGGTACTGTAGCCTACTATAGCCTACTGTAACCCACTGTAATCTACTATAGCCTACTATAGCCTTCTGTAACCTACTGTAATCTACTGTAGCCTACTGTAGTCTACTTGCATGATCCGAAGAGCTAAAATCACTTGAAGCAAAGTCACTTATGTCCCTAATCCATGATACACCAATAAGAATTCCCATTTGAAAGTTCCCTGATTATAAATGAATATTTAATGTCATAATTATAATTTTTAAATGTTTACGATTCACATATGCTAGAG
Source organism: Oncorhynchus nerka (assembly GCF_034236695.1). Lineage (NCBI taxonomy): Eukaryota > Metazoa > Chordata > Actinopteri > Salmoniformes > Salmonidae > Oncorhynchus > Oncorhynchus nerka. The sequence continues at coordinate 24,195,452 of NC_088400.1, forward strand.
ATCTATAGACAAGTGTGATGTGTTCCCTGACCTCTATTATCAAAGCAAATTACTTTATCAAAATTCCTCCCCTTTTTAAAAAGATTTCTCCTATTACAGCTATGGTTATTAATTCACCTGCAAATAAAATATCCTATAGCTTCCAGTCCAAATGTCATATACATCTAAAACCCCATGGATAGATTTCCCCAATGTATATTTGGCCAAGTTCTGTCTGTTAATCGTGTTGACCAAATATAGGTCACTTGTGTCTGTGTCGAAGATGTTGTTGAGTTCAATTTAATATCTACTTTGACCTCTTTCAGGTAACCTCAAGATGCTTGACTCACTACAGCTGCTTTTAAAGAACTTCCCAGTTGTTTGTGTTCTGCATTCCAAATGTACTGCACTTTTGAATGTCTCTTTGGACATATCTAATAGTGTCTAATAATAAAGACAGCAATGTAAAGCATGCATCTGTTTGAAGGTTATTGTGTGTGTGTGGTGCAGTTTCTCTTGATGTCCACTATTCTCCATCTCACATCAGGCATTGTGGGTGTCTGATGGTGTCTCGAGGGTGTTTGATGGTGTCTCGAGGGTGTCTGATGGTGTTTGATGGTGTCTCGAGGGTGTCTGATGGTGTTTCAAGAGTGTCTGATGGTGTCTCGAGGGTGTCTGATGGTGTCTCGAGGGTGTTTGATGGTGTCTCGAGGGTGTTTGATGGTGTCTGATGGTGTCTCGAGGGTGTTTGATGGTGTCTCGAGGGTGTCTGATGGTGTCTCGAGGGTGTCTGATGGTGTCTCGAGGGTGTTTGATGGTGTCTCGAGGGTGTCTGATGGTGTCTCGAGGGTGTTTGATGGTGTCTCGAGGGTGTCTGATGGTGTCTCGAGGGTGTTTGATGGTGTCTCGAGGGTGTTTGATGGTGTCTCGAGGGTGTTTGATGGTGTCTCGAGGGTGTCTGAGGCTCCAGCCCCCCAGAAAAAAGTATCCATAACTGTTATAGGGGTCTTACCGTCCTCCCTCAGCTAACCTTTGTACACCCGAGGAGTTAATTAGTTTGTCTTATTTTATTAAATCAGAAGTTATTATCCTGAGTGACCTAAACTATGATTGAGAAATGTAGGCTTCAGACAATCTAAAAGACATGTGTAATGATCTAAACCTAACCCAGCTTGTGACTAAGCCTACAGGACCCAACCCTAAAGATCCTTCAAAGTCTTTTCTGATTGATCTTATTTTAACGAATACAGATAAATATGTTTCTACTGCTGTCTTCGCACAAGACATTATGGACTATTGCCCAGTTGTTTGTGTTAGAGATGTGAGACTACAAAAATCCAAGACTCATGCATTAGAAAGAGGAACTTTAAAAACTTTAGTGAACAGGTTTTTAAAATATTTTTAAAATATTTTAAATTCCGCACCCGAAGATATCATTCACTAATAGAGGGTTAGTAAATGCCCAGTGCACTACTTTTGTGAAAAAAATGTGAACTAAATGTATTTGAGTGTTTACCAGCATTTGTAATTTGAGTCTGTTAATTATACACAACACACAAGCATGAACCTTTCACCTAGAAACAGGCTCCAAACAGAACAACAGCCTTTCCCCTGGTGTGCAGGATATAACACTTTGCTCTGTCTCCAGTTAAGCTAAGAGGAACCAGTTAGTTTCTGTTGGCTGAGCGCCCAGACATCATGGGGTCATGCTACACACAGAACAGTTAAAACAGGCCTGTACTAATGCACACACACTTTTCTATCTTACATGATTTAGTTTATTTGACAATCTCAAGACCAATGCCTAGGCTTAAAGAATGATATTTTAGTACACAAGTATTAGTCAGGTTTAACAGAAAATGCCCTCACATTCCCCACTTAAGAAACAATGTTTATTCTAAACTTTCAGTTAAACCCTTACAATGTTAAAAATAATCATACAAACAATAAACTTTACCATGATATAAGAAAGAGCAATAAAACCCCTCTAGTGCTCGGTACTGCCATACATGGTAAATAACCTAAATAACCCATACATGGTAAATAACCTAAATAACCCATACATGGTAAATAACCTAAATAACCCATACATGGTAAATAACCTAAATAACCCATACATGGTAAATAACCTAAATAACCCATACATGGTAAATAACCTAAATAACCCATACATGGTAAATAACCTAAATAACCCATACATGGTAAATAACCTAAATAACCCATACATGGTAAATAACCTAAATTACCCATACGTGGTAAATAACCTAAACAACCCATATGTGGTAAATAACCTAAATAACCCATACGTGGTAAATAACCTAAATAACCCATACATGGTAAATTACCTAAATAACCCATACATGGTAAATAATCTAAATAACCCATACATGGTAAATAACCTAAATAACCCATACATGGTAAATAACCTAAATAGCCCACCCATGGCAAATAACCCATACATGGTAAATAACCTAAATAACCCATACATGGTAAATAACCTAAATGACCCACACATGGTAAATAACCCATACATGGTAAATAACCTAAATAACCCATACATGGTAAATAACCTAAATAACCCATACATGGTAAATAACCTAAATAACCTAAATGACCCACACATGGTAAATAACCTAAATGACCCACACGTGGTAAATAACCCATACATGGTAAATAACCTAAATAGCCCACACATGGTAAATAACCCATACATGGTAAATAACCTAAATAACCCACACATGGTAAATAATCCCTTTCTGCCATCAGCACAATCTTCTCTACATCAAATAGTATTTACACACAAGTTTCATTAAAACACACAGGACAATCGTCACGCTGGCACCTGGCACAATGATAAGGGTCAGCATGGTGGAAATGACCGACTCTGGGACCACGTCTTCCCTTTGAACAACATCTGCAGTTGCCCCTCTTAGTACAACGTTTACAGACCAAATGGGCCATCAGGTCAATTTTAGCCCTGTGCTCAGGGTTTGGATCATTATCATACTCATACTAGCCTGGAATTGGGAATGGGTCAGGGAAATCAGACATGTACCCATCAGTGCTTTCCCGATTATTGTCAGGTTCCTCACCTTCCTCATCATCAGACTCTGCTTGGGCTCAGCCCTTCAATAATGGCGTGGTTAGTGTATTTGGTCCTAGAGCTCTACTAACCCATCGCACCAGAACAGCGTTCATGCATGTTATTACTATAGGTCAAGCACAAAACACGAGGCATAAAACAATCCCAACCGGAAGGAGAATTTGGAGGAGCATAGTACCACATGGGCCTAATCTATTGTGGAACCATGATTTTGCCGAAGTACCCGCACTCTCAGAGGGGGCAAATGAGTGCACCAATGCCTCAAGCCTGTCCATTAATGCTGTTAAGTTATCATGTGGGTCAGGCAGCAGAGTACAGCATGCTTCTCCTGTAAGGTTCAAAGCAGCACGTTCTCCGCCTTGCCTTGACAGAATGTGGTCAAGTGCCATTTGATGCTGCAGCAACATCATTCGGTGGTTCTGCTGGGCGTTTTTTTATATATATTTTTTTACCTTTATTTTACTAGGCAAGTCAGTTAAGAACAAATTCTTATTTTCAATGACGGCCTAGGAACAGTGGGTTAACTGCCTGTTCAGGGGCAGAACGACAGATTGTGTACCTTGTCAGCTCGGGGATTTGAACTTACAACCTTTCGGTTACTAGTCCAATGCTCTAACCACTAGGCTACCCTGCTGCCCTGCCGCGTTACTTAAGGCTTTAAACATCTGTATAGTCAGGTTAGAGAACTGCCACAAAGAGTAAGTGGTATTATCAATATGTTCAGCTAAGAACACAGTTCCATACCAAGGGAAAATGCCGATGCCCCACTTGTCTCCAAGAGATGTACGCCAGTGGAAAGATTGGAGGTCGTTAAACCGTGCCCTGTCCTTTTTCTGTCTATGATGCCCTCTCCCCCACAGATTTGTTAATCAAGGAATTTAGTGGAAATACGGCCAAATCAGTGGTGAGGGTGGACAAATGACAGTACCCGGCATAATCACGAGGAATGGGAGTGTAAGCATCTTCCCCGCATACCCAATATTTCCCAGCTTGCGTTCCTAGTTCCAGCGTCCACCCAACTGTAATCATATTGCTGTGGTCAGGGTTTGTCATATTCATTTTGAAGCAGCAAGCTGTGGTGTTACACATTGGTTCACTCGCTATTTGCCTAGCCCATACGTACGTTCCTAAGTACATTCTTTTATCAGAAGTAGTAGTTTTACATTTAACCGCAGTCTGAGTATTGCCTCTACAAATACAGAAGGCCGGTTTCTTCCCTGGAATTACTTTAACGGTCTTGGTGCAGATTCCTGTATCAGTAGAATTGTCTGGAAAAACCTAATCAAGGCTACACTTTTTAATTTTTTTTTTACATTAGTTGGCACCAGTGTTTCGGGGAAGCAAATAGGGAAATACACTAAGAAGGGTCGTTACTAGGCCCAAACAGGTGGTTTTGTTAACGGGTGTGGGATTCGGTAATCTCCCCTCTATCCATTTGGACATGAGGAGCAAAGCGCACCTGGTACTTGCCGCCTCCTCTGGATTGTCATATAGGGTTAACATAGACATATAACTAGTGGGGGCAGGGAGACATGCTATGCATGTTTGCTTGTTCCTTTGCCTGACATGGATCGTCAACATATCATCCCACACATTGTTCGTCCACTAGCTTACAAGGCTTCGGAGTGATGCCACCAGGGTGTTGAGCGCTTCCTCATGCTGTAGCAGCTGTCCCGAGCCTACCGTTGGATCGAGCTGGAGCGGCTGTTATTTAAGTCCCACCGTGGGACTTTGCTGGTGTTTCTTTCGGCTGGACTGGTCTTATTTACTCCTCGGCACGTCTCTGCCCCTCCCAGGGCCCATACCACAGCTGCGATGAGCAGACTGGTCACAATGGCCCCGGCATGATGCGGGGAGTCAGGTCCTGGTCCTCCCAGGGCCCATACCACAGCTGCGATGAGCAGACTGATCACAATGGCCCCAGCATGATGCATCCTCAGCTGGATCGTGTGGCACTTTCCTGCAGTGACCAGCGTGGACCCATGTTGACCTCTCTGCGATCTTTACAGCAGTTGGAGTTATCAGGGTTACCTGGAATGGCCCAGTCCAGTGCTTCTGACTCCAATGCTTCCGGCGCATGTCCTTCACCCCCCACCCCCAGTCACCAGGCTGAAGTTTGTGTAGCCACCCCTCTTTAGGCTGAGACAGTGCTGCTTTCACCCTGGGAAAGATAGCTTTCACAACATTGTTTTAGAGCTGTACAGTCACTTACCATCTGGTCATCACAGCCCATCAGGGTCAACCTGTTCTGTGGGAAAGGGGTATCTATCATTCTCATAGGTCTACCAGTCAGTATCTCATAAGGGGACAACCCTGTGGTCCTGTGGGCCCGCCCCCTCATGTACATTAATGGCAACACCGTCACACATGAGAGACCCGTTTCTGCCATAAGTTTTACCATCTTAATCTTTAGGGTCTGGTTAGTGCGTTCCATGAGCCCGCCCGACTGGGGCCTGTAACTGCAATGAGTTCTGAGGTCTATCTGCAGACTTTGTTGTGGAATATCTAATCAAAGGGAAGAGAGACTGCAGATTCTTTCAAACAACACATTATTATAAGATTTGCAAAAATTGAAAATGAACTATTCACTCAACAGTGCACAGTTGAAAAGCTCAACAAACAATGCCGGTTGAATGCTTTATAGAGAAAATACATATAACCCCTTTCTGTATATGTGGCAGTCAGCAGATAGTGTGTAAAATATAATTTGTTGTCTGTGTAAACTTAAGATAGCACAAGGTTGATAGGCCTAGGGCTCAACAGTCTAACTGCATTCACAACAACAAACACTATATTGTACTCCTTTCTGCAAGGTTCCATAGATGTGACTTTCTGTAGATAGTAAACCCATGGGATTTCACATGCTGCGGTTGCACACAAAAGTCTCTCAGCTGTAAGCTCAGTCTTATGACTAAGTCACATCAAGACAAGTTTGTATCAGGTTAGAAAAAACACTAGCATATAACAAGAGACTATTCTTTAAGCATTAAAACACAGGATAGCATGAATAATTATGTAATTTTCCACAACATTTCCTCCCTTTTGAGACTAAGTCTCAACCTAATAGAAAATTACTTACAAGCATTTCCATTAAACAAGCATTAACATGAGGGAAAAGAAAATGCTTTCTTAATTTAGTGCTCCACGTTGAGTCTAACACTCAAATTCAAGACCCTCAATTTAGCACACACCAATACAGTTAGATTATACATTTACAAACGGAATCCTATATAGACAGTTTGTACTACGTATTACTTTTTCTCATTACAGCTCCCGTTTATCTCCGTCTTACACTGTCGTGAGTGGCATGTTAATGACAGATCGGTATCTCAATTAATTCTTAGCCTAAATAACTATACATTTAACAGTGTGTAAACCTCCTCAATCAACCCTATACTCCAAAACAACCATTTTAGACAAGTCTAAATAAATTATGACATAGTTGACCAATCCCATAACCTCGAGAAAGGCCAGATCAGAACAACAATTCAGTTTAGTTTATATCTGATTCAGGAAATCCTGACAAATGATCTACCTTATCACATATTATTACTTCGGACCAATATTATTAATACAAATCTCTAAAACAAATGTCAAAGAGAATAACAACACAATCTTTGGTAACAATTTTTCCAAATTGGTTATGCTCCCCTTATCACACTGTCAACCTCATCGCAGAGTCATAGGATCAGGAAATGATCCAGATCACCCAGCAGACCCAATCTGGTGAGATTTATCTAAACAAAACAGAACAAACAACGCAACAATACAGTCCTTCATATATCACTCTATACATCCCGACATATCACTCAAGGTGTGTAAACTTCAATCCAAAAACCTCAAAACACTGGTAATTCCCCCATTTTGACACGACTCACCATATAGTGACTAACGTGTAAAAAAAAAAATCAAATTAAAATAACAAAATAGAATTAGAATCACTACCCATAATAACTTCATAAAGAAAAATAATTGTACCCATAACTTGATTCAAGGAATAGAAAAATAGACTAGAGACAGGACTAACCATCTCGTGGTCCGAATGACACATATAACTATTAATTATAAACTTCTCTGTAAATATCAGTATTATAAATGACCTTCAAATAAGTATTACAAATGACCTTAAATCATCAACCAACCATCTCTTGGCTTTCCAGTGAGGGCGATCAAACCACACTAGAAAGTCAGGATTGAGGTCAGAGGTCATTCAAACTCTTCAAATAAGTGTTTCTTTCTGTATTAGATTAATTATTTAAAAACAAACATTTCATACATGTCATACATTTCATACATTTCATATCCCAGGTTACAGTTTCTTCAGTACATTCCTTATCAAAAGAATACACATGTTCAATTAAAACTCAGAAAATAAAACTTCAAAAAATGTCATTTGTGTACCCCTTTCAAGATATCTCGGCTCTAACCTGTGAAAAACCCACAGAAAACAAATAAAATAACCCCACACAATAAATCAGACATGGTATTGAAACACTAACAAATATTCATGACGTAGGGTAAAAACAAACAACATTTTCCATGCCTTATTTAATGTGGGAGCTCCCTTAACATGCAAATTGTAGTGGACTTCCATCAGTCCTGGAAGATAGAATCCTACTCAAAACACATCAGATAATACTGTATCCCATTATGAGGAAGAGACACCTTCTACAGTAAACAGTACCAGAGCCCCTTTCTGGTAATCCTGTCATCTTAACCTGTTGCATTCATTTAGTCAAAATATAAAACCTGTTTTAACAAATCAGCTCAATATTCAGTACTAAAACATTCACTTTAGATACTTTCCACTGTTCCATGTTATGGAAACAGAGTATCGTTTTAAATGACATTACCTTCCTGCTCAAATTCACTGGTGTTACCTAAACTACAAAACTGAGCAATAATAATCAGAAACTGTCAAATAATGTTTCAGATTCAACTATTCAGACCTCTGCTTCACTGTCCCTTACAGCCTGATATAGCCCAGCGAGCACGACTCGCTTTCACCTACGGAATTAAACATGGCATTATTAGAGTCTATCCAAAAACCACTAATAACATATTTCCTTTCACATTATTAGAAGGCATTGTTTTAATTTCAGTCCATCCTAACAATGTTACTCTATATTTTTAATAGCAACCTCTGCTGGATATTCCCTTTCTTCTTCATACTTATTAACCCTCTATTATTATAAGATTAACATGTAATGTGCCAAATCCACAAAATACATCAGCCAATTCCTAAGGGAAAATATACATTTCAATGGGATTTAAAATAGTTCACAATACTTGAGCCTCTTTCTGCCCACAACTTCAATCAGTCAGGAACATGGACCCAATGCTATTGGAATTACGAGTAAATTCCGCAAATAACCCAATTTTAATGGTTTGTAGTCTTGACATCTGGCACATAATAACGACACAATTAACATAAAATAGCCTTAGCGTTCATGCAAGTGTTTCTTTCCAAAGATTTCACATGTGCAAAGGGGATTTAGCAGTCAACGACTTGAATGAGCGCAGTTGCACTTGGCCAAATCAATTCCTGTCATTAATTCAGTAATTATACATTTACTCTGACATGTCGCGACCCATTAACAGGTCCGGGTCGCGACCCATACATTAACAGGTCCGGGTCACGACCCATACATTAACAAAGGCTGACCTAGATGGGCAGAGAGTTCATGCAGAAGGGGAAGGCATTAAGTGTCCCAACTGTCCCAATGCATTTTAACATCGGTGGGGCCTGAATGCAGGTGGCCAAAGAGATCCTGGACAAAGGTGAGATTGTCTATCACTTTCAAAAGATCTGACAATGTAAAGCTGAAGGATTGTAGCCTAGTCTACATCATACACTTCTCCTTGTGTCACTACCATGTGATGGGATATAAGGTGCTACAGTACATTGTCCTGGATCCACTTTATGGAATATTACTAGTGTTTGATAGCACTATTGTTTTACCTACCATGTTTGTTAGCTAATTCTCAAGGTCTATGTTTGAATTGAAGTATATACAGTACCAGTCGAAAGATTGGACACACATACCCATTCAAGGGTTTTTCTTTATTTGTACTATTTTCTACATTGTTGAATAATAATGAAGACATTAAAAGTATGAAATAACACATATGGAATCATGTAGTAACCAAAAAAGTGCTAAACAAATCAAAATATATTTTATATTTGAGATTCTTCAAAGTAGCCACCCTTTGCCTTGATGACAGCTTTGCAGTCAATGAAAATGTTGTAAAAGCGTTCCAGTGAAAATGGTTAACTTTGTTAAAGCAAGGCCCCTGAACTCTTGTGTATTTTCTGCACTATGCAATGATATGGGCAGCGACCATGTAACGCCTTTACAGTATACAGAAGTACGCTGGTTATTAAAGGGCAAAGTTTTCGAGCTTAAAGATTTCTTTACTGTCCATAACTTTCACTTGTCTGACCGCTTGCATGATGACAAGTTTCTCACACAACTGGCCTATCTGGGTGATGTTTTTCCTCACCTGAATGATCTGAATCTAGGATTACAGGGACTCTCTGCAACTATATTTAATGTGCGGGACAAAATTGAGGCTATGATTAAGAAGTTGGAGCTCTTCTCTGTCTGCATTAACAAGGTCAACACACAGGTCTTTCACTCATTGTATGATTTTTTGTGTGCAAATTAACTCAAGCTTACAGACAGTCAAATGTGATATAGCGTAGCACCTGAGTGAGTTGGGTGCGCAATTACACAGGTACTTTCCCGAAACGGATGACACAAACAACTGGCTTCGTTATCCCTTTCATGCCCTGCCTCCAGTCCAGTTACTGATATCTGAACAAGAGACCCTCATCAAAATTGCAACAAGCTGTTCTGTGAATTTAATTTAATCAGAAGCCACTGACAGATTTTTGGATTGGGCTGCGCTCACAGTATCCTGCCTTGGCAAATCGCACTGTTAAGATACTGATGCCCTTTGCAACCATGTACCTATGTGAGAGTGGATTCTTGGCCCTCACTAGCATGAAAACTAAATACAGGCACAGACTGTGTGTGGGAAATGATTTAAGACTGAGACTCTCTCCAATACAACCTAACATTGCAGAGTTATGTGCATCCTTTCAAGCACACCCTTCTCATTAACCTGTGGTGAGTTATTCACAATTTTCGATTAACAAATAAGGTTTTTATATGTAAGATGGTTAAATAAAGAGCAAAATTATTGATTATTATTATATTTGCCCTGGTCCTATAAGAGCTCTTTGTCACTTCTCACGAGCCGGGTTGTGACAAAAATGAATTCTTATGTTTAATAAATGTATCGTATAGTGTGTGTGTGTGGCAGGCTTACAATGGTGGCAAAAAACAACATTTGAGAATGAGCTGACCCTGGTGCTAGAGGGGGTACGCAGCTGGAGGTTGAATGTTTGAAGGGGTATGGGACTATAAAAAGTTTGGGAACCACTGTCGTTGTCTAAACCACTGCTGTCATCCTTACCGCCAAGCATTCATTCAAGTTGGATAATCTTTGGATGCCGACAGCAGTCGCACTATTGGAAGACATAGCTTGGACTGAAGCCTACAAAAGCCTATTCTTGCTCTTTTCCCGTGATTGATCAAACACATTTGGTGTGTCATCATAGTGGTCTCTGACTTGTGGTCAGACTCGCTCAGGTGGAACAAACTTAAACTTGTGCCTTTTTTCAATGCTGATTTGAATGTCATTGAGAAAATGAAGTGTCCCAAATCATCCTTTCTGTATTTAATAATAATCCTCTAATATTCTAGTTTTTCAAAAGTATCTGTAATCCGATTACAATATCTTGCTAGTATCGTAACTGTTTACAGTTACCGTTTTTTGTAATCCCTTACGTGTAATGGATTACATGTAATCTCTTACTCCCCAACCTTGCTCGCACCCCTGCACATCGACTCGGTACTGGTATCCAAGGTACACTACACTGAGTGTACAAAACACAAGGAACACTTCCTAATAATTTTGAGTTGCACCTCCTTTTGCCCCCAGTACAGCCTCAATTAATTGGGGAATGGACTCTATAAGGTGTCGAAAGCGTTACACATGGATGCTGGCCCATGTTGACTCCTATGCTTCCCACAGTTGTGTCAAGTTGGCTGGATGTCCTTTGGGTGGTGGACCATTCTTGATACACATGGGAAACTGTTGAGTGTGAAAAACCCAACAGCATTGCAGTTCTTGACTCAAACCGGTGTGCCTGACACCTACTACCATACCCCATTCAAAGACACTTAAATATTTTGTCTTGCCCATTCAACCTCTGAATGGTACACATACACAATCCATGTCTCAATTGTCTCATGGCTTAAAAATCCTTCTTTAACCTGTCTCCTCCCCTTCATCTACACTGATTGAATTGGATTTAACAAGTGACATCAATAAGGGATCATAGCTTTCACCTGGATTCACCTGGTCAGTCTGTCATAGAAAGAGCAGGTATTCCTAATGTTTTGTACACGGTGTGTATATAGCCAACATCCTCATTACTCATTGTATCTATTATTACTTTTATTATTGCTTGTTATTACTTTTTCTATTTTAATTTCACTGTTAGTCTACACTTGACAAATACAATTTGATTTGAATCTCTTCCAGACACCAAGACATGCTTCAAACTTAACATTGTCATGTTTTAAAGAAGCCCTGGGTAAAGCCAATTGTAGCAACCTTAACCCAATAACTAGCGACCTCATCAAGGGGTTTGGAACCCCCGGGTATGCTACAGTATAGGCTTATTAACACCCATAGATTTAAAATAAATAAGAATATGACTGAAAAATGCTTCATGGGCATAGTTCAACTGTCACACCCCACCGTAACCCAAATAGAAGCTTGTTTTTTTACCATATAGCTTCAAATAAATAGAATGGTGAACTCATGGATGGTTAGTCATTGCATCCATCTTTGTTCATGAATTTAAGAGTGTTTATATTTCTCCACCACTATCCCTCAACTGTTTAACAAAACGGAGGTGGGGTAACCACTTTGTGCTTGTTGTTTGAATTGCAGATTGCCCCTTTAAACTAGACTACAGGAAATAAAACCACAGAGACCTAGAGTGGTCCTCCAGCTCAGTTGGTACAGCATGGTGCTTAGCTCTTGCAATGCCACGATAGTGGGTTTGAGTCCCAGGACCACACATATGGATGTAAGTTGCTATGCATAAAAGCATTTGCCAAGTGTAATATATGATTATGATATATTAGCATGATTTGTACAAGGGGTGGAATTTTCTTCTGGATATAATTATCAAATTGAAAACAAATTTAGATGACCTGGACATTTGTAAACAGTAGGCTATAATCAGCAATGGATGGTTTATTTAGTGTTTTTTTTGTTGCTTTTTTACTATTTCTTTATTTTCAAATAGGAGGCATCCACTTGGTTAAACAAATACTCTGTTGCCAACAAAAATACATTATTACCCCTCTGATGACACCTAGTGGACAGAAAAAGCAGCTCCAGAACCACTACTAACATAATGACAACCTATCTGAAGATAGGCTATTCCTTTTACAGACATACCCAATATGAGCAAAGCGCCTTGTCATGAGTAATTAGGCTACGTATAACAATGTCTGACCCAATCATTTCTGGGTGGGTTAGGCCTAGGCTGTAGCTTAATGCAGGCGCAAGGATGGAGGTTCTTTGGCAGCTGAGTGCAGTGATGATCTGGCATCATAGGGCAGCTGAGTGCAGTGATGATCTGGCATCATAGGGCAGCTGAGTGCAGTGATGATCTGGCATCATAGGGCAGCTGAGTGCAGTGATGATCTGGCATTATAGGGCAGCTGAGTGCAGTGATGATCTGGCATCATAGGGCAGCTGAGTGCAGTGATGATCTGGCATCATAGGGCAGCTGAGTGCAGTGATGATCTGGCATCATAGGGCAGCTGAGTGCAGTGATGATCTGGCATCATAGGGCAGCTGAGTGCAGTGATGATCTGGCATCATAGGGCAGCTGAGTGCAGTGATGATCTGGCATCATAGGGCAGCTGAGTGCAGTGATGATCTGGCATCATAGGGCAGCTGAGTGCAGTGATGATCTGGCAGCATAGGGCAGCTGAGTGCAGTGATGATCTGGCATCATAGGGCAGCTGAGTGCAGTGATGATCTGGCATCATAGGGCAGCTGAGTGCAGTGATGATCTGGCATCATAGGGCAGCTGAATGCAGTGATGATCTGGCATCATAGGGCAGCTGAGTGCAGTGATGATCTGGCATCATAGGGCAGCTGAGTGCAGTGATGATCTGGCATCATAGGGCAGCTGAGTGCAGTGATGACCTGGCATCATAGGGCAGCTGAGTGCAGTGATGATCTGGCATTATAGGGCAGCTGAGTGCAGTGATGATCTGGCATCATAGGGCACCTGAAAAAAGAGTGTGGAAGGAAGTGTGATTTAAAAACAAATGTAAACCATAGGATACTTTCCAGAAATCCACTCTGACATAAATGAGCTGTGATGCTCTAAATAATCATTTTTGACAGATATAGAAAGCTAACATACAAGCATATCCTACATCACAATCTCTAATGTAGGCCTACGGTAAGTTATGTAAATAGCAAAGTATAATAACAGCATATAGCACATCACCCCAATTACAACAATTGCAGTTACAGTGCAGGAGTTCAACTAGGATTCGTAGGCTGTCCAGTGCTCTACGTGCAGTAATTTGCAGTTCAACTGTTCTGTTTTAGCAGATCTAACATAATTACACTGGATAAAAACAGGTTGTTTGGATGCTGGCTGATAGCAGTAATTCACGATAATTCCTGCATAATGACTGTTGGGCAGGCCTTCCCTGGGAGGAAGAGCAGCTCTGTCTTGTCGAAGTTGAGCTTGAGGTGGTGGGCCGACATCTAACCAGAGATATTTTGCAGGCACACAGAGATGTGTGTCGCAACATGGGTGTCAGAAAGGGGGAAGGAGAAAAGTAGTTGAGTGGCAGAGGCGAGGGTCTAGCTCCGAGCTGTGGGGGACACCAGTAGTGAGAGTATGTGGTGCAGATACAGATCCTCTCCACACCACCTGGTAGGAGCGGCCTGCCAGGTAGGATGCAATCCAAGAGTGGGCAGAGGCTGAGACGCCCTGAGAAGGGCTAGAGGAGGATCTGATGGTTTATGGTGTCGAAGGCAGTTGATGGATCTAGGAGGATGAGAACAGAGGAGAGAGAGTCAGCTTTGGCAGTGCAGTGAGCCTCTATGACACAGAGAAGAGCAATCTCGGTTGAGTGACCCGTCTTGAATTCTGACTGGTTAGGGTCAAGAAGAACGTTCTGAGAGAGATAGCGAGAGAGTTGGTCACAGACAGCACGCTCAAGTGTTTTGGAAAGAAAAGAAAGAAAGGATACCGGTCTGTAGCTTTTGATGTCAGACGGGTCAAGTGTTGGTTTCTTGAGGAGGGGAGCGACTCAGGCAATTTCGAAGTCAGAGGGGACGCAGACAGTGGTCATGGATGAGTTGATGAGGGAAATGAGGAATGGGAGAGGGTCTCCAGAGATGGTCTGGAGGAGGGGAAGGGGTCGAGCGTCAGGTTGTCGGGTGGCCGGACCTCACTAGTCGCAGGATTTCATCTGGAGAGAGACCATTATCTGTCTGGCATCTGTAAGCTTAAGCCGCACACACACAGACATTGATGCAGGGCTGTAGATGTAATCAATCTGTAGATTTAAATAAATGTACAATATTCTGGTTATATTTTGAGAACCACATAATAATGTTCAGAATTGACTGGTGAATGTGAAACTGTTAAACTGCTGATGAACAACTTCAGTTGTCTTGTGTTTCTGTCTGCTCCTGGGCCAAGCAGACCTGAACACCATTACTATTTTATAGTGACTATTTCCATAATCTCTCAGTTCACTTGGTGACCATATCCAAAATGGTAAATGTTACCCTTCAATTACCTTTATGTTATGTAAATAACAGGGTCAAACACCATACAAAGGGGGCCTTGGTCTGGTCAGATTGACCCATAGCTAAGAACTAAGAATAAAAACGAGTTGCTGACCTTTCCAAGGGCTCACCCTTGGCCCCAACACAGTCCTATACCGCACCTCTCTGCAACCAATAAATGCCCCTCCTTCACACGTCTCTGCTATGAATTCAAATTGACCATTAAACCGGAGTGGGGTTGCCTTTGATTCATATTTTCAATATCAAACTCCCTATCTCCCTTACAGCTGGCTGTCTCTCTCTCTCTCTCTCTCTCTCTCTCTCTCTCTCTCTCTCTCTCTCTCTCTCTCTCTCTCTCTCTCTCTCTCCTCTCTCTCTCAGTTCAATTCATTTTCAATTTAAGGCCTTTATTGGCAAGGGAAACATACAGTTGAAGTCGGAAGTTTACATTCACTTAGGATGGAGTCATTAAAACTCATTTTCAACCACTCCACAAATTCCTTGTTAACAAACTATAGTTTTGGCAAGTCGGTTAGGACATCTACTTTGTGCATGACACAAGTCATTTTTCCAACAATTGTTTACAGACAAATTATTTAACTTATAATTCACTGTATCACATTTCCAGTGGGTCAGAAGTTTACATACACTAAGTTGACTGTGCCTTTAAACAGCTTGGAAAATTGTCATGGCTTTAGAAGCTTCTGATAAGCTCATTAACATCATTTGAGTCAATTGAAGGTGTACCTGTGGATGTATTTCAAGGCCTACCTTCAAACTCACTGGCTCTTTGCTTGACATCATGGGAAAATCAAAAGAAATCAGCCAAGACCTCAGAAAAAAATTGTAGACCTCCACAAGTTGGGTTCATCCTTGGGAGCAATTTCCAAACACCTGAAGGTACCACGTTCATCTGTACAAACAATAGTACACAAGTATAAACACCATGGGACCACGCAGCCATCATACTGCTCGGGAAGGAGACGCGTTCTGTCTCCTAGAGATTAACGTACTTTGGTGCGAAAAGTGCAAGTCAATCCCAGAACAACAGCAAAGGACCTTGTTAAGATGCTGGAGGAAACAGGTACAGAATTATCTATATCCACTGTAAAACGAGCCCTATATCGACATAACCTGAAAGGACGCTCAGCAAGGAAGAAGCCACTACTCCAAAACCGCCATAAAAAAGACAGACTACGGTTTGCAACTGCACATGAAGAACACCATCCCAACCGGTTTCAAATGTCATATTATGTCTATATACAGTGTTGTACCGATATGCAAATAGTTAAAGTACACAAAGGAAAATAAATAAACATAAATATGGATTGTATTTACAATGTTCTTCACTGGTTGCCGTTTGCTTGTTGCAACAGGTCACAAATCTTGCTGCCGTGATTGCGCACTGGCGTATTTCTCCCAGTTTATCAAAATTGGATTTGTTTTTGAATTCTCTCTCTCTCTTACAGCTGTCTCTCCCTCCCTCTTACATCTCTCTCTCTCTGTCCCTCTCTCTTTACAGCTCTCTGTCTCTCTCTCCCTTACAGCTGTCTCTCTCTCTCTCGCTCTGTCTCTCTCTCTCTGTCTCTCACCCACCCACCCACCCACCTGGCTCTCTCTCCTTACAGCTGTCTCTCTCGCTCTGTCTCTCTCTCTGTCTCTCACCCACCCACCCACCTGGCTCTCTCTCCTTACAGCTGTCTCTCTCTCTCTCTCTCTCTCGCTCTCTCTCTCTCTCTCTGTCTCTCACCCACCCACCCACCCACCTGGCTCTCTGTCCCTTACAGCTCAGCTGAGTTATGACCCAGGAGTGCACCTCACTGTTTGGTGGTGTGTAATTTGAATACAGATTAGCTGGCCCCAGTGTTCCAGTGCTTTGCCATTACCATTACTGGGGACAGTAATTTGACTAATGAACACACAGGTTATCGCAAGGTCATCACCTTCTCTGCTCATGTGGGGTGGAGGGGGGGGGGGGGGGGGGGGTGGAGGTCGGCGGCAGTGGGCGGCCCACTTTTGGTGGCAGGGCGACGACGTCTTTCGATAGCATAATTAGTTCCTTTAATTAAGAGTTTAGACAGCTTATTGAATAAATCCTCTTGTAATTAAGCAGCCAATCTCCTATTCCGATCATTCATGAGTTGTTTCCCTCCCACTTCCTTTTTCCATTTCAATGTTTCCTAAATTCCTTCTCTTGTGCTGTAAGTGGTATACATTCTTCTGAGTGTTGCCTACCACCCAGATCCTACTACCCACCCTACCACCCAGATCCTACTACCCACCCTACCACCCAGATCCTACTACCCACCCTACCACCCAGATCCATGCTTGTGTTTACCTTTAGCACCCTACCTTTGCTTTATTTCCACCTAAACACAGAAAGTCAACACAATTGCTGATAATATTGTACTGCATTTTTGTGTCTAGATTGAATCGAATGTAGAGCCAAGTAGTGCAGAGTGTCTTGTTTTGGGCTATTAATACAACCCAAGCCTCTTAGGTTAGGTCTCTTCAGACTTCCTGTTGCTCAACCATAATGACATGTTGGCACGCTGCTGATAGTGAAGTAGGTCCAAATCTTCACAGGTAGTCATCATCTTATCAGCTCATGTTGTTAACATTACTGATCATAATGTCAAAGGGTTAAGGGAATCTGTCAAGAGAGACCTTGGCTGACTGCTTCAAATGGAACAACAGTATGCTTATAACATACGTATTGAGAGTGAAAGCCACCCAGATGCAGAGAGGTTTGTCACTCCCATCTGTCTGGTTCCCGGGGCCAATGCCGTGCGGCGCGGCCTGTTTAATGGATGCCCAGTCAACAGAGTCCTCCTCCATTTCTTCACAACCTCACTCCACCAGGTATATCTTTCAGAATATTTTCTGCATTTTATTGCGATTAGCACACCTCCTGACTCCCATGATCTTTTAATCCCCTGAGCCATTACTTCTGCAGTGTTGCTGAACCTCCCAGGTCTCCTATACTAGCTACCCCTCACCCTGCCTGCCTTCCTCCCCTCACGTCATTATTCACCCCCCTGCTCCGTTTGGATGGAGGTGGCTGTCTGGCTGATGTCCCAATGTATTTGTCACTTTCACACGAGGAGGTCAAAATGGCAGGCCTGTCTTTTTTTCAGCTTTTTCATTCTCTTTTAAGTAAAACATTAACATCTTCCATTCCTTTAGAGAAAAAATCATTAAAATATTTTAACAGTGGCAATCTAGGCATCTTTATCTTTTGATATCCTTTCTATCCTCCTCACCTACAGATAACAGCTTGTTATCTACTCCAAAATCCACCCCACATAATTAAATAGAAATGATCAACTGATAGTTATAAAAAACCCTTGGCATCCTTGAAGTGTCTGCCCTTCAGTGCCAGCGAGGTGAGCCGTCAGTCCCCGTGTGCTTGCTATGTGTTGTCTATCTGATGGTATGGTATTATGCTTTGGGTCAGACTGGACTCACCATTGACAATTCAGTTAGAGGACAAAATGACCATTATCAGTTGCCAAACTAATTGCTCATTAGAAATGATGCCTGGAAAAGTACATTGTGTTGAGATTACTGCTGAGTCTATGATGAATCATTAGAAAGATGCAGCTGATTGACAGTTGATCTTCCATTGACAATTTATCAACCAAACCATATGGGATGTTTGTACCTGAGGAACTCATTTGAAAATAAATGTGTGATTGTTATTGCAATAAAAATCATAATCACTTATCAATTTGGAATGATCAAAACACTGACCTCAAATGTATTTCTGCATAATTAAGATGATACACACAGCAAGTCACCTTAAACTATAGTCATTTAAACTCTTTTACAGAGGGTGACTTGTAGGCTACCTGAGGGAAGTTACTCACAGAGCAGCTTAAGATGAGGAGACCGTGCATTCATAAGAATGATGTCCCTTTTATTGCACACTGTAAAATGCACAGCTGATTTATCTAACAGTCCTCTCACTGCATCGGAAACTCATTTCAATCAGAAATGGCAGAAGTTGATTTAAGAATTCATTCTTTAATGGGCTAGCCTTGGTCAAATTTAAACATCTTCAATTAATCAGCAAAACATTCAATATGCCCTGTCTTAAACCCAGTTAAGCAAACAAAGGCCTTTTAATATACATTTTCCGGGAGATTTCTTTATTGATTTGGTGCAAAATGATTTGTGTGATACATTCTACTGGATCAATAAAGGGCGAATCAATATCTTATATAGAAAAATAATCCCATCAAAGATGAAGTGCCAAGGAACTGTAAAAGGCCAAACTTTTAACGTTTACAACTAGTGATGTCCTGAGGCATAGCTACTCAACTAGTGATGTCCTGAGGCATAGCTACTCAACTAGTGATGTCCTGAGGCATAGCACCTCAACTAGTGATGTCCTGAGGCATAGCTACTCAACTAGTAATGTCCTGAGGCATAGCTACTCAACTAGTAATGTCCTGAGGAATAGCTACTCAACTAGTGATGTCCTGAGGCATAGCTACTCAACTAGTGATGTCCTGAGGCATAGCTACTCAACTAGTGATGTCCTGAGGCATAGCTACTCAACTAGTGATGTCCTGAGGCATAGCTACTCAACTAGTAATGTCTTGAGGCATAGCACCTCAACTAGTGATGTCCTGAGGCATAGCACCTCAACTAGTGATGTCCTGAGGCATAGCTACTCAACTAGTGATGTCCTGAGGCATAGCTACACAACTAGTAATGTCCTGAGGCATAGCTACTCAACTAGTGATGTCCTGAGGCATAGCACCTCAACTAGTGATGTCCTGAGGCATAGCACCTCAACTAGTAATGTCCTGAGGCATAGCTACTCAACTAGTGATGTCCTGAGGCATAGCTACTCAACTAGTGATGTCCTGAGGCATAGCACCTCAACTAGTGATGTCCTGAGGCATAGCTACTCAACCAGTGATGTCCTGAGGCATAGCACCTCAACTAGTGATGTCCTGAGGCATAGCTACTCAACTAGTGATGTCCTGAGGCATAGCTACTTAACTAGTGATGTCCTGAGACATAGCTACTCAACTAGTGATGTCCTAAGGCATAACTACTCAACTAGTGATGTCCTGAGACATAGCTACTTAACTAGTGATGTCCTGAGACATAGCTACTTAATTAGTGATGTCCTGAGGCATAGCTACTCAACTAGTGATGTCCTGAGGCATAGCTACTCAACTAGTGATGTCCTAAGGCATAACTACTCAACTAGTGATGTCCTGAGACATAGCTACTCAACTAGTGATGTCCTGAGGCATAGCTACTCAACTAGTGATGTCCTGAGGCATAGCTACTCAACTAGTGATGTCCTGAGGCATAGCTACTTAACTAGTGATGTCCTGAGACATAGCTACTCAACTAGTGATGTCCTGAGGCATAACTACTCAACTAGTGATGTCCTGAGACATAGCTACTCAACTAGTGATGTCCTGAGGCATAGCTACTCAACTAGTAATGTCTTGAGGCATAGCACCTCAACTAGTGATGTCCTGAGGCATAGCACCTCAACTAGTGATGTCCTGAGGCATAGCTACTCAACTAGTGATGTCCTGAGGCATAGCTACACAACTAGTAATGTCCTGAGGCATAGCTACTCAACTAGTGATGTCCTGAGGCATAGCACCTCAACTAGTGATGTCCTGAGGCATAGCACCTCAACTAGTAATGTCCTGAGGCATAGCTACTCAACTAGTGATGTCCTGAGGCATAGCTACTCAACTAGTGATGTCCTGAGGCATAGCACCTCAACTAGTGATGTCCTGAGGCATAGCTACTCAACCAGTGATGTCCTGAGGCATAGCACCTCAACTAGTGATGTCCTGAGGCATAGCTACTCAACTAGTGATGTCCTGAGGCATAGCTACTTAACTAGTGATGTCCTGAGACATAGCTACTCAACTAGTGATGTCCTAAGGCATAACTACTCAACTAGTGATGTCCTGAGACATAGCTACTTAACTAGTGATGTCCTGAGACATAGCTACTCAACTAGTGATGTCCTGAGGCATAGCACCTCAACTAGTGATGTCCTGAGGCATAGCTACTCAACTAGTGATGTCCTGAGGCATAGCACCTCAACTAGTGATGTCCTGAGGCATAGCACCTCAACTAGTAATGTCCTGAGGCATAGCTACTCAACTAGTGATGTCCTGAGGCATAGCTACTCAACTAGTGATGTCCTGAGGCATAGCACCTCAACTAGTGATGTCCTGAGGCATAGCTACTCAACCAGTGATGTCCTGAGGCATAGCACCTCAACTAGTGATGTCCTGAGGCATAGCTACTCAACTAGTGATGTCCTGAGGCATAGCTACTTAACTAGTGATGTCCTGAGACATAGCTACTCAACTAGTGATGTCCTAAGGCATAACTACTCAACTAGTGATGTCCTGAGACATAGCTACTTAACTAGTGATGTCCTGAGACATAGCTACTTAATTAGTGATGTCCTGAGGCATAGCTACTCAACTAGTGATGTCCTGAGGCATAGCTACTCAACTAGTGATGTCCTAAGGCATAACTACTCAACTAGTGATGTCCTGAGACATAGCTACTCAACTAGTGATGTCCTGAGGCATAGCTACTCAACTAGTGATGTCCTGAGGCATAGCTACTCAACTAGTGATGTCCTGAGGCATAGCTACTTAACTAGTGATGTCCTGAGACATAGCTACTCAACTAGTGATGTCCTGAGGCATAACTACTCAACTAGTGATGTCCTGAGACATAGCTACTTAACTAGTGATGTCCTGAGGCATAGCTACTCAACTAGTGATGTCCTGAGGCATAGCTACTAAACTAGTGATGTCCTGAGGCATAGCTACTCAACTAGTGATGTCCTGAGGCATAACTACTCAACTAGTGATGTCCTGAGACATAGCTACTTAACTAGTGATGTCCTGAGGCATAGCTACTCAACTAGTGATGTCCTGAGGCATAGCTACTCAAGTAGTGATGTCCTGAGGCATAGCACCTCAACTAGTGATGTCCTGAGGCATAGCTACTCAACTAGTGATGTCCTGAGGCATAGCACCTCAACTAGTGATGTCCTGAGGCATAGCTACTCAACTAGTGATGTCCTGAGGCATAGCTACTCAACTAGTGATGTCCTGAGGCATAGCTACTCAACTAGTGATGTCCTGAGGCATAGCACCTCAACTATTGATGTCCTGAGGCATAGCACCTCAACTAGTGATGTCCTGAGGCATAGCTACTCAACTAGTGATGTCCTGAGGCATAGCTACTCAACTAGTGATGTCCTGAGGCATAGCACCTCAACTAGTGATGTCCTGAGGCATAACTACTCTGCTGATCTGCTGAAACGCAGGAGATCTTTACATAACAAACTTGTCCTTATTTCGACCACAGCAAATAATTATCTGCAAAATTGTGTAGAACTAAATATACATGAAAATGTACATATATGGCTCAATTTTCAAAGTTGATTGTGTGTGGATCGTGACAGCGACTGCTTCCATTTTCATAACTAGGAAAGAAGCTTCATGTGACTGCAGAAGTAGGCAGTCATTGTCTGACCTGGTGGAGAATCTGGAACTGTCCAAGATCCTGAAGGGCATCATCAAGCAAGGCATCTCTATACATGTCCTTCATAGGAGTGACTTGAAATGGTCTTGCCATATTGTTTCCATAAGAATAACTCCATCTTAAATCTTTCTAAATTGTAATATACTGGGGTAAAGGGAAAAGACTGTGAACATTGCAATGCAAATACTGTACATTCAATGACTTTTTAGACATTTAAACCAATGGCAGTATATGCACAACCTCAGAATTAGATGTAACCAAAGGGAGCC
The DNA here is from genome assembly GCF_034236695.1 of Oncorhynchus nerka. NCBI lineage: Eukaryota > Metazoa > Chordata > Actinopteri > Salmoniformes > Salmonidae > Oncorhynchus > Oncorhynchus nerka. The sequence continues at coordinate 24,218,279 of NC_088400.1, forward strand.
TTCCCCAACCAGCTGAAGTGCACTTGCTTGGCTGGCTACAGGAGGCTAAAGCAATGTCAACTCCAAGAGGATGATAAATTGCGTTTGTTTAAGACATCATTACATTGTACTTTTTTTTTATGGAGGTCAGTATTTAATAACAGTTGAGGTTGATGGAGGAACGCAGGCGGCCTCACCGGACGTCCCTACTGGTCAGCGGGGGTGACGGGCCATGACTACAAACATGAGGATATTACAGAGGCTGGACTGCTCCGGGATGTTGTCGTAATCTCACACAATCTGCTGCCTGCTCTTGTGTGTAATATCCTGCTGAAAACTTTCACTGAGGGAGACCAGGGAGGGAGGGTGAAAAAGCCCCGGCACAAATCGGAGGGTAGTTGTTTTAAATTACAGGCAAACGGTTCTCGAAGTGAACAACTTCTTCACCCAAGCACTTTATAAAGTTGTCAGGATTATTTGCTCCCCAGCACAAATGAATGCAGCCATCAATGTTTGACCTGGTGTTACCTGAGACGTATGCACTATAAAGGTTGCAGGGCAAAAGCTTTCTTGTTTCTGCAAGTATAGTAGGCTATTCCTTTAGTAGAAAAATAATCCAATGTAAAACACAATGTCTTGCATTCGGGCTATTTTTCAGAACCTTATGCATCCATGTATTGCCAAGCCCCAGAAAGACACAGTCAAACCTGTATGGATATGCACAAGCTTTAGGCTGTATCCTATGTGGACACTATAAGGCTTATAATTCCTCATTGACACAACATAATCTATAGATCAGGGTAACCTACTCCTTGACACTACATCATCTATAGATCAGGGTAACCTACCCCATGACACTACAGCATCTACAGATCAGGGTAACCTAACCCATGACACTACAGCATCTATAGATCAGGGTAACCTACCCAATGACACTACAGCATCTATTGATCAGGGTAACCTACCCCATGACCCGACATTATCTATAGATCAGGGTAACCTACCCCATGACCCGACATTATCTATAGATCAGGGTAACCTACCCCATGACCCGACATTATCTATTGATCAGGGTAACTTATCCCATAACACTACATTATCTATAGATCAGGGTAACCTACCCAATGACACTACATTATCTATTGATCAGGGTAACCTACCCCATGACCCTACATTATCTATAGATCAGGTTAACCTACCCAATGACACTACAGCATCTACAGATCAGGGTAACCTACCCCATGACACTACAGCATCTATAGACCAGGGTAACCTACCCCTTGACACTACAGCATATACAGATCAGGGTAACCTACCCCATAACACTACAGCATCTATAGATCAGGGTAACCTACCCCATGACACTATAGCATCTATAGACCAGGGTAACCTACCCCTTGACACTACAGCATCTATAGATCAGGGTAACCTACCCCTTGACACTAAAGCAAATGTACAGATGAAGACCACAGATCCAAACATCCCTTGTATAGTGTCAAGATCAGCAGTTCTAATACAGGAATCCCCCATGGTACCCCCTACCAATAGTCCTGTCCCCTTAGCAGGGCTCCATCACTGCTGAACCAGTCTGACTCTTGCCCTCTTCTGTTGAGCCTATATTCCCCAGGCTGAGTGGTGTGATGAAGATATAACCGAGTCATCAACCTTTGGGGAATGATGTGACCTGTGTGATATCCTGGTAGTGACTCCTGCACAAAGTCTCTGGTATGATGGCCATCTTCCACCGTACAGAATAAAGCAGAAGCTATTGAGTTGTTAGGGGAGCGATTGGCTGGGTTTTACAACAGGAAAGTGATTCCCCTGAGCTGTCAGGATACATCAGTGGCTTTACTATCTGAAGACCGTAACTGGAGACAGACCTTGACTGGTCAAGGGTTCCTCACCAATGAAAAATTATCTTTGAAAAAATATATATATATCATATAACTTTAAGTGGATATCTTAATTAATTATTATTATTGTACTTTTATTTAATGCCTTTAGATTACACATTTCACAGAAGTCAGAGGAAACTAAATAAATATACATTTAACTATTAAAAAAAAGAATGAACCTAAAAAACCAACCAGACTAGACAAAAGTACAACAGAAATAAACTGCTTGTGTCCGAATACCATACTGGAGGACTACATAAACAGCATACTATGTACATATCATTGCATACCATTTAGCACGTACTGTTTAGTAAGAAGTATGCAGTATGCCACGGCCGCAATGCAGTACCTGAATGCAGCTCCTGAATGGCTCAGTAGGTGGGCATGGGCCAAGTGAGGGTGGATTTTTCCAAATTCAACTGACATGCATCCATTAATCAGCCTGATAATAGAGCCCCACAGTAGAAGTGTCATAATACCTAGCGGTCAAACAAAGAAATGGTTCCAATAATTTTTTCCAGCACATGTTTTTCCAATAGAGAATTTTAGAAACACTTAAAATAAGGGTTGTGTTTCATGTAGGCTTACCCCGGTGTGACATTTTGATAACCATGTAGATCTCTCTAGGACAAAGTGACTTTTATCATCCCCATATCTAATGAACAGCTGTTGTCAAAGCCAAAATGAGTATGACATCTGGTCATTTAAAGTATACTAGATTTTCAAAATGTAGCATACAACTCCCGATAAGGCACTGCATCTCAGTGCAAGAGGCATCACTACAGTCCCTGGTTCGAATCCAGGTTGTATCACATCCTGCCATGATGGGGAGTCCCATAGGGCGCCGCACAATTGGCCCAGCATCGTCCGGGTTTGGCTGGGGTAGGCCGTCATTGTAAATATGAATTTTTTCTTAACTGACTTGCCAAGTTAAATAAAAAATATTATTCAACTATATATTTTTCGCACTCACACAGCTTACTATTTAGGACTCAAGCATTGGGTATTCGGACACGGCCACTGACTAACGATCAGCATATTAAAAGGCAATACAATTAGAAATATCATTGTTGAGCCCAAGAAATTAGAAAAAATATATTTTTTAAATGGAATAAAACACACTTAGTTTATATACTGTGTACATAAATGTACAGTAGCAAACCTTTCACTACAGTATGACTCTTATTGCGAACCGTTCACTACAGTATGACTCTTATTGCGAACCGTTCACTACAGTATGACTCTTATTGCGAACCGTTCACTACAGTATGACTCTTATTGCGAACCGTTCACTTCAGTATGACTCTTATTGCTACATTCTTGATTCCGTCCCAGTCTGATAAAGGAATTTTCTAGTGTGCTATGTATTATATGATGAAATCATATTTCACAATGTTTTGAACTGAGGAGGACTTTACTTGAGCATCCAAGATACCCAACTATCTCTATTGGTGTTAAAAATGTGTCTGGTAATATTATCATTGAGTTTTCCACACAACGTTTGATACAATTCTGTCAATAGCATGCCAGGAGTGTGTCTAGGAGTCTGTTTTGATTTAGATGCCATCTCCAATATTCTCCCGTGTCGTCTAATGGATACATCACTTTGCTCCCTGAAAGACTGCCCTGTCTGTCCTCCAGCAGACCAGCATGTCTGAGATACATCATCCACAAGAACAAAATAATCAAACGGAATGGATACCTTGTATCGTCTGCAACTCACCTGAAATAAGTCACATGTCGACTCTGTAGAGGATAATAAATAGTTTGTATTTTAAATCATATTAACTCAATTACAACTATATATTTTATTATTGCTTCCCCCACATTTATCACGGGGCATTTATTGCTGTTGTGACTGAGGTTATGTCAAGCCACAAGGTGGTGAGACTAAGGCACTTCATTAAACTGCCTCCATCGCTGGGTACTCAATCCCAATACACAAGAGACTGTGTGATTTTATCAAAAGCCCTGGAAATTGAAGCCATCACTATAAGGTGTCTGGGAATTAAAGCAGGCCTAGCTGGAGACATAGACATCCTGCAACATACAGATCTTGGATTCCTTTAGAGGACATTATGCAGTAAAGAAGGAGCATTCTATCTGTAAAGATACTGTTAGAGTTTGGAAAAATGTGCTCTGAGTAATGTCTGGACCACAGAAGCATAGAGGAGCTGCTCCAGGATATTAAGTGTTCCTGTCCCCACTTTGTCGATGTGTTTGGGTTCTCTGTAAGGTACGCTTGATTTTGTACATTTTTGGTCACAAGCAACTTCTACTTTTGGCATGTATCTAGTAAAAGGGCATTTTCTGGAATGCGTAATTAACATATGACCTATCAAACCTCAACTTGAAATAAAGATAACACTTACAATGTAAAAGACTGTTTTAAAGCTTGTTGACCTTTTCTCAGGTCAACTGACTTTCCTCAGGTCAACTGTCTATTCTCAGGTCAGCTGTCAGGTCAACTGTCTTTCCTCAGGTCAGCTGTCAGATTAACTGTCTTTCCTCAGATCAACTGTCATGTCAATGGCCTTTCCTCAGGTCAACTGTCTTTCCTCAGATCAACTGTCAGGTCAACTGTCTTTCCTCAGGTCAACTGTCTTTCCTCAGATCAACTGTCTTTCTTGATGTCAACTGTCTTTCCTCAGATCAACTGTCAGGTCAACTGTCTTTCCTCAGGTCAACTATCTTTCCTCAGATCAACTGTCAGGTCAACGGTATTTCCTCAGGTCAACTGTCTTTCCTTAGATCAACTGTCAGGTCTGCTGGCTTTTCTCAGGTCAACTGTCTATCCTCAGATCAACTGTCAGGTCAACTGTCTTTCCTCAGGTCAACTGTTTTTCCTCAGATCAACTGTCAGGTCAACTGTCTTTCCTCAGGTCAACTGTTTTTCCTCAGATCAACTGTCAGGTCAACTGTCTTTCCTCAGATCAACTGTCAAGTCAACTGTCTTTCCTCAGGTCAACTGTCTTTCCTCAGATCAACTGTCTTTCTTGATGTCAACTGTCTTTCCTCAGATCAACTGTCAGGTCAACTGTCTTTCCTCAGGTCAACTGTCTTTCCTCAGGTCAACTATCTTTCCTCAGATCAACTGTCAGGTCAACGGTATTTCCTCAGGTCAACTGGACCACAGAAGCATAGAGGAGCTGCTCCAGGATATTAAGTGTTCCTGTCCCCACTTTGTCGATGTGTTTGGGTTCTCTGTAAGGTACGCTTGATTTTGTACATTTTTGGTCACAAGCAACTTCTACTTTTGGCATGTATCTAGTAAAAGGGCATTTTCTGGAATGCGTAATTAACATATGACCTATCAAACCTCAACTTGAAATAAAGATAACACTTACAATGTAAAAGACTGTTTTAAAGCTTGTTGACCTTTTCTCAGGTCAACTGACTTTCCTCAGGTCAACTGTCTATTCTCAGGTCAGCTGTCAGGTCAACTGTCTTTCCTCAGGTCAGCTGTCAGATTAACTGTCTTTCCTCAGATCAACTGTCATGTCAATGGCCTTTCCTCAGGTCAACTGTCTTTCCTCAGATCAACTGTCAGGTCAACTGTCTTTCCTCAGGTCAACTGTCTTTCCTCAGATCAACTGTCTTTCTTGATGTCAACTGTCTTTCCTCAGATCAACTGTCAGGTCAACTGTCTTTCCTCAGGTCAACTATCTTTCCTCAGATCAACTGTCAGGTCAACGGTATTTCCTCAGGTCAACTGTCTTTCCTTAGATCAACTGTCAGGTCTGCTGGCTTTTCTCAGGTCAACTGTCTATCCTCAGATCAACTGTCAGGTCAACTGTCTTTCCTCAGGTCAACTGTTTTTCCTCAGATCAACTGTCAGGTCAACTGTCTTTCCTCAGGTCAACTGTTTTTCCTCAGATCAACTGTCAGGTCAACTGTCTTTCCTCAGATCAACTGTCAAGTCAACTGTCTTTCCTCAGGTCAACTGTCTTTCCTCAGATCAACTGTCTTTCTTGATGTCAACTGTCTTTCCTCAGATCAACTGTCAGGTCAACTGTCTTTCCTCAGGTCAACTGTCTTTCCTCAGGTCAACTATCTTTCCTCAGATCAACTGTCAGGTCAACGGTATTTCCTCAGGTCAACTGTCTTTCCTTAGATCAACTGTCAGGTCTGCTGGCTTTTCTCAGGTCAACTGTCTATCCTCAGATCAACTGTCAGGTCAACTGTCTTTCCTCAGGTCAACTGTTTTTCCTCAGATCAACTGTCAGGTCAACTGTCTTTCCTCAGGTCAACTGTCTTTCCTCAGATCAATTGTCAGGTCAACTGTCTTTCTTGATGTCAACTGTCTTTCCTCAGATCAACTGTCTTTCATCAGGTCAACTATCTTTCCTCAGATCAACTGTCAGGTCAACGATCTTTCCTCAGATCAACTGCCAGGTCAACGGTATTTCCTCAGGTCAACTATCTTTCCTCAGATCAACTGTCAGGTCAACGGTATTTCCTCAGGTCAACTGTCTTTCCTTAGATCAACTGTCAGGTCAACGGTCTTTCCTCAGGTCAACTGTCTTTCCTCAGGTCAACTGTCAGGTCAACTGTTTTTCCTCAGGTCAACTGTCAGGTTAACTGTCTTTCCTCGGATCAACTGTCTTTCCTCAGGTCAACTGTCAGGTCAACTGTCTTTCCTCAGGTCAACTGTATGGTCAACTGTTTTTCCTCAGGTCAACTGTCAGGTTAACTGTCTTTCCTCAGATCAACTGTCTTTCTTCAGGTCAACTGTCAGGTCAACTGTCTTTCCTCAGGTCAACTGTCTTTTTTCAGATCAACTGTCTTTTCTCAGGTCAGCTGTCAGGTCAACTGTTTTTTCTCAGCTCAGCTGTGAGATCAACTGTCTTTTCTCAGGTCAGCTGTCAGGTCAACTGTTTTTTCTCAGGTCAGCTGTCAGGTCAACTGTATTTTCTCAGGTCAGCTGTCAGGTCAAATGTCTTATATCCTTGAGAAAAATGAAGTTGTAAATGTGGTATGATGATATATTTCAGAAAGTAGTAGTAAATACAACAACAGCAGCATCTATGTATTCCCTCATGTCTGTCTGGTGAGCTTTATGTAGGGATATCAGCAAGGTCATGACAAATTAAATAATGAGAAGAGGATCCCTTATATGGCTGCTTCGATGCCTCATAATGCTTCACTTGTCTTAGCTGGGAAGGTTACACAGTATTCTCATTGATTTAACTACCGCACACAAATGAACACAGCCATATAGAACACACATGTTGAGATCAAGCAGCTGATACATAAAGCCACCAAGCAGAAAACAAATCCTACCTCCGATGCTCAGCTCGGTGGCTCTCCCACAACATAGTCCCCTTTACGGAACAATGGCATGGGAACATTTTCCTAGATGGCAATATCATATTACCCCTTATCCATGTGAAGAATGTCCAAAACATAAATTCATGTTGGAAAAAATACATTGGAATATTCCGATTTATGATTTGATTATTAATTGTGTGGTTTAACTTATTCATATTTTATATGGTGGAAAAATAATAACCTAATTAGTTTAATTTGTCTTTGTCAAATGATGATACACTGTCCATACAATTAGGATAGATATGATATATTTGACCTGTGTTTTAAGTATTGTATGACATCACATGTTATGAATGTTTTAAAATGATTCCAGCATGGTTAGAGACCTTTCTGGAGGTGAATTGTTATCCAGCACCTCATATTGTCCCTGGAATTTAATTGTCCCATCACGTCTCCCCCCACTTAAATACGGTTAATTTGATCAATACTTAATTTTTTTCACCTGCCTCTTTTTTTCTTCTGCTGAGCGGTGATAAGCAGGCGAGGGGGCAGCGGGAGGAGTGAATAGTCCGTTTTTTTTTTTGCTCTCCTCGGGCCTCTGCCATTCGGAGTGATTTAATTTATACCACAGTAGTGGCTCTGCAATTACCCTGTCTATTGCCGTCGACAGTATCTCACTATCTTTTAAATGGATCCAGCTTGACTCGTCCAGCCAGGCAAACAGTACAAATGATGCCATTCCTCATGCTGCAAGTGCTAAAGAGATAAGTTCCTTAAAGAGCCGCTCATTTATCAGCTGATACAAGGAGGATACTTACAAGCCCACACTGTTGTTTAGGCGTTTTGACAGTCTGCCCCCCCTCTCTTTTTTTGTAATCACCCCGTTGGGGTTGTCAGTAATTGATCTGATTTGTTTGGTGAGGCAGGGGACCCTTTGGTCAAGGGGACCCCATTTGGCCCATTGTTGTCCCTGACTCATGTCAATAATGTGCACAATGGCTCAAACAAATAAGCCACTTGACTTCTGTATTTGAGGAATACATACTGCAATCTCATGAACCTGTGAGTCATTACATGATGTGAATGTTGTGTGGTGTGTAGATACAGTTAACCCTTTACATTACGTCTTAATCTTCTGGCTGGAAAGCATGTGAATAACACACAGAATTGCCTCCGATAGATAGTGTTACGTTTGTTTATCAGTCTTTCTTAGTTTGCCGTTTTTCAGAATGTTACCATTAGTCTGTCCAATGTTGTGTTTATGTCAGTCCTATGGTGTGTTTACTGCATTCTAAAGCAGGGGTCCCCAACTACATTCCGCTGGGGGACAATTTTACCTTGAGTGGCTGGCCGGTGGGGAGGGGGGGGGGCAGAACATAGTTATAAATCATTTGTACATTGCATATTGACTGCACATTTTGAATTGTTTTATTGAACCTTTATTTAAGAACAAATTCTTATTTACAATGATGGCCTACCTCCTCGGCCAAACCCTCCCCTAACCCGGACGACACTGGGCCAGTTGTGCACCGCCCTATGTGACTCCAGATCACGGACGGTTTGTGACACAGCCTGGGAACGAACCAGGGACTGTAGTGATGCCTCTAACACTGCAATATAGTGCATTAGACCACTGCGCCACTCAAGAGGCCCAAACAGATATAGAATCCCAAACAGATCTAGTATTTGACAAAAAATAAGATTATTTCAAACCTTAATTACATTTGGATAAGATCACATATGCCTCTCTGTTTATTGGTAGGAATAATTAGGAACAGATTTCCTAAATTCAAATATGTTATGTCCAACAACAAAAATTCAGAATATATATATATATATATATATTTGGGTAGGGGGGGGGGTCAAATAAAATCAGGGAAATCTTGTTCTAAAGTATAGTCTATTTAGTTATTTGGTGCTACATCTGTTCTATAGTGTGCATAGTCTGTTTCACGTAGTGCTGATTGTCTTATTGTGTGCTTAATCATTTTGTCCTTGGTATTCCCTCGTGTCCGATCACTGATGGTCCAAGTCCAAACCTCTTGCACCTGAATATTATCCAGAATCATTTCTTTAAGAGTCCATGACCTGCATTAAAAAGTACATAGACTTCTAAAGCACTCAGATACTTAATTTAAGAAGCATTTTAAACAAGAGGTCCAAGTGGCCATTAACAACTCCTCATTAACTTGACTATTACACTAATTAATTAATGTGAGAAATTTCACAACCAGTTAGCAGCCAGATGGCTTACCTTCCAGAGGAAAGAATGGTCCTAATGTAGGAGAGTTACTTAAACGCTACAAAGGAACATGTTAATTTTCACATATTTGTTTTGTTTAAGTACTAACATTTAAGTTCCCAAGAGAGGCAAAAATCAGCTTCTGGATTCTAGCTTGCTTGACTTAAAAGTAATCTAATTGTGTAAGAACCATCACTTGTATGACAAATCTTGTTGGTGGTGTTGACATTTTTAGGGCTCAATTTTGTCTTGAAGTCCACAGTTGTATTGATTCAAACTAAACTGAACAACAATATAAACGCTACACGTAAAGTGTTGGTACCATATTTCATGAGCTGAAATAAAAGATCCCCAAAATATTCCATGTGCACAAAAAGCTTATTTCTCTCAACTGTTGTTCACAAATTTGGTTACATCCCTGTTAGTGAGCATTTCTCCTTTGCCAAGGTAATCCATCCACCTGACAGGTGTGGCATATCAAGAAGCATATCATGATCATTACACAGGTGCACCTTGTGCTGGGGCCAATAAAAGGCCAATAAATTGTGCAGTTTTGTCACACAACACAATGACAACCGTAGACCACGTGTAACCCCGCCAGCCCAGGACCTCACATCTGGCAGGATTGCCTGAGACCAGCCACCTGGACAGCTGATGAAACTGAGGAGTATTTCTGTCTGTAATAAAGCCCTTTTGTGGGCAAAAACTCAGTCTGATTGGCTGAGCCTTGCTCCCAAGTGGGTGGACCTGGCTCCCAATTTATTTAAATTGACTAATTTCCTCATATGAACTGTTGCTCAGTAAAATTGTTGAAATTGTTGCATGTTGACTTTATATTTTTGTTCTGTACAAAGACTTGATGTAAATTGCCTCTGTAACAAAATAGTACTGAAATCCTTCTTTTGGCATTAGGTTCCTCGTTCTACTAAGCCCCAAAGGGGGGATAGAGAACTGTTATTTATTCAGTGTGTCATTAAAGAGGATGAGCTGCCACATATATCCACGGCCAAAAGAAAACATTGTGGAGAGGTCATGAGTTAGGTGAAGACTCACCATGTTGAAATAGAGCCAATGCTTCTCTCATCTGGAGCTGTAATCTAAATGACCTGTAATGTCCTGGTGCAGGCAGATCCTCCCATCACCTCTGTCATCCTGATGTGATGTGCTGCATGAACCCGTCACCTAGAGCCAGGTCCACCTTCAACACCTTGCTGCACCTCCACAGACTCCACATGCACACTACACCACAGTCAGCCCACCACACCACACAAAGGGACAGTATGTTCAAGCAACCTCCAATACCAACATGTTAGATCTGAGCTAACTAAAGAGAAATGTTCCTTTTAGGATGGATCTATATGTGTAACAACTGGTCTGTTCACACTCGAGTTGTATAGGTCACTCCTATATTTTTCCGGGTCAAAATGTATGCTTAAAAACTATATTGCTTTATTTTTCCCCACCATGCACTTCAGCCCCAACAGTATCCTTCCACTGGCATCCCAGCCTGTGTGTCCTGTCTGTGACAGGCGGGCAGCGCCCCTGATGTGGAACTGGTCTGTATTCCATCTCAAATTAAACTGTGCCCAGACCATTTAATCCACAGATTAGGATATTTCTCATCGATAGCCTTTGATTCGACTTGTCGTAGGAAGTGGCCGTGCTTGTTCCCCATCCATTCAACATGCTTTAATATCTCTGTGAGAGTGAAAAGTGAACCCTGTACCCGTCCGTCAGAGCACAGCCGGAATGGTCCTTCTCTATTATAGTTAATTGAGTTTGTCCCTCCATGTCATCGAATGGGCTTTCTTATCGGGGCCGGCAGGGATCTGAGAGTAGACTAGCTCTCTGCTGCAGACCCATGGTGTTAATCTTCCATGTCACTCTCCTCTCAGCAAACAGCACCCAGAACTGAGGAAGGGATTCGCTACACCCCACTGTACTCCTGTCCCAAAACAATGGCTCTTGAAATGGGTGGTCTTTCAAATATTAGCTTTCCTATGTAAATATTAAGGTCATTATGTTGAGTTTGGTGTGTCATCTTGGTTTTTGTTCATTGTGTACAGTGGGGCAAAAAATTATTTAGTCAGCCACCAATTGTGCAAGTTCTCTTAAAAAGATGAGAGGCCTGTAATTTTCATCATAGGTACACTTCAACTATGACAGACAAAATGAGAAGAAAAAAAATCCAGAAAATCACATTGTAGGAATTTTTATGAATTTATTTGCAAATTATGGTGGAAAATAAGTATTTGGTCAATAACAAAAGTTTATCTCAATACTTTGTTATATACCCTTGTTGGCAATGACAGAGGTCAAACGTTTTCTGTAAGTCTTCACAAGGTTTTCACACACTGTTGTTGGTATTTTGGCCCATTCCTCCATGCAGATCCCCTCTAGAGCAGTGATGTTTTGGGGCTGTTAATGGGCAACACGGACTTTCAACTCCCTCCAAAGATTTTCTATGGGGTTGAGATCTGGAGACTGGCTAGGCCACTCCAAGACCTTGAAATGCTTCTTACGAAGCCACTCCTTCGTTGAGAACTTGCACAATTGGTGGCTGACTAAATACTTTTTTTGCCCCACTGTATGTGTGTATATGATGTGTGTGTGTATATGATGTGCGTTGTGTGTGTATGATGTGTGTATATAATGTGTGTGTATGTAATGTGTGTGTATATAATGTGTGTTGCTCATTATAGTCTGTTAGCCCCATCGCCCCTTGCATGATCCTGCAGCCAGCGTTATGGCTCCCGTCCCCTCAGCCCTGCTGCCAGCATTCTGTTCTGGCTCCCCTCTCCTCAGCCCTGCTGCCAGCATTCTGTTCTGGCTCCCGTCCCCTCAGCCCTGCTGCCAGCATTCTGTTCTGGCTCCCCTCTCCTCAGCCCTGCTGCCAGCATTCTGTTCTGGCTCCCGTCCCCTCAGCCCTGCTGCCAGCATTCTGTTCTGGCTCCCCTCTCCTCAGCCCTGCTGCCAGCATTCTGTTATGGCTCCCCTCTCCTCAGCCCTGCTGCCAGCGTTCTGTTCTGGCTCCCCTCTCCTCAGCACTGCTGCCAGTGTTCTGTTCTGGCTCCCCTCTCCTCAGCCCTGCTGCCAGCATTCTGTTCTGCCTCCCCTCTCCTCATTCCCTCCAGTGTTCTGTTCTGGCTCCCCTCCCCTCAGCCCCTCCAGCATTCTGTTCTGCCTCCCCTCTCCTCAGCCCCTCCAGCATTCTATTCTGGCTCCTCTCCTCTCAGACCCTCCAGCGTTCTATTCTGGCTCCCCTCAGCCTGTCCAGCGTTCTGTTCTGGCTCCCCTCCCCTCCAGCATCATGGCCCCATGATGATTTGCATGGCGTGTTTGTCTTAGCTAATCATAGCTTCTCCTCCAACAAGACTGGCAACATCAGAACATGGCTGTTTGTCTAATTAAGGTGCTAATTGAATTAAATGGCTCCGGTAATGAGCAGACGAGTAGCATAAAAAGCAAAGAGTCAGATCGAGCTAATTAACAAAAGCGGCACGGCTTAATTATACACACTAAAAATGCATGCAGCACTGCCCCCCCATGTTGTTAATTGGTGCAAGGGGGAAATGTATGATAATTGGCTCAATAATAGTTGTGAGAATAAGGGAAGAGACAAGCTCCAAGCTGAAGGAGTAATTACATAAAACGACAGACAATCACAGCCTACCATTAATTAATAGGCAGGATATTTCACTCCTATTGCCCAACACTTCATTGAATATTACTGATCCACTTGTTCTGTGGTAATATAATCTCCTCTCTAGAGGCCAAGTGTCCATACAGGCAGCTTGTTCCATTATTTCCCTATTATCAAATAGGAGGCCATGTCTGATATGATAGATAATGCTTAGAATTCAGTTCAACATAAAAAATATTTTAAAAATCATGAACCAAATATTTATACTTACCATATGTATTTAATGTTTTTAACCTGTTCTAACCTAGCATGCAATCTGCATGGGATTTCTTGACATCATTATTAGGAATAGTTTTGTACATTTGAGCTCCTGCTGTATATAGTGTTTCCAAGCCTCTCTGGTTGTATTTTCCACATTGTGTGTAGTGTAAATCCAGAGAAAAGCATTTATATGAATAGTTGGAGAGATCAGGTACATTCATAGGAGGGCCTGCATCCCAATAGGGAGAGTTGATCCACATGTCAGCAGTAACTCTCCCAGCCAGGAATGGTATGCTGTGTTCTACAGCCAGCCTCGGAGGGCTCCTGCAATAATGCCCTTTTGTGTTTCCTATCCACCAGATTAAATGACTAATCCTCTCACAGTAAAGGAGCCTGGCTCATTTACAAATGCAATTAGAATTTCAGATAGTCTCCCAATCTTCCACTCATTTGGATCCCAATTGAACCTATTTTTCTTTCTTTAGTGGTATTTTTCTCTCCCTTTTTTCTCTCTCTTTCTCTCACTCTCTTACCCTCCCTCCTTCCCTCTCTCACTACTGATTAAGTGATTAGAGGTTATGAGTACTGTTGGAGATTAGTCAAGCAGGCAGAGTGTAAATTGGCAAGGATGTTTTATCAGTGCATGTCACAATATATGAAAGCAGATGTGCGTTCTCGGCCCTGCTCTCCCACATTACTGTTATAGAATAATTGAGATATTTTTTATTCCTCGCAGATTACCACTTTCACTGATCACGCTGTCACATCAAACTGAGCACTTCATTCGCCTTGTATGCACGCCAGATCTATTTTGCCTTCATAATCGGCTGATATTACCGCTGCACAAAGAAGATAAAGACATCAGCCTGATAGATAGCCAAAAGATTAAATGGGATCTTTATGACTTCTTTGATCATCAGTTTTGACTGCATGATAAAATGAGTCAAGTTGGGTACTGATTTGTTCTTTATTGGAAGCAAACATTAGCCTGGGGCAGCGAACCTTGGGGCTGACGCTTCTCATTTAAGGTGGAACCAGACAGACCCTTTGGGCTGTCAGACTGAATTCAACCACATGTCCCTTAAGAGACGCAAATAGTAAATAACATCAGCAGCTTTGTGGCTTTTCTATATGCATTTCCTCTTCTTCCAATATTCTTCCTAAACTACAACATACGAAACCAAAATGAGAAAATGTCTGTCTGTTTGCAAATGGAACAAAAACTAAGAATGAGTGAATTCAAGAGCTTTATCAGATAACTAGGGGGTTAAATAGGATCCGTTAAATACTCGCTCAATACCTATCCTTATGTTTATGTCAGATACTTTAATGCCAGTGAATTCTGACACCCCCTCCCATACATATTAGGCCAGTACTTTTATAATTTGATATGTTTTGTTGATATCTGTTGTATTGATATACACTATGCTGTTATTAAATCAGGTAATCTGGAAAAATAGCTTGGTTTGAAATTGAATAATTTTCACTAGACGCATTTGCCCGTATACACACACATGTGCACACAAATATGCACATGTACAGGCACAAACCCATTCTTTGCAGTCCACCTTAAAACCTGAAGATTAAATGAGAGATTTTGCTATGCAGATCAAGGCTTGGGCACTTGCGCTGACAGATACTAATGTCTAAATCAGCGTCCCAGACCAGGCCGGGCCGTCGCTCGTGTTCACTGTAGAAATGTCACCTGTTCCCATCCAACGATTTGCATAATGCAAAGCTTCTCACTCGTAAAATACAGATTAAGATGGGAAGGAGAGAGCCATTCGTAAAGCACAGAGCCATTTCAGGCCTGTAGCCCCTGTGATTAACTCACTCAGGACTGCGGCTGCTGAAATGTTAACGCAACAGTATTAATTACGTGCCGACACACCGCGGCCATGCTGTAATGACCTTTGCTCATTCAAGTGCATGGCTGAATGTTCCATAACCAAGGTGTTATATAGTGTGGTGCTCAACACGAACTTCTGCCTCACTTCTATTGTGTTGGGCTGGCTCTAAGACACCTAGCTAATTGGGTTGGGCTGGCTCTAAGACACCTAGCTAATGGGGTTGGGCTGGTTCTAAGACACCTAGCTAATGGGGTTGGGCTGGCTCTAAGACACCTAGCTAATGGGGTAAAAGTAAAAATCATTTCAAATTCCCAATATTAAACAAGTCAAATGGCTTTAATGGCTTTAAATGGCTTTAAGGTACCTAGCTAATGGGGTTGTGCTGGCTCTAAGACACCTAGCTAATGGGTTGGGCTGGTTTCTAAGACACCTAGCTAATGGGGTTGTGCTGGCTCTAAGACACCTAGCTAATGGGGTTGGGCTGGTTCTAAGGTACCTAGCTAATGGGTATGGGCTAATTTCTAAGACGCCTAGCTAATGGGGTTGGGCTGGTTCTAAGGTACCTAGCTAATGGGTTTGGGCTGGTTTCTAAGACACCTAGCTAATGGGGTTGGGCTGGTTCTAAGGTACCTAGCTAATGGGTTTGGGCTGGTTTCTAAGACACCTAGCTAATGGGGTTGTGCTGGCTCTAAGACACCTAGCTAATGGGGTTGGGCTGGTTCTAAGGTACCTAGCTAATGGTTTTGGGCTGGTTTCTAAGACACCTAGCTAATGGGGTTGGGCTGACTCTAAGACACCTAGCTAATGGGGTTGGGCTGGTTCTAAGGTACCTAGCTAATGGTTTTGGGCTGGTTTCTAAGACACCTAGCTAATGGGGTTGGGCTGACTCTAAGACACCTAGCTAATGGGGTTGGGCTGGTTCTAAGGTACCTAGATAATGGTTTTGGGCTGGTTTCTAAGACACCTAGCTAATGGGGTTGGGCTGGTTCTAAGGTACCTAGCTAATGGGTTTGTGCTGGCTCTAAGACACCTAGCTAATGGTTTTGGGCTGGTTTCTAAGACACCTAGCTAATGGGGTTGTGCTGGCTCTAAGACACCTAGCTAATGGTTTTGGGCTGGTTTCTAAGACACCTAGCTAATGGGGTTGGGCTGACTCTAAGACACCTAGCTAATGGGGTTGGGCTGACTCTAAGGTACCTAGCTAATGGTTTTGGGCTGGTTTCTAAGACACCTAGCTAATGGGGTTGGGCTGACTCTAAGACACCTAGCTAATGGAGAGTCATGTATTCAGCTTTTTGGAAGGATGTTGGTGATTAGGAACTCAAATGGGATTCAATTCAATATTTATTCAAATGCTTAAAAAGGTAAACAATCTGGAAATATAAAGGCTATTAATGATACAAACAAATGAGTAAAACAATGAAAGGTCTTTTGCAAGTTTTATGGAACTGACTGAGGCTTGACATGCCACCAATTTAATGATATCTATTTTCAAAACCACAGGATAATTTTGGGGGGAATTAAAGTTAATATAAACGTCTTAGATGTGGTACCATATCTTAAAAAACACAACCCTTTTACGTATAAAACTAAAGTGTTACTCATACGATAAAGTTATGGTCCGAGATGATATGGTTGAGCCACCTCTGAAAGTGGTGAAAAGTTTAGTGCAGGGACCTTTATTTCGGAAATGAACCCCAAAACAAATGGCAAGAACAGCCTATGCTCTAGACATGGCTGCAGTCTTGTTACTTGGAATTAATACAATTATTTTATTTTAATAAAGGCATCTTTAGATTGGGCTATATTCTTGCACTGAAACGGTTTAGCATGCTTGGTCCTTTCATGAAAAGTTTGGTAAATGTATTATCTACCAGTGGTGGTTTGTGCAGTTCAAGATTAGGGAGGATTACTTTTTTTTATGAGCATGGCCTTATTTCTATTACAGGATAATGGTTGACTGTCATTCATATCTCATTCACCCAGCTCAAAGGAACATTGATAGGTTTAGTCTACTACATGATACAACATTTTCCCTGTACCCATCATGAGGTTGCTACAACCTAGCCACAAATTATAACGCAGGTGCACAAGTCTAGAGACAATGTGGAGTAATCAAGGTGACAGACAGATGCTGTGTCTAAACTTAACTGTTCATGCAGCTTTAGTATTCTGACCATAGAGTTCTGTTCATGGAATTCCGAATGCGTCATGCATCTACACCTATATTTAAATGTGTCTTCCGTGTCCACAGTGTGTCCGGATTCCCTTTTCCTGCGCTATATTCAAATGCCAGTATGCATTCTGAAAACGGTGGAACAGGTTAAATCTGATAATAACACAACTACAACTTGAGGACAGTAGCGAACTACTGTAGCTAACTAGCCAGCGAACCCCTGTAACTAACCAGCAAGCTAGCTAGCAAAGCTAAAGTGATTGCAAACAGGTTAGCATAACTCTAGCCAAACAAAAAAATGAATTTCCCAATAAGCTAGCTGGCCAGCATTTATGAAGACTGCAAACACGGTCTTTACACATTAAAAACGTATTTCTCTCTCTCCTAAAACACACATTTTCTGGAGACTTGTGGGCGAGTGCTGATGACATCAGCCACTGTATACGTGGATGATGTCGCCCACTGGATGATCACCTCCTGAAGTGGTCAGCCAGAACGGAACACAATCTGAACACAATTGCCTGCATTTAGCTGATCTGGGGTGTAAAATCATTATTATAAAATGTTCTGTTTTGGAACTAAAACAAGTTTATATTGGACAAATTCAGTTAGGTCCCTCCCTATTTTGTTCTGTTTGCTTCCGTTTAAAAAACATTTTATAACAGAATCGGCAGAATAAATACACCCCAGATCACCCGCACACACAGTTCACTTTGATAGTAGCCACATACAGCACCATAATTTTGCTGGTTGGATAGTTGGATTCCTTCTCGCATCTACTCGCTCTCCTCTTCTCACCTTTTCCCTTCGCTTTTGGACTTCTGTGCACAACACAACAGCTGTCTGTGGCCAGGCACAAAAACATATCCAAGCCAAACCTTCATACCATAACCGCTACACAGCCTACATTGTTGTTACCATATAAACATTATAGTCTACAAACTAAAACTAACGCGTTAGTAAACCCACAATCCAATCCATGTGTACAATCACGGCAACCTTGAAGACTTGCCGTGTTGGATAGCCTTAGCCAACTAGCGAACATAAATAGCATTCCTTTCTGTTTGAGTCAGGTTGTTGAGTAGGCTAAATTAGCTGCATTAGCTAAGTAAGTGAAAAATAAACTAAGAAGAAAAATACTTTGAAATATAGCTAGCTCTCTTTCTCCCTCTGCTGCTTCTCCTTAATTTGAGAAGAAAATAATTTGTTCAAAACTGTTAAACTATTATCTTTCTCTCCCTTTGAGTCAACTACTCAGCACACTTTATGCACTGCAATGCTAGCTAGCTGTAGCATATGCTTTCAGTACTATATTAATTCTCTGATCCTTAAATTGGACAAGAAGTTAGTTCACACTGCAATAGTGTGAGGCGGCAGGGTAGCCTAGTGGTTAGAGTGTTTGACTAGTAACCGGAAGGTCGCAAGTTCAAATCCCTGAGCAAATCTGTCGTTCTCCCCCTGAACAGACAGTTAACCCTAACTGACTTGCCTAGTTAAATAAAGGTTAAAACATATATATATATAAAAAAAAGAGCTATTAGGTTGGAGGATGTCCTTCGGAAGTTATCATAATTACTATGTAAGTCTATGGAAGGGGGTGAGAACCATGAAGTCAATGTACCCCGAGGAGGACAGAAAATGGCTGTCCTCCGGCTACACCATGGTGCCATCCGACAGAGTGCTGTTACATTTCAGGTTACTTGCAGAGCTACTACTAATGAAAACACAATCTCACCGTTAGTCCAGGCAAATGAATAAGGCATATTACTGATTAGATGGTGTCAGATCTGATCACAGTGTGAACGTTAGGTCATTTTCATGCATCACACTCAAAAAGGCAATGGCCCTCATTGGTCTTCTTGACGGCCTAACAAAGGCCTCGTACTGGACTCCCACAGCCCCCACGCTGTGCACCTAACATGGAGGATCACAGGGAAAGAGGGTCTAAGTGGAGACATATTAGGGTTAGTGCACATGGTAAGTACTCCTGGCAGTGCATGAGTTAACGAGCAGGATGGGATGGTGAGGGGGGTGGGGGCTGTAGGTGACTAACTCTGCATTAAGTGACATCTGACCGCAGACTTCTGGAATAGTTGGCTTATTAAAGAACGGGTAAGTACGCCCGTCGTCCGTCCCCCGCCACGGCATGCTGGGATTGCCTTGCGGCAGGCCGATAACAGTGGCTGGCTGATAAAGTCGAATGGTAATGGCTTTTTACTAATGAGAAAAGTGCCGCTGATTATGATGAATAGCCTTGGACCAACAGGCTAAGCTGCTACACAGGCCTCCAGTTGTTAGTCTGGGTGATTTTTGCATTTCATTACGCCCCAGTGATGTACAGCCTGCCTCCTCTCCTCTCTCCACCATGTTTAACTCCACAGTGCACTCACTATCCCCCCCGCCTCAACTCAATCTGTCTATTGGGTGTGTCACATATTCTGGAAAATGGAAGATTTCTCAAATGGCCAATCCTGAAGCTTCCAATGTAGTATATTTTCACTTAACTGTTCAAACTTATCCAGCAGAGGTTGTGTCTGCAACTTCCATTAAAGTTATACAGAATGAGAGACAATCATTGGCATTTCCAAAAATCAAAGTTTTGGAATTAGTCAAGTGGCAAGATTTCTAATACAGAAGCTATTGTTGATTTATGCAGTAGTTTGACACTTTAGATACCATTAATTTTAAACAGACATTTACGATGTGGTACATTTTTCATTTGTCAGGGGTTTCCACTACCCCCCTTTAGTAATTAAGCATTTATATTAAAGGTTCTACCATATTAATATCATTTAACCCACTGTCACCCCTCCTTTCCCCTGCCCTCTTGGAGTTTGCCTTTGAACCATTTACCATGATATAACAAATGGCACTTTTGAAAAATGTGATAAATCAATGAATAATAAATCACTGCAACACGTCACAATACATGTTTAATCTTTAGTGATTAGCAGTTCCACTGGCATGTAGTATTTGTTTGGCTTATTAGAACAAAAAATTTCACCATCTAAAGTTATATTACTCAAGTACTGTAAAAAAACATTCTCATACTGAGAAAGTCAGGTGCCTTGGTGTCAAAGGCATGTGCCTCAGATTTGTCATATTTAAACAATTTCAGATGTTAAATTAATTACTAAACTTCCTTTTTAAGAACACATTTTATCTGTCAGCTGTATTTTGCGGAGGGGGCACACTGAGTTGACAAGGTTGTCCCTAGTAAGTGTTTCCTTCCAAGGTGCATGGAGCAAGGAGATGCCTATTCAGGATGTTAGATACTCTAGTGCATGCAATTTCATCAGTGGAGGAGGAGAGAGATTGTAGAGTGACACACACAGTGTTTGATTTGATTTTAGCTTCCGGTAAATGGCAGGAAGAATGTTTGTAAATGAATTTGATCAAGCTATGTAGCCTATTGATTCTTCTTGATGAATAGATGGAATTAAAATGTTTTTCTCTATAATACTAGTTACTTAGCAATTTAATGAAGTTGGAAATTCATAGAAGGTGAATTCAGACATTTTCCACTGTGAAATTCATAGACTGAGCTATGAATGCAAAGATTGACAGACGTTAAGATAGTTATTTTCAAAAGACAAATGACAATAAATAGATACACAATTCATGAATTGCTTTAATTATTGGGTTATGATCACATATAGCAGTGTGGCAGTTGTGCAAACACCTAAGGCATAAAAGTCTTTCAGGTCCGATGCAGCCGTTTTTTTTCATTTAATTTCTGGGTAAGAATGAAGTACCTTAATGGGATTGTTTTCAATTAAAATAGTACAAAAGAAACAAATATAGCTTCTTAACAAAGAGCAACAACTTAAGGAAGAATTTTGCTTGCTGTCTGGGAGGGGTCTGAGTGGGGAGGGGAAACTAGCTGTTATTGGCAGAGAGGTTGAGGTTTTTGGTCAATTAACTAATTTACCACCTGCTGATGTCACAGGCAGGCCAAAATTCCATCTCATCAAACAGGCTGAAATTCTAGGCAGTCTTTTCAAACAGCTTTTGCACGAAAAGGACATTATCTGTAACGCGTCTGTTACGGGAAGCAAGTACAGGGAGGGAATAATGGAACATGGAACAAAACAAGAGACACGAGTAGCGTACAGACATATATCACAAAAACAGAAACAATAACGCCTGTAGAAAGAACCAAAGGGAGTGACAGATATAGGGAAGGTAATCAGGAAGTTGATGGAGTCCAGGTGAGTCTCATGAGGCACAGGTGCGCGTAACAATGGTGGCAGGTGTGCGTAATAATGAGTAAACTGGCGACGTTGAGTGCCGGAGAGTGGGAGCAGGAGTAAACGTGACATTATCATCAATTTAACATTTTCACAGTATTATTCCAAATGTACATAAAACACAGGAAAATAATGTTTGCTTATCTAAACAAATCTAAACAAAGAGGTATGCTTAGATAACCTGCAGGAATAAACCTGCAGGAATAAAACACATTATTTGACATAATGATTATGGCTGTAGAAGCAGGAAAAAGCTGTATTAGATGTTTGAAAGTGCAACATTCTCCAACTGTTTGAATTCACCTCCCTCCATCTTCACGTACTTTGTGCCCGCTCTAAAGAAAAAATGGGTACATGATGCCCCTGGTCAGGTGACATCCTAAAAATACAACTCACCCAGGAAATAAGTGATCAACGATACCTTTGAGCCATGGTAGCAGCGCTTGACTCCTGTTCCTTATAGCCTTCAAGACAACTGAAAAGATTCTTGCCCAATATGTTTAACCTTGTGTAGGTAGATATCCCCTACCACACAGTCTACAGAGGTAGATATCCCCTACCACACAGTCTACAGAGGTAGATATCCCCTATCACACAGTCTATAGAAGTAGATATCCCCTATCACACAGTTTACAGAAGTAGATATCCCCTATCACACAGTCTACAGAGGTAGATATCCCCTATCACACAGTCTACAGAGGTAGATATCCCCTATCACACAGTCTACAGAGGTAGATATCCCCTATCACACAGTCTACAGAGGTAGATATCCCCTATCACACAGTCTACAGAGGTAGATATCCCTATCACACAGTCTACAGAGGTAGATATTCCTATCACACAGTCTACAGAGGTAGATATCCCCTATCACACAGTCTACAGAGGTAGATATCCCTATCACACAGTCTACAGAGGTAGATATCCCTATCACACAGTCTACAGAGGTAGATATCCCCTATCACACAGTCTACAGAGGTAGATATCCCCTATCACACAGTCTACAGAGGTAGATATCCCCTATCACACAGTCTACAGAGGTAGATATCCCCTATCACAC
This sequence comes from Oncorhynchus nerka, assembly GCF_034236695.1. Classification (NCBI taxonomy): domain Eukaryota; kingdom Metazoa; phylum Chordata; class Actinopteri; order Salmoniformes; family Salmonidae; genus Oncorhynchus; species Oncorhynchus nerka. The sequence goes on from NC_088400.1 coordinate 24,240,903, forward strand.
AGTCTACAGAGGTAGATATCCCCTATCACACAGTCTACAGAGGTAGATATCCCCTATCACACAGTCTACAGTGGTAGATATCCCCTAACACACAGTCTACAGAGGTAGATATCCCCTACCACACAGTCTACAGAGGTAGATATCCCCTATCACACAGTCTACAGAGGTAGATATCCCCTATCACACAGTCTACAGTGGTAGATATCCCCTATCACACAGTCTACAGAGGTAGATATCCCCTATCACACAGTCTACAGTGGTAGATATCCCCTATCACACAGTCTACAGAGGTAGATATCCCCTATCACACAGTCTACAGTGGTAGATATCCCCTATCACACAGTCTACAGTGGTAGATATCCTCTACCACACAGTCTACAGAGGTAGATATCCCCTACCACACAATCTACAGAGGTAGATATCCCCTACCACACAGGTTACAGGGGTAGATATCCCCATCACACAGTCTACAGAGGTAGTTATTCCCCATAGGCTAGCTATATGTATGTGGGTGTGTGTAGGTTAGCTATATGTATGTGGGTGTGTGTAGGCTAGCTATATGTATGTGGGTGTGTATAGGCTAGCTATATGTATGTGGGTGTGTGTAGGTTAGCTATATGTATGTGGGTGTGTGTAGGCTAGCTATATGTATGTGGGTGTGTATAGGCTAGCTATATGTATGTGGGTGTGTATAGGCTAGCTATATGTATGTGGGTGTGTGTAGGTTAGCTATATGTATGTGGGTGTGTGTAGGCTAGCTAAATGTATGTGGGTGTGTATAGGCTAGCTATATGTATGTGGTTGTGTGTAGGTTAGCTATATGTATGTGTGTAGGCTAGCTATATGTATGTTAAGCCATCATAGTGTGAGGAGAGGGGTCAGGGGAGAGGGCAAAGCTCATAACCATCCCTGAAAGAGAGAGAATAATAGGATCACTGATGTGGAACGGGCCACTGAGCAGCTTACTTATGTAAATAAGGGCGAAACGTTGAAATCCATTATCCATCTCATTTACATAAGCAGTTTCAAATAGGGTGCCTGTTACCCTGGCTCCTCCAGCCCCACCCATCCTGACACACACATACGCACATGCACACACATGCAAACACACTCAGACACACATAGACACGCACATACACGTACACACACACACACACACACACACACACACACACACACACACACACACACACACACACACACACACACACACACACACACACACACACACACACACACACACACACACACACACACACGCGCGCATATGTACGTTGCGGTCATGAGTTCCTAATTGTCATTGTTATCAAGGTTCTGACTTCCTCTCAGCGCTCTGACTTCCTCTCAGCGCTCTGACTTCCTCTCAGCACTCTGACTTCCTTTCAGCGCTCTGACTTCCTCTCAGCACTCTGACTTCCTTTCAGTGCTCTGACTTCCTCTCAGCGCTCTGACTTCCTCTCAGCGCTCTGACTTCCTCTCAGCACTCTGACTTCCTCTCAGCGCTCTGACTTCCTCTCAGCGCTCTGACTTCCTTTCAGTGCTCTGACTTCCTCTCAGCACTCTGATTTCCTTTCACCGCTATGATCTCCCTATCACCCTGAGCAGAAGCTCAACAATATTAGCCAATCATTTTTGATAGATGAAGCATGGAAATTAGTGGCAGAGTTAAAGTGATAACTGAAACCACACAGTAACATCCCATTATGGCAGGCTTAATTGATGAGCTCATTATGATCATTATTAGAGAAATTGATTTCAAATAGGCACTTTAATTTGGGCCGTGCTGAAAAGGTGAAGAAACACTCAACAATGCAAATTGAAGGACCTCGCGTACATAATGGAGCAAGTAATTTCATAGATTTTGTTTAATTAATAATTTGAGATTGCGCAAGTTTCCTCCTATATGTAGGCTTGAACATTCATGTACCCAATCATCCCGCCAACAGCTTAGTCCCATTAATGGCTGCTCATTGTGTGGGTCTGCCTGTAATTCATTAATTAACCCTGATCTTAGACATTCAATTACTCATGCAGGATGGATCATTTAAGGCTCTACACAGTGGTTCTCCATTGTGGCTGCAAGGGAGGGATTTGGTTTTGTTTAATTCGCTCTGATCTTAAACTGATTTAAATTAAATGTTTGTTGAACTGATTAGAGTCCAAGAGCTGTTTTTAATCAAGTAGTGTTTATATATTTTTCCTTTTCAACTCTCCATTTTGTCTAGCTGATACACTGTGGTTTTTGTATAAACAGTCTCAGACATTATCATACAGATCCCATTTTCCAATAGCTTTACGTTTTATTACTCTGTTAAAGGGTGAGCACTGCCCATAAACTATTTTATTGAAGAAAGTATAGTCTCATTCAGATTGAATGTTTATCTTGCGTGCTGTGGCTGTCTGTAAGGTTATTGCAATGCTATTCAAATACTGCCACTCAAACTATTAATGAAACATTTGGATAAAACATATACAGTATCTTTTGATAATCCTGTAATGTGAAAGTCCACCTTCAAAAGAGTTTATGGTATCTTAAACATGGGTTTTGTGGAGTGATGTGGTGGGTAACTCTAGTCACTGTTTGTGGTAAAGTAGCCTAAAGTAGCCTACTTTCAATTAATTTTTTGACAAAAGGTGGTAAACTTTTATTTTCTCACACACAGCTTCAATGACCACCATTTACCACCTTTGTGGAACTCGTAAGGGACTCGTAAGGACCTCGTAAGGGACTCGTAAGGGACTCGTAAGTACCTCGTAAGGGACTCGTAAGGAACTCGTAAGGACCTCGTAAGGACCTCGTAAGGGACTCGTAAGGGACTCGTAAGGGACTCGTAAGGAACTCGTAAGGACCTCGTAAGGAACTCGTAAGGACCTCGTAAGGGACTCGTAAGGGACTCGTAAGGGACTCGTAAGGACTTTGTAAGGGACTTGTAAGGGACTCGTAAGGGACTCGTAAGGACCTTGTAAGGGACTCGTAAGGGACTTGTAAGGGACTCGTAAGGGACTCGTAAGGACCTTGTAAGGGACTCGTAAGGGACTCGTAAGGACCTTGTAAGGGACTCGTAAGGGACTCGTAAGGACCTCGTAAGGGACTCGTAAGGGACTCGTAAGTACCTCGTAAGGGACTCGTAAGGAACTCGTAAGGACCTCGTAAGGACCTCGTAAGGGACTCGTAAGGGACTCGTAAGGGACTCGTAAGGGACCTTGTAAGGGATTCGTAAGGGACTCGTAAGGAACTCGTAAGGACCTCGTAAGGAACTCGTAAGGACCTCGTAAGGGACTCGTAAGGGACTCGTAAGGGACTCGTAAGGACTTTGTAAGGGACTTGTAAGGGACTCGTAAGGGACTCGTAAGGACCTTGTAAGGGACTCGTAAGGGACTTGTAAGGGACTCGTAAGGGACTCGTAAGGACCTTGTAAGGGACTCGTAAGGGACTCGTAAGGGACTCGTAAGGACCTTGTAAGGGACTCGTAAGGGACTCGTAAGGGACTCGTAAGGACCTTGTAAGGGACTCGTAAGGGACTCGTAAGGGACTTGTAAGGGACTCGTAAGGGACTTGTAAGGGACTCGTAAGGAACTAGTAAGGACCTTGTAAGGGACTCGTAAGGAACTTGTAAGGGACTCGTAAGGGACTCGTAAGGGACTCGTAAGGACCTTGTAAGGGACTCGTAAGGGACTCGTAAGGGACTCGTAAGGAACTAATAAGGACCTTGTAAGGGACTCGTAAGGGACTCGTAAGGGACTTGTAAGGGACTCGTAAGGGACTCGTAAGGAACTAGTAAGGACCTCGTAAGGAACTCGTAAGGACCTTGTAAGGGACTCGTAAGGGACTCGTGACTCGTAAGGGACTCGTAAGGGACTCGTAAGGGACTAGTAAGGACCTCGTAAGGACTCGTAAGGGACTCGTAAGGGACTCGTAAGGGACTTGTAAGGGACTCGTAAGGGACTTGTAAGGGACTCGTAAGGAACTCGTAAGGACCTTGTAAGGGACTCGTAAGGGACTTGTAAGGGACTCGTAAGGAACTAGTAAGGACCTCGTAAGGAACTCGTAAGGAACTCATAAGGAACTCATAAAGGACAGATGATCTCTAGTAGTTACCGTAGAGCAGGTACTTCAACTCTTTAAAGGAAAAGGGGAATGAAATGTCTGTCACCCAGAGGCAACAATAAGGAGTGGGTCTCTGAGTCGAGTGGGGTGGGAGCCTTTGTGAGAGCTTCACTGGGGTTTTTCAGAGTCCGATGCCAAATCTTGTGTGGCCCCCCCTGTCTGAGCCACAGGAAGTCCATCTTCAACTCTCACCCCCTGGTTGATTTGATGTGTTAAAATTGGTTCCAGGGTGCATTGATATTTCAGAGATCCATATTGTGCTTTGAGCAAGGATTACACGTTTAGAGGCAGCAGATATTTCCCCGGCATAAAGGTGGTTTCAGCTTGGTGGAGCCCTTATCAGTGGAGAGGAGACTCCGGCGCATTCAGAACCCTAAAATCCCATTTAATTGAATTTCTTTTTAGACATACAAGCTTAGAGGGGTTTTGGCATTCACTTTAACTCTGCCTCTGGGTGTTTAAATTCCTCTCGCTACAAAAGACCATTCCACAAAGGAACTTGCAAATACCATATTTATCTAGTTATTTTTTTCTACTCTTGGTCTACTCCTTTTCCATGGCAGTTATTACATCATTTCAATGAATACTTGCCGGAAATGGGGGTTATCTTCCTAAAATATATATTTATTTCAAGTGCTGATTTACTGTGTTGAAAAAAAAACGGTATTGGAGAGAGGCTATTCAAGCCACGGTGGCTACTTTGCCGACAGGCAGCACATCATGAACGATCCCTATAAACGATGCTATCTCCGCCAGCTGATGGATTTAATGCATTGGCAGGAGGGCTTTTTGAAAGCGGAGAGCTCCTGTGAATGAATGACTCTTACAGATGTAGAGTGGGGCCTCAACAAGGCTCAGATCGTGTCTGTAAGAGGCAGTTTATTCAGACCAGAAATGCTATTCATAATCTGTATCTCACGTTCACATGCTGAGGGCAGAGTATCATTTTTCGTGTTAAGGCAAAGATAACAAATCATGCAAAGGGCTTTCTTCTAAAAAGGAGACACGAGCAGCATTTGAACCCATATTGTCCAATTTAACAACATTTGGAACCATTGAACGAAACAACAAAGAATGCAACCTATGTTCTATGTAATCCTCCATTGATATAGCAAAACATCCAATTAGGAAATATAACATCATTATACCCCCCACCAGTAGATTTGGGTGCATGCTGTTGATGTTTTTTCCCCTTCCTTCACTGTGATGGTATTTGTCTTGCTGAGTGACTTCCTCTTTAATGAAACCCTCGAATGCTTTAGTGCCGGGTGGGATTTAAGCACCCTGCAGACGGCTATGATTCAAAAACTTGGTTCTGCATCAGCTCTGAGCGTTATCTGAAGGCTCTTCACGCACAGTTGCCTAAATGCCAGTTTAATGGCCCACTGTAAAGGCTACTTATTTAGTATCAGTATCCAAGGGAATATAGCTAATGATAAGAAGGGGGGATGGGGGGTGGCTGAGTGCATGCAGGGAAAGCGGATGAAGATGGTGGGTGGACAAAGTGAGTCTCAACGTCATCCACATTGTTTAGGCAGGAGTCATCCTGAATGGCCTTCTAGACCTTGGCTCAACACAGCACAGGAGAAACTGGTGTAAGGGTGTCTAGAGATTTCTCCAAGTATAGGCAATTTAGTTTATGCAATTTTTATTTGGGAGTCTTGTTAAACATAATGGGGAGCTTCATCACCAGTCCGTTGTTTTAAGTCACATACAGTAGGTAACAGTACCTACCTGCCCAACCAACGAGCTTCCTAGAGCACCAACCTGTCCATCCCTTAGCAACTGGCATATTTAACTTCAGGTCAAGGACGGTGACAGCTCTCGCCCCAGGCCTGTGAATTTAACATGCTTTCCCAATGTCACGCAGTGTAAGGAGCGAGCGCCCCCCTGTATCTAAACACATTCCTAATGTCAGTGGGCCAGAGGCTCTGAAGGAAGGGTAATGGATGTCCAGGCATAGTGTTATGTAGTGCAGCGCTGCAGCCCGCTCTCTCCAGTCCATTCCTTCCCTCTCTCCCCTGGAACAGACTAACCAGCTACACACACACACACGCACACGCACACGCACACGCACACACACACACACACACACACACACACACACACACACACACACACACACACACACACACACACACACACACACACACACACACACACACACACACACACACACACACACACACACACACACACACACACACACACAGCAGAGAGAGAGAGTCTCTCAGGCCATCTGATCAGAGCTTGATGTGATTCCTCACCTTGGCTTGAACGAAACCCAAACTCTATGAATTATTACAATCCCAGTCAATCTTGGCAAGCCAGCAGTGGGCCATGGAGTGTGAAGGCCTTTCTCTGGTGTTTAAGTTACCATGGAAGATGAAATAGTCACAGCGCCACCGTGGCCCGCCAGCTCCCCTTATCATGGGTATCTTCTATCTTCAAATAATGTTTGGTCTTTTTACTTGCTATCACAGTTGTATAAATGGAAAAAAGGAATCTAATTTCTCTCTATGGCTTTTTTATGCTCTCTTTTTTGGGGTGGGTGGGGTGGGGTTCGGGGGGCGGGTGATGAAAACAGCACCATCATTGGGTGGCACTGAGCCACTGAGCAAGAGCAGGACAAGGAGTCATTTCTTTAACTCTGCATCTGGAACCTAAGAAAACCCCAAATGAAGCTTTCTGCTATGGGATACTTGATGCTCACAAAAAAAATATGAAATCATATTTCACCATTTAAAGTGATACTATAATGTATGAGGTTTTTGTGATATTATCCAGTGTGCTGTATGGTTGAAGTGTTGGAATATTGGCTGCAGAGTATTGGCTGTCTACTGATTCATACTGAGGTAAAAGGCTGTTTAACTGAACCAGTGTTGAAGACACAACAATGTGTGTGAAGTAGTTGTGAGGAAGTTGATCAGGATATAACTGAGGGAGCTCTTTCTTTCATTCAGCCTATTGCCCTAAGCACCATCACCTGGCAGAGGTACTCTCTGACTGGACAGAATACATGTTGGAGAAGGGTTGGGGAGCCAATGATCGTTCCATGGTGATTGTCTTGTCTCAATGTTTTGTTTGGTGATTTAGAGTTGGCTTACAGATTGCCTCCTACTAAGAAACACATACACACACAGCATTAAGGTCTGCATTTGGAGCATGTGACAAATAACATTATATTTTATTTGATACTTCATATAGAATAATCTCAAATAGGATCTGGGCTGTGAATTTTTTTAATGATCTAAAAGGCACATTCCTTTTGAGGAAAATGATTCTGAAGTTATGATGCAGAAATAACAGTGTATCATCAGGCCTTGGGGACCTCTGTGTGTGTGTCTCTCTGTGTAAGTCCTGATCTTCTGTAGTAATAACAGTCCACACAGCCTCACAGCCTAATCCTGTCCCAGACATCCACACCATAATAATAGAACACATTCAGTTGTGGAGGGGAGGCAGGACACTACATTTGGCTGGAATTTCATGGCACAGAAAGAAATCAGAAGCGCTAACTGGTGTGTGTGTGTGTGTGAGTGTGTGTGAGTGTGTGTGTGTGTGTGAGTGTGTGTGTGTGTGTGTGTGTGTGTGTGTGTGTGTGTGTGTGTGTGTGTGTGTCTGTGTCTGTGTCTGTGTGTGTGTGTGTGTCTGTGTCTGTGTGTGTGTGTGTGTCACTGTATCTGTTTCTATCTCCTCTATCTCCTAACTTGGTTCTTCAATATTGTTGTCTAAATTACCAACTGTGTATTTTATATGGCTTTCTATTTTACACAGGCATCAGTGTTATGTGTTCCCATGTTTGCTGACACTGTACTTTTAGGGCTATATGAAAGTAATGTACGGTGCATTCATTTAGCTGCAGGGGACATGTATTGAACGCAATGTAAAAGTTTTTCTTGCTTGCAACAGAATATTCACATAACGTTAACCAAGTATAGATTCATCCTGAGGGAACCATTCCCAATCACAGTGCAGCAACTTCAGTGATTTCATAAAAGGAGTAAAGGTTAGAAATGGATTCATTGATTTTCTGTTTCAAGAGGGACAGTGAGTGACTACAGACACTTAGATCAAAGTCAGCAGGTGAATCTAAAACAATCACAAGACATGTTCATACAATATGTCCTGAATAATGCACATAGAGTCAAATATGCTGTTTTATTCATACATTTAATACATTTTTCTACCATGTAGGTTCATTGAGAAGCAGTTGCCCCTATTCAATAAGTTGATACTAGCACTTAAAAATAGGATTAATGAATAGAAGCTACAGAACCAAACCAAGCTCCTCCTTGAATAGCCTTAGAAACTGACCATGTCCTTTTATCTGTTAGATGCACTCTCAAACTTTTGTATCATTTCAGCCAGTGGTTTTCAAAGTGGTGCTCACGAGTCAAAACGGGTCCCTGTTATTGTGTACTATGTCATCCAATTGTGTACTATGTCATCCAATTGTGTAACGCATCCCGTTTTGTGTAATATGTTGCGAATTTGTTGGGCTTAATATCCCGGAGTGCATCTATAATAGATCCTACTATTTAATGTAATAGAGACCAAATAAAGAGGTGTGGCTTTAATCAGCTAGCCCTCGTCCTAATGGTCCCACCCACCATCAATTGGAATTTCTCCCATCAACTTGTTTCTCTGAGTGTCGTTGAGAGCCCAAGTCTATCTAACCCATTAACAGTCCACTTAGCTGGAGCCTTAAATATTTGCAGTTAATACACCATTTTGGAAATCATAGCATTAAAAGATCTTTAGCCTCCTGTAAGGTAGTGTGCTGTCTGTGGGTTGAGCAGAAATGGTCTGCTGTGTCTGTCACTGAATGTCTGACAGTCATCCTGGCTGCCTGTCTGTCTGCAAGACCACCAGGGTTTGTCCCTCCACTGTTAAATGGTCAAATGCACACCTGCCATAGTCACATCACACTGATCACAGTCACACCATGAATTGGGTGAAGTGCACAGGGAGGATGAACTGTGATGTTGTTGATACTGCAGGGGGAAATGACAGTGGGTTAACCTTAAATTCTTCCACAGTCTCTGTGGACATAAATATGAATATGGGGGTGCATAGATTTCTCCGACACTTGCACTAAGTACTCACCTCCTCCCATCACATTTCCAAATGACCCGTGATATCTGTTCCTTTATGCTTGGCGTCCACGCTGCCTCTTATCTCCATATAGAGTCTTGGTCAATAAGCAATTAGTATTTTATGACAAAGTGTGAGCGCCAACATCAAGCTAGCTTGGCAGATTGCCATCAGAGATGATTTTTATGGCAGAATTCAAGTCATGTCCTGCAGACCCAAGTCAATGTTTATGACCGTGGAAATTACATGCCCTCTAAATGTCCATAAAGAATTATTTAACATGAGATAGGTAATTAGGCTTGTGTTTACTCACTAACAAAGACCTATTGTGTAAATACAAGTTCACACTGTTCTTTTTTTGTTGTCTGTATGGAAATTGTTTTAGTGTACAGGAGGATATTAACATCCCACCTAATATAAGTGGTTCAGAAAAAATAAGATGAAGCCTCAAACACAAGTGTCAGTCGACCCCAAGTCAGGCACAGCAAATATCTGCATTATAACAGGATTCATCAGGTGTTATCAGTGTTATTGCGTTGGCATTACCCCACACATTAGTTTTGGTATAAAACACCTTCTTTTCCCCCTGTCCTTGTTGCCTAGCCCTAGGGCAGGTGTAGAGAGAGTGGTGCGCAGCAGGTTGCAGTGGCTGGCCCACCTCATTTTCCCTCTGTGGAGCTGCAGTCCGGGCCTCCCGGCAGCTTAATAGCAGTGACAGCAGAGGAATAATTCACAAGTGGAGCTAATCAAAGGTGAAAAGGGAGAATCAGTAAACGTCGTATCCTTTTGCCACTTTCATCAATCCAGCTAACTGAATTTGAACTAAAGCTGAGCAAATTTTCCGGGGAGGGGAATTAATATGTAACACATCTGAGGTCTGGCTGGAGCCTGCGGAATTGGAAAAGTCTGCATTATATCAGGGGGAGATTATTGGAAAGACAATTGGGGCCGTCTGTGTAATCAGAAAACAGTGAGGTGTGTCTATCTTATGATGACACTGTGACCTAGTGGGCTTGCACAGAAGGAAATATTTTCTCCCCTTTCCAATTCAATCACCTGGGCTATCCGCCCTGCTGCGTGATGCTGTTTGCCCTGCACATGACAGTATCAATTCAATTACCCTGAAAATGGATACATATTCAGGGTATAAGGGACTGGGCCAATGCAGGAGGGGAAGAGGGAAGACAAAGAAATGCCCATTTACCCCATAATAACTTTCATTTGGAGTCGGTTTGAAAACAATTCGGCTCTGAATTTGTCCCTGTCAGATCACATTATCCGCAAATGAAGTTTACAAAATATCAATTCAATTTCTATAACAGGAACCCGTCGCAAAACACAAAGGGGCCTGAATTGACCATATCATAACATCTGAGGGGCCCCTGGTGGCTTTCAAATATTTTCAGTCAGAGGCAATCAAAAGCAGAACGGCCCATGCTAATCCGTTCAATTTCATCCTTTATACCGGTGTCTTTTCCCCACGTGAAAACACACGCACGCACACACACACACACACACACACACACACACACGCGCGCGCACGCACACACACACACTCACTGCCCTGGAGTCAAGCAGAGCACCTAGATACCACTCTGCCAACGTGGGAGAAACTCATTTATCTGAACATTTTTAAGATACACTTTTTGGGGTGAACCGTTACTGTTCTATGATAAATACTCAAAATGAAAACATTATCTGAGTTACATAATACATTTCATATAAAGGTATGAACACATTTTTAAAAATGTCACTGAAAGTTCAGACCATCTGGCCTTACAGAGTTTTGACCCTACCTGTGATGGTCATGAAGTGGTAGCTTCAGTAGAGATGGGCTGCAGTCCCATCATGGCAGTAGTCAGTATGATCCATCATGGCAGAAGTCAGTATGATCCATTATGGCAGTAGTCAGTATGATCCATCATGGCAGTGGTCAGTATGATCCATCATGGCAGTAGTCAGTATGATCCATTATGGCAGTATTCAGTATGATCCATCATGGCAGTAGTCAGTATGATCCATCATGGCAGTATTCAGTATGATCCATCATGGCAGTAGTCAGTATGATCCATTATGGCAGTATTCAGTATGATCCATCATGGCAGTAGTCAGTATGATCCATCATGGCAGTAGTCAGTATGATCCATCATGGCAGTATTCAGTATGATCTATCATGGCAGTAGTCAGTATGATCCATTATGGCAGTAGTCAGTATGATCCATCATGGCAGTAGTCAGTATGATCCATCATGGCAGTAGTCAGTATGATCCATCATGGCAGTAGTCAGTATGATCCATCATGGCAGTAGTCAGTATGATCCATCATGGCAGTAGTCAGTATGATCCATTATGGCAGTAGTCAGTATGATCCATCATGGCAGTAGTCAGTATGATCCATCATGGCAGTAGTCAGTATGATCCATCATGGCAGTAGTCAGTATGATCCATCATGGCAGTAGTCAGTATGATCCATCATGGCAGTAGTCAGTATGATCCATCATGGCAGTAGTCAGTATGATCCATCATGGCAGTAGTCAGTATGATCCATCATGGCAGTATTCAGTATGATCCATCATGGCAGTAGTCAGTATGATCCATCATGGCAGTAGTCAGTATGATCCATTATGGCAGTATTCAGTATGATCCATCATGGCAGTAGTCAGTATGATCCATCATGGCAGTAGTCAGTATGATCCATTATGGCTGTATTCAGTATGATCCATCATGGCAGTAGTTAGTATGATCCATCATGGCAGTATTCAGTATGATCCATCATGGCAGTAGTCAGTATGATCCATTATGGCAGTAGTCAGTATGATCCATCATGGCAGTAGTCAGTATGATCCATTATGGCAGTATTCAGTATGATCCATCATGGCAGTAGTCAGTATGATCCATCATGGCAGTAGTCAGTATGATCCATCATGGCAGTAGTCAGTATGATCCATCATGGCAGTAGTCAGTATGATCCATCATGACAGTAGTCAGTATGATCCATCATGGCAGTAGTCAGTATGATCCATCATGGCAGTAGTCAGTATGATCCATTATGGCAGTATTCAGTATGATACATCATGGCAGTATTCAGTATGATCCATCATGGCAGTATTCAGTATGATCCATCATGGCAGTAGTCAGTATGATCCATCATGGCAGTAGTCAGTATGATCCATCATGGCAGTAGTCAGTATGATCCATCATGGCAGTAGTCAGTATGATCCATCATGGCAGTAGTCAGTATGATCCATCATGGCAGTATTCAGTATGATCCATCATGGCAGTAGTCAGTATGATCCATCATGGCAGTAGTCAGTATGATCCATCATGGCAGTAGTCAGTATGATCCATCATGGCAGTAGTCAGTATGATCCATCATGGCAGTAGTCAGTATGATCCATCATGGCAGTAGTCAGTATGATCCATCATGGCAGTAGTCAGTATGATCCATCATGGCAGTAGTCAGTATGATCCATCATGGCAGTAGTCAGTATGATCCATCATGGCAGTATTCAGTATGATCCATCATGGCAGTAGTCAGTATGATCCATCATGGCAGTATTCAGTATGATCCATCATGGCAGTAGTCAGTATGATCCCCAGCTCTCTCTGGGTTTCCCTGTTTCCTCCTCCTTCCTTGGTGATTAAGCATTCTGACTGTGTCCCTGTTTAGCCTGCTGATTCCCCCGGTCGTCACGTCTCTCCCTGGGCGAGGCCTCATTATCTTCCTTTAGTTGTTGATATTGTTCTTATTTACAGCCCTGTTTTCTCCGCTGTCATGTCTCCAGCAGGTCGCTAATGTGACCGAGATGGAACGGGGAGCATAATTGCAAATTAAATATCTGAAACTTCCTTGATGTGTCTCGGTGGGAAGCAATAAGTGTGTCAGCCTCTTACTGATGTCAAAACGGCTTTTTGCTTCATGAAATTATTCACAGATACAGCGCTACATTTTGCTGTAATTACCGTCGTCTCGGTGGCACTCGCAAAGGGCAAACAACGGCCAGTGGAAACAGGGGGACTTAAAAATGCTGTTTAACAAATCAATTTGAGCATGCTTACCTTGTAAAACTGTGCGATTGTTCCACTCACTCCTGATCCAGACCCCATAGAGCGTTCATCTATTAAATGCTTAACAAGCCCCTTTACAGAGCAGCAGTGTGGAAATGTGTAATTCGAACAATAACAAAGACTTGACCATTTTTTATTGATTCACTGGCTTCTTCTGCTCTCGCCTACAGCAAATACACTCCAGCAAACACACTCCAGCAAACACACTCCAGCAAACACACTCCAGCAAATACACTCCAGCAAACACACTCCAGCAAACACACTCCAGCAAACACACTCCAGCAAATACACTCCAGAAAACACACTCCAGCAAATACACTCCAGCAAACACACTCCAGCAAATACACTCCAGCAAACACACTCCAGCAAATAAACTCCAGAAAACACACTCCAGCAAATACACTCCAGAAAACACACTCCAGCAAATACACTCCAGCAAACACACTCCAGCAAACACACTCCGGAAAACACACTCCAGAAAACACACTTCAGCAAACATACTCCAGCAAACACACTCCAGCAAACACACTCCAGAAAACACACTCCAGCAAATACACTCCAGCAAACACACTCCAGAAAACACACTCCAGAAAACACACTTCAGCAAACATACTCCAGCAAACACACTCCAGAAAACACACTCCAGCATTCACACTCCAGAAAACACACTCCAGAAAACACACTCCAGCAAACACACTTCAGCAAACATACTCCAGTAAACACACTTCAGCAAACACACTCCAGAAAACACACTTCAGAAAACACACTACAGCAAACACACTACAGCAAACACACTACAGCAAACACACTCCAGCAAACACACTCCAGCAAATACACTCCAGCATTCACACTCCAGAAAACACACTCCAGAAAACACACTCCAGCATTCACACTCCAGAAAACACACTCCAGAAAATACACTCCAGCAAACACACTCCAGCAAACACACTTCAGCAAACATAGTCCAGCAAACACACGCCAGAAAACACACTCCAGCATTCACACTCCAGAAAACACACTCCAGAAAACACACTCCAGCAAACACACTTCAGCAAACATACTCCAGTAAACACACTTCAGCAAACACACTCCAGAAAACACACTTCAGAAAACACACTACAGCAAACACACTACAGCAAACACACTACAGCAAACATACTCCAGCATTCACACTCCAGAAAACACACTTCAGCAAACATACTCCAGCAAACACACTCCAGCAAACACACTCCAGAAAACACACTCCAGCATTCACACTCCAGAAAACACACTCCAGCAAACACACTTCAGCAAACATACTCCAGTAAACACACTTCAGCAAACACACTCCAGAAAACACACTTCAGAAAACACACTACAGCAAACACACTACAGCAAACACACTCCAGCAAACACACTCCAGAAAACACACTCCAGAAAACACACTTCAGCAAACATACTCCAGCAAACACACTCCAGAAAACACACTCCAGCATTCACACTCCAGAAAACACACTCCAGAAAACACACTCCAGAAAACACACTTCAGCAAACACACTCCAGAAAACACACTTCAGAAAACACACTACAGCAAACACACTATAGCAAACACACTACAGCAAACACACTCCAGCAAACACACTCCAGCAAACACACTCCAGCAAACACACTCCAGAAAACACACTCCAGCATTCACACTCCAGAAAACACACTCCAGAAAATACACTCCAGCAAACACACTTCAGCAAACATACTCCAGCAAACACACTCCAGAAAACACACTCCAGCATTCACACTCCAGAAAACACACTCCAGAAAACACACTCCAGCAAACACACTTCAGCAAACATACTCCAGTAAACACACTTCAGCAAACACACTCCAGAAAACACACTTCAGAAAACACACTACAGCAAACACACTACAGCAAACACACTACAGCAAACATACTCCAGCATTCACACTCCAGAAAACACACTTCAGCAAACATACTCCAGCAAACACACTACAGCAAACACACTTCAGCAAACACACTACAGCAAACACACTTCAGCAAACACACTACAGAAAACACACTCCAGAAAACAAACTCCAGCATTCACACTCCAGAAAACACACTCCAGAAAACACACTCCAGAAAACACACTTCAGCAAACATACTCCAGCAAACACAATCCAGAAAACACACTTCAGCAAACACACTACAGCACACACACTTCAGCAAACACACTACAGCAAACACACTTCAGTAAACACACTACAGAAAACACACTTCAGCAAACACACTACAGAAAACACACTACAGCAAACACACTCCAGAAAACACACTCCAGAAAACATACTCCAGAAAACGCACTCCAGCATTCACACTTCAGCAAACACACTCCAGAAAATACACTCCGGCGAACACACTACAGCAAACACACTCCAGCAAACACACTCCAGCAAACACACTCCAGCATTCACATTCCAGCAAACACACTGTTTATTATTCCGTTTTTTTCAATATGAACTTTAACCTTTTACTGCAGTGGGCTAAATCAGGGTCACAAACAGTGTTTCTTGGTAGTCTTATAAAAAAGACACCTGTACCATGTCAGATATAGAGTTGAAATCTATTCAATTTTGAGTTTGCATATGACACTTTATATGCATCACAGAAGACTGAAATATAATACAATCATTTGACATAGAAACACCAGATTTACGGCAAAAAAAGCTATGTTTATTAATTATGAAAAATATTAATAAAATTCCACCCATGAAGCCACTAGAGGATCATTTGATCATTTGACTGCAGGAAAGGAAATTATACAGGTGTCATGCCCTGACCATAAAGAGCTGTTTATTCTCTATGTTAGTTAGGCCAGGGTGTGATTAAGGGTGGGTTATCTAGGGGAATTGTATATCGATGTTGGCCTGGTATGGTTCCCAATCAGAGACAGCTGTTTATCGTTGTCTCTGATTGGGGATCATATTTAGGTAGCCATTTCCCCATTGTGCTTTGTGGGATCTTGTCTATGTATATTTGCCTGTGAGTATTATTATAGCGTCACTGTTCATTTGTTCCCGTTGTTGTTTTGTTCTTTGAAGTTTTCTATTCCAAAATAAAGGATGGAAACATACCACGCTGCATCTTGGTCTACTCCTTATGACAAACGTGACAACAGGGGTTAAGTTTAGATTTTAGAGGCAATGGGAATGTTCCCAAAGGTGTTTACCTAGCTTTTGATAGAATTGTTTCTCTTCAATATATATGTATTTGATGCTGAGATTAATTAAGTAGTCAACAACAACCTGGCTCGAAGATGGTTTTTGTCTCCCTTCTCCCACCCAAATGGCTTAAAGCGGCAATCTGCTGTTGCTACATCCATTTTTGGACTTATGAATGAATGATATGTACCCATTGCCCCAGACAGGGCTTTTAGGTGACCAGTGGGGTGGATACTGGTGTCTTGTAAGAGGAAGGAGAGATAAAGGAGAGCTGCAGTTCTGGGACCACTGCCAATGTAGAGAAAGGGAGATTTGACCTGAGAAGCATTTGCATGTTAAGTGCAGTCAATCTGAATTGATCACAGCCAAATGAAATGCAATGGGTTTCAATATGTTCCCTGTTTACACATTAGCCTCCTACCTGCCACATATGGATGTATTGAATGCAGATTAGTAGCCTAAGCATGGACTCAGACAAAGGGAACTTATCTTTAATTAAAATCATTTAGTAGGACCTTAAGTCCTCTTCTGTTACGGTTGGGGAATGAAAACTCGCAGGGCTAAATGAACGTTGCTGTATGCCTCCCCAAAGTGGAGGTGGGGATAGATGGGGTCCATAGTCTACAACCCAATAAAACCCAATACAACCCAATAGCATAGTGTTGGTAGACAGCTACAGTGTGATGCTGGTGAGACAAGCGTATCATGTCACAAGTTGTTGAAATTAACAATATCATTGAAAACAGAAACATGCACAAAACTCCTCTCCTAAGGTTGAGAATCAGTGAATTGAGAAATGTATTCTCTGGGTGGGTCGACTGGTGGGATGCTGGGATGAAACGGTGATCAGTGGAGAACATGTGGAGAACATGTAAATGTAGCATAGACTCCTGTCATGTCACCACTACCAGTCTGCTGTCATCTGGAGAGATGTTCAGCTAATGCACATCACATCATTTACCAGTGTTACTGGAGGAGGAGAATATCTATGAATATTTCCACGCAAAATATCTAAACCTCCGATCCTGTTAGATGGAACATTGTGTTATTTCTATAGTTTATGGGAAAGATTTGATGAACGAATGAATCCTCACTCAGTCTGCCATTTGCCATGATAACCTAATTGTGATTATTTGTACTGATCTAAGAAACTAGTTATGTTCATTCCTACCAGCTGTTACAGTAAAACCCTCCTCCTCCCTTAAATCTCTGACAGCAATTACCTCTAAAGAGAAACACGGAAAGAAGTGTTCAACACTATTCAGCTCTTTCATGTAGCTTATTGGCATGTCTGTAAATAGGATCATTTCCTAAATTTAGCCTCAAATGAGCTTCTATTGCCCTGGTGGATTTATTGACAAATGGGGACTTGGTTCCCTGCTCTGGATAATTGAAGAAGCCCCTACTAATTAGACAGAAGAAATCTGCGATCTGGCACGGATC
Organism: Oncorhynchus nerka; assembly: GCF_034236695.1. Lineage (NCBI taxonomy): Eukaryota > Metazoa > Chordata > Actinopteri > Salmoniformes > Salmonidae > Oncorhynchus > Oncorhynchus nerka. Next base: position 24,258,810 of record NC_088400.1, read on the forward strand.
TTTCCCACTGAAAAGATAATTAATTGTGAGTAGATTTGGCGCCTGCCGTGGCTGCCTGCCTAGTGTTCACCCATGAGGAGGCTCTAGTGGGGGGTAGCTAGCCAGCTATCTGGAGCGGGACATAGCCCAGTCACACTAATTCCACCATGCCGCCTTCTCTGAAGCGACGCAAGGAAGCAGCATAATCAGCAGACACTGATTACCGACAAGTAATTAACAACGCCAACCACACGGAGAGATTGAATTTATAATAATTATATAATCAACATGGTGATGATCTTGTAAGAGAATCCTATTGCAGTGGAAAGGTTAATGACTTCCCATCGCACAACATCACAGAGTTAGTGGTGGCTGGGGCCTTGGGTTTGTTTTAACTGCCAAACAGATCATTCATTAACATCATAACTATCATGCAGGTGCCATGAAATATTGAAACATTTCACTTTCCATTCTATTAAACTAATTAGCTGCATACTACTCTTCCGCTTCAGTCAGAACTTGCTGAAAAGTTAGCTGCAGTAGGGCTTTCCTGTTACTTCAGTTGTTTAGTTGGCTAAGATTAAACTGTTGTCTATTGATTTATCACTTAGTTACTGATAACTCATTTAATTACTCAACAGTGTAATTGTATTATTGTGTAATAGGTAGTATGCAATCCGATCTCCCTCTCAAATTCTGGTGAAGATCACTAATATTCAAAAATTGAAGAAGTATAAGCGAACCCTGAGCCCGAACCACAGCAGCGTCTCAGTGTCTCTGTGATATTACCTGATTATGAGAGTATTACATCAGCTAAATCCTCTGCACCAATAAATCCATCTCGAGAAAGCTAAATTAAGTGATTTCTCCTTTTGACAAAGAAATAAAATGAATTAGGCTTCACGGTATCAAAGCCCTCCCCATTGCAAGAGCTGACGGATCATCTTGATTGTAGTTAGTCACTAATCTAGCTCAGAATTAAAGGTTAAAATCAGTCGTTTTTATGTTGCAGTTGTAAAATCCACAAACCATGGAGATACATGGCCCGTTCCTGTAGGTTCATGCTCTACAACATCCGCAGAGTACGACCCTGCCTCACACAGGAAGCGGCGCAGGTCCTAATCCAGGCACTTGTCATCTCCCGTCTGGATTACTGCAACTCGCTGTTGGCTGGGCTCCCTGCCTGTGCCATTAAACCCCTACAACTCATCCAGAACGCCGCAGCCCGTCTGGTGTTCAACCTTCCCAAGTTCTCTCACGTCACCCCGCTCCTCCGCTCTCTCCACTGGCTTCCAGTTGAAGCTCGCATCCGCTACAAGACCATGGTGCTTGCCTACGGAGCTGTGAGGGGAACGGCACCTCAGTACCTCCAGGCTCTGATCAGGCCCTACACCCAAACAAGGGCACTGCGTTCATCCACCTCTGGCCTGCTCGCCTCCCTACCACTGAGGAAGTACAGTTCCCGCTCAGCCCAGTCAAAACTGTTCGCTGCTCTGGCCCCCCAATGGTGGAACAAACTCCCTCACGACGCCAGGACAGCGGAGTCAATCACCACCTTCCGGAGACACCTGAAACCCCAGCTCTTTAAGGAATACCTAGGATAGGATAAAGTAATCCCTCTCACCCCCCTTAAAAGATTTAGATGCACTACTGTTCCACTGGATGTCATAAGGTGAATGCACCAATGTGTAAGTCGCTCTGGATAAGAGCGTCTGCTAAATGACTTAAATGTAAATGTAAATACAGACCATGGAGACACAGATCATGGAGACACAGATCATCGATATAGACCATGGAGACACAGACCACTGAGATACAGACCATGGACACAGACCATGGAGACATAGATCATGGAGACACAGACCATGGAGATACAGACCATGGACACAGACCATGGAGACACAGATCATGGAGACACAGACCATGGAGACACAGATCATGGAGACACAGACCATGGAGACACAGATCATGGAGACACAGACCATGGAGATACAGACCATGGAGATACAGACCATGGAGACGCAGACCATGGAGACACAGACCGTGGAGACACAGACCATGGAGACACAGATCACGGAAACAGACCATGGACACAGACCATGGATACAGGCAATGGAGACACAGACCATGGACACATACCATGTAAACACAGACCTTGGATACAGACCATTGAGACAGAAAAAAAAGGGGGAAAAAGGGGGATACCTAGTCAGTTGTACGACTGAAAGCCTTCAACTGAAACGTGTCTTCTGCATTTAACCTGAATCAGAGAGGCGCAGGGGGCTGCCTCAATCGACATCCACGGCACCCGGGAACAGTGGGTTAACTGCCTTGCTCAGGGGCAGAACGACAGATCTTTACCTTGTCAGCTCGGGGATTCGATCCAGCAACCTTTCGACTACTGGCCGAATGCTCTAACCATGGAGACACTGACCATGGAGACAGACCATGGATTTACAGACCATAGAGACTGACCATGGAGACAGACCATGGATTTACAGACCACGGAGACTGACCATGGAGACAGACCATGGATTTACAGACCACGGAGACTGACCATGGAGACAGACCATGGATTTACAGACCACGAAGACAGACCACGGAGACAGACCACGAAGACAGACCATGGATTTACAGACCATAGAGACTGACCATGGAGACAGACCATGGATTTACAGACCACGGAGACTGACCATGGAGACAGACCAT